>NW_027185403.1:9432925-10032925 GCF_022577435.1 Embiotoca jacksoni
TTTGTGTATTCCTGCCAATTCAGAGACATGTATTTACTCAGAAATCAATATTGACATGCTGCAACAGTATATGTGTCTAAAATGAGGTGCGTTTGACTCAATCTTACCAAACATAATCAGCAGTGGCACATTAATATAGAAGGAAGAGACACGGTAGTTTTCTCTCTGTGTGTGTATGTAAGAGTGTGTGTTTGTTTCTCTACCTTACTCTAACACATTACACTACAAATACCCTGCAGCACTTCATCCTCTTTCACAGGCCGAGGGTTAGTAATCAAACATAGATATGTGTTTGTGCATGAAAGCATGAGTGTACAGTATATTGTTTTATGCACATGGGTGCTTTAGTATTTTGTTTATCAATGATTCTTGAAATAATGCGCTCGTGTTTGCCTTGTTAGTGTATGTTGTGTGTGTGTGTGTGTGTGTGTGTGTGTGTGTGTGTGTGTGTGTGTGTGTGTGTGTGTGTGTGTGTGTGTGTGTATATCTGCGTGTTTTCAACCAGAGCGAGTCATTGGCCTTTCAGTGAACCACCCAAAGGCCAGTCAGGGATTGGCCCCGTGTCCACTGACTTGGATATTGACTGTGGAAAACAATGCTTGAGCTCACACTGTGGAACATGATTATGTCTTCAGTTTTACGGTAAAGAGGACTGTTGTGGCTGAATTTTTTTCAGTAAACACACTTCCTCCATAACTCCCGGGAACGTGTCACCAGTGGAGCTGCTTCTTCCTTGGAGAGCGCGCTCCACCGTTAAAGAGGCCGGTGAGAGCTACCTCTCTCCATCGCCGCTCAGAACAGCAGATTAGGCTAATTCAGATTATGCAAATGGCACACTCTCTGGCAAGGATTACAGGACACGGTACAAGAAGGAGAGAGGACAGCATGGCAGAAATAAAGTGGCACACTGAGAGTTTGGCCAAGAGAGAGAGATAAGAAATGGAGAAAGGAAGGAAGATTCATTGGGAAACGGAAGAAAGGAAGAGATGAAGGAGAAAGGAGAGCTAACATTAAATACCAGAGGCAGCAGCAGTGAGGAGGCAGCAAGGAGTTAAATCCTGTTCACGAGCTTTAGGAAGTGTGTGTGTGTATTGATGTAAAAGCTATTTGTTGCGACACAGTGCTGGCTGGAGAGAGTGACAGGCGGTCCTTCTTAGCTGACAGTTTAGGCCACCTTTCAATACGCCAAACAAGCTCTGAAAGAAAGGGGTTCAGGCTCTTGGTCACTGTCAGACTCCACAGTTTATAGCTGCTTGGAACAGATGGAAGTGAAGTCCCGAGCTGACTTTTATAGGTTGGGTTTATTTAGGTTTTCTTCACCTGCTAAGTTTGCAGTTTGCAAGTTTACTTTGGAGCATGAATCTTGTAGGTTTCTAGATCTCACCTGTTCAATAAAACTTTGCAACAGAAAGTTTGCACTTACAGGTGCTTAAAAAAGAGAAGCTTTTCTTACAGAAGCTTGTATCACCATTGTCAGATTGATTATTATCACCATGGATTGATAATAATCAATCATTATTTTCAAAAAAACATGAATGATGAAACCTGCTGCGTACTTGGCAGGAATACATCATCCACTCTCTTAATATGCATGTATAAATTACTGAACAGGCCTTCCAGGCACAGGCCCAAGTGGATCAAGGGGCCCACTTTACTGAATTTGAAGTCACTTTTCTTGTTTGAAAATCAAAGAGTTCAGTCAAATGTAGAGATGATGTGATCACAATTTAGCTCTTAAACCCTTTCTGAAGCTTTTACTATTACATATCTGCTGATACCAAGACCAATTATGAAAAATGTGAGATATGACATTGGGGCGGCTGTGGCTCAGATGGTAAAGCGGGTTGTTCACTAATTGGAAGGTTGATGGTTTAATCATTTGTTCCTCCTCATGTCAGAGTGTCCTTGGGAAAGACACTGAACCCAGAGTTGCTCCGTAAAGTGAGCACATTGCTTGACAGCTTTGTTATCATTGATGTGTGACTGTGTGTGTGAACGGAAAGCATTGTACAGTGCTTTGAGACTGTGCCTATATGAACATTTATTTTATAAATGTATTTATTTTGAGTCAAAAGTAGCTTGTTGAGGTGGTTCAGGCATTGGATTAGGATGGCTTCTGGGCACCTCGCATTGGAGGTTTTTGGAAACCTCCAATGCGATGTGAAATACAGAGACATTTTTCTGGCAGTGATAGCCTCAATCAGCAGTATGTGAACTCGTTTGTTGAGGCCTGGAATATAATGGATGTTATTTATTTGTAAAAGTCCCACACCATAGAGTTAAACACTGCAGGCCTCTGCATTTTCTATTAAAGGTTACCTACCAAATGTAATAGCTTTCGCAAAATCCTGTGAGTGGACTGCTCTGTCTAAAAAGTGTCCAGGTGGGATGCAATTCTCTGCTGTTGTCTTTCCTGTGATGTGCTTGTGTTTGGCTTTTATTTTGCAGTATTTGCTTAAAGCTTCATTCTGTTCAGTATTGTGTTTACCAAAGACAAAGTGTACCCACACGACCGACGTGGCTTATTTTTTACTCCACCAGCCTTTTGTTGGCTGCACCTGTCACTGCTTCTGTTTCTCCAACATTGGACTCATTTTCACTGTCTTCATTGTCCCTCATGGTGGCATTACATCAGTAAAAAAAACCTCCTAGCTGCTAACAAGGAGTGTGCCAACTGTGTGTGGGGGTGTGGACATAAACAAAGATGGTGATCACATGGTTACTGACAACAAATAATTTTTTCTTAGTGAGGTAGGCAAAGTCTTGAAGTTATAGCCAAGTGAAGTTTCGCTTATTGAACATTATCCATCAATGCATTCATCTGTCCATCCATCGTCATGGTAACATCAAGTGGAGCGAGTAAGCCCAGATTCCCTGGCAACTTTTTCCGCTCATGCTGGGGTTGTGTTTATATTCTCAGCAATAAGTCAGACACATTTGTGGTGGGTGTTGGCCTCCGCCAGGGCTGTCCTTCATTAGCGATCCTGCTTGTGTCCTTCATGGACAGAATATCTAGGCGCAGCCAGGGGGAGGATAATGTTGGGTTTGGGGGTGTCAGGATTTGCTGTTTGCAGATGATGTGGTCCTGTTAGCCCTTATCAGGCCGTGACCTTCAGCATTCACTGGGGCGGTTTGTAACTGAGTGTGAAGCAGCTGGGATGAGAGTCAGCACCTCCAAGTCTGAGGCCATGATACTTTGCTGGAAAAAGGTGGATTTCTCTCTCTTTAGTAGTTTTAAGTATCTCGGGGTCTTGTTCACAAGTGAGGGCAGGATGGAGCGGGAGAATGACAGGCTGATTGAGGCGGCGTCGGCAGTAAACTTTGTGCTGTACTGGACTGTTTCGGTAAAGAGGGAGCTGAGTCAAAAGGCAAAGCTTTTAATTTACCAGTCAGCCTACATTCTGACCCTCATCTATGGTCACGAGCTCTGGGTAGTGACAGAAAGAATAAGATCGCGATTACATGTGACTGATATAAGTTTCCTCTGCTAGGTGCCCGGGCTCAGCCTTAAGAATAGGGTAAGGAGCTCCGACATCTGGAGGAAGCTGGGAGTAGAGCTGCTTCTACTTCATATCAAAAGTAGTCAGCTGTTGTGGCTCAGGTGGCTTGCAATGGACCATTCGGTCTCTATACAACTGAACATATAAATAATGTTAAAGAAAAAACTCAATTAAATGATTTATTTAATTAATGCCAAAGTGAAATTCACTTGTTACGGGGGTTTAAGTGATAAATGTTGCAGTCAAGATGTGCTTTTTTGTGAGAATGTGTTATGGCTACAGCAACAGATTTATATCTGTTTAGTAGCAGATCCTGTGCAATAAAAAAAAAATCTGTTTCTCAGGTCTTAATGTGGTGTAAGTTTGGTATATTCTCCTGTAGTATTTGTACAATACTTGTGAAGAGGAGAATTCGTGTGCATCAGCTCTTGCTGAAGGTTTCTCCATTCAGTTCATCTGTGCGTCATATCAACACAGAAATGCTTCTGAATAATCACAGTACCAGACACCTCCTGGTCGAAGACTTGAATGAACACAACATACACTACACTTAATCATCCTTATCAAGTGACGTTTATACTAATAAGCATCTTTTAAATGTCTAGAAAATTAAATTAAATACTCCTCTCTTGCCACTAAATCTAATTTTCTGCTGCCCTGCTGCTGTAATTCCACAACAGTAAATAAAGCAAACCTGCAATTGACAACTCTGTGGGAAACCTCTTGATACAGCAGAGCCCCCTGCTGTCTGCAAGTCTGCGGCTGCACCTCAGCCCCGGCGGCAATCACTGCTTCTTTTTTCTGCCTTCACATTAAGACTATAAATGAGATGCAGTTCGTCCTGATACACAGATACTACAAACATATTTTTATTTTTACTTCATCATGATTTTCAGTGTGTGTTTTCCTATTTTACATGGTCTATACTTTAAAAACAATGCACATTTTATTTGATAAAAAAAATAAATTTTTGGGGGATTTTCAGAGCTGTCACTTCATGTATAAAATGTCAGCTAAATATGAAATATACAGCACGTCTTTATTGGTAGTTTTGATTAATCGTTGAGCTTTCTGTGCTAGTTTCTGCTACCCCCTGCTGGTACATGTACGTCATAGCAGGTCATATACAGTAGTTCCCTCTTCTTCTCATTCAGGCTCAGTGCAATAATTCGTTACTACTGTGTAAAGTCCACACGGCAGATTAGGAAGGATCTTGTCATCTCAATGGGTGTATTCATAATTACTGATTTCGACAAAGTGTTGTTTATATTGCAGAGTAAGTCATACGAAAGGACTTGGGCTTGTTGAGGTAGAAAAGTCACTTTGTAGGTAAATTTAGCCTTCGGTTATTCGGGGATAACTGTGTGTCTTAATGGGAACAATTAATCTAGTGCTGATCTGCACGTGACCCCCCTCCACACACACACACACACACACACACACACACACACACACACACACACACACACACACACACACACACACACACAGTCACAACAAACACATATGGTAATACAGTGGAAGATAGGTTTATCTTTGGTACAATGTGCTCAGATCAGACCCTGAAGTTTAAAGCCCCGTTCCCAAAGAGTGAAGGACACGGTGACTGTAATACAGAGGCGGGAGTCGGTGTATAGAGAGCGAGAGGAAGGGAGAGCTGGTGCGACGGAGCGAAGGTCAGGGTAAGAGAGGAAGATGCCTCAGGGAGTAGAGAGAGGCAGGTGAGAGCTGAGCTCCCTGTAGGAGAAAGCAGGATGGAGAGAAGGTTTATAACCACGTGAGCGAGAGAAAGAGCTGTACAGAGAAATTATAGCTGACCGGGCTTAGAATTGAGCTGCATGTGGTAAAAAGCTGTTTCCAGTTAGTTCCATATTGTGTATTATTAAAAATAATAATAAAAAAATAAACACTTCAGAGGACTGAGGAAATGAGAGAAAAGTTGGAGACCGAAAGCTTCAAGATAAACTAACGAGCACAGAGAAAAGAAAGCCGTACTCAAAATGGAAGGAGAGGATCAGAGTGAGAACAGTTTACACACCCTCGCCATCATTCTGCTGTGCTGTGGGGCTGTCAAAATGCTACATCTGCTGGGAGTCATCACTGTGGAGGGTGAGTCATTGTAACTACTATCATCCAGCACTAACTCTACCAGCAGAGTCTTACACTACTGCATGGTTATCAACGAGCAAATTGTTGGAGAAAATTATCTGTATTATTCATGTGTGAATATTGGATAAATCTGATTTTTCTTGGGAAACAAAAAGAGAATAATAAAGAAAGAAACAGTGAATAAATAGAAACTGATGCTGGCTGTTGTCAGATTTGCACCCTTAACCACTGGAGAGGGATGGTTTATTTTCTTCCTCTGCTGATTTTAATACTGTAAATATGCAGTTGACTCATACATTGGTTTGTCTGCTGATAATAATGCTATTCTGGTCTGATGTCATGCAGTATGTACAGAAAACTGAATCTAAAACAGCTACAACTCACTGCAAACCAGGATTCAAAAAAATCTCTGTTCATAGTTTTTATGTAGATACGTTCTAACCATTGATGTTAGTTTCCTTTTTTTTTTACACAGCCTATTTAATTTATACATATTTATGCCTTAACATTCCCTGCTTACTTTGGTTTTTACAATAATTTAAATACTAGGTGGGAGAAATGGCCATAATTCCATGACAACAGTAAGGAAGCTTCATCTGAAATATTTATCTCTGATCATCAGAAAAACTGACTGAGAGAAGGTGTAGAAAACACACTAAAATAGGAACTATTGCTGATTTGTATACTTGTTTTTTATTTAGTTAAGTCAGATTTACTCATAGAGACCAAAATCACAAATTGGCCTGAAAAGAGCTAAATAATTAAAACAGAATCAGACAGGTTTTTGACGTGAGTACACATCCTGTCCTGTGTTAAACGATCTTCATAATACTGTCCTATTAGATTTTGTACAACATGTGCTGCTGCTGTAACATAAGCTGCTTTTAAAAAAACCTTTTTGTCATTTCTTTAGGGGTTAAATTTAACATTGTACTTGTAGACAGGACATTCTGTGCAGGGGTGTAAGCACGGAGTGTGACGGTGTCACCAGAGTTTTCACCCGGACAATAGAGTCGCACTGAGGCCTATCAGAGGAGTGCATGTGATGTAACTCTATAGGTGTATGAATCCAATGTAGTGTGAATGAATAATGTAAAACCGACGCCAACAAATTAAGCTCACTCTTGTGAAGTTGATTTCCCGTAAAGAACATAACATCCGAATCTGTGTTTTATAAAGCTGTTTTGGCAGGGGGGTCTGCACCTCCACCCTAATGTGAAAAAGTATGATCTGCCTGGTTGATGAAGCAAATGACCTTCAGGGTGAGTGAGTGAGTGAGAGAGAGAGAGAGAGAGAGAGAGAGAGAGAGAGTGTGTGAGTGAGTGAGTGAGTGAGTATAAGAGAGAGACAGTGAGAGGACGAAATAAGAGAATACCTTGTAATCAGCATGCAGCCTTTTGGCACACACTGTGAAGTCAGCTCACACAGACGCATGTTTAACTGTGTGCAGAAGTATCTACTAACAATCTTATTTTCTAGAGTCCAGCAGCCGAGCCTCCTAAAGATTATAAAGATGTATTGTAGGAAGTTACAGTTCCATCACAGACTTTTTTTTTTTTATAAATTATAATAAGACTTTTGGCCCATGCTGCTCAATCACACATTATCTTGAAAAAGCCATTAAACATTGTATTATTTAAACACCACTAAGATTTTTTTTCTTTTCTTTTTTTTTCCGTTGTGCCTTTTACTACTTTACATTAGGACCACTTTATCATATTCTGAATTTGTATTATTACTTCTATTAAATTATGCACAGTTATAACGGTATGCATAATTATGACATTGTGGATGTCTTCAGGGAATGCGCTCTTTCAAATGTGAAGATGAGAGCCAGTGAGAGAGGGTATCTTAATTTTTAAAGGCTTCTGTCATGTTCACCTATAGGCGCTTTGTGTCTGTCTGTGTGTGTGTGTGTGTGTGTGTGTGTGTGTCTGTTTTTGCGTGCGTGTTTGCGTGTGTGTGTGTGTGTGTGTGTGTGTGTGTCAGAGTCAGTGGTGTGCCCTCTCTCCATTCACCTGCAGCGAGGAGAGTAATGAGTTGTTAATGATAGGGCCGCTGAGAGGAGGAACAGAGCTGATAACTTGACCTCTATCTCTGTGCACCTCCATCTTTCATCCTCTCCTCTCTCTTCTCCTCTCCTCTCCTCTCCTCTCCTCTCCTCTGCTCTCTTAGTCTCTGTTGACTTATGTTTTGTTTGTCTTCTTTTTCATGATTGTCCCTTTAGACAAAGCTGACGATGACTTGGAGATGACCATGGTGTGCCATCGACCGGAGGGCCTCGATCAGCTAAAAGCTCAAACCAACTTCAGTAAAAGAGAGCTCCAAGTGCTCTACAGGGGCTTCAAGAACGTAAGTGACTCTCCAAGAACACTGAAAAGGAAAACTTTTAGTTTGTTTACTAGATTTCTCCACTTAACTGCAAAGGGACGGAGACCAAAACTGTCTGTGTGTGTGTGTCACAGAATTTGACCTGATATCATGGGGAAGCCAAGTTTGTGTTGAAGAATTTATTGTGAGCAGGCCAACTTCCATTTATGATTACATCTTATAGATATGATAATGATGAGGATTGCTACATTTTTTTTACATTGTTTATTTGCTAATTTTAGATAGATAGATAGATAGATAGATAGATAGATAAGACTTTATTAATGTGTGCCTCTATACTGACCAGATGTTTGCCAAAGTCATATTCCTTTGTTCTTTTGGAATAAAACCATTGCTTCTATGGTATAAAAGCATTTAAACAGATGGACTGAATGGTGTTTAGTTATTGGACTTCTGTGCTAGTACACCCTGGCGATCTGTCCAGGGTGTACCCTGCTTTCGCCCAATGTGAGCTGGGATAGGCTCCAGCCCCCCGTGACCCTGTTCAGGATACAGCTGGTATAGATAATGGATGGATGGATGGGACCGGAAAGTGTGCTCTAACTAACTACTCAAAGCTTATGCCAGGAGGCTCCGACCGTTTGTTGAAGCACGGATTCATAAGGAGCAGTGCGGATTCCGTCCTGGTCGTGGAACAGTGGACCAGCTCTTTACCCCACGCAAGACTGGGATTCTGGGAGTTTGCCCGGCTTTGTGAACTTGGAGAAGGCTTTCGACCGGGTCCCTCCGGGTGTTTTGTGGGGGGTGCTGCGGCAGTACGGGTTGCCGGACCCGTTGCAACAGGCCATCCGGGCTCTGTACAACAGCAGTAGGAGCTGTGTTCGTGTTGTCAGCAATAAGTCTGACACATTCCCGGTGGGTGTCGGCCTCCGCCAGGGCTGTCCTTTGTCACCGGTCCTGTTTGTGACCTTCATGGACAGGATAGCTCGGCGCAGCGGGAGGAGGAGAACATCAGGTTTGGGGGTCTCTGTATCGTCTCTGCTGTTTGCAGTTGATGTGGTCCTGTTGGCCTCTTCAGACCATGACCTCCAGCACTCACTGGGGCGGTTTGAAGCCGAGTGTGAAGCGGCGGGGATGAGGGTTAGCACCTCCAAATCTGTGGATTGCTCCCTCCAGGTGGGGACGGAAGGAGTTTAAGTATCTCGGGGTCTTGTTCACGAGTGAGGGGAGGACGGAGCGGGAGAGCGGCTGCAGCAGGAAAACAGGCGCTGCACTGGACTGTGTTGGTGAAGAGGGAGCTGAGCCCGAAGCTTTCCATTTACCGGTCGATCTACGTTCCGACCCTCACCTATGGTCACAAGCTCTGGGTGGTGACCGAAAGAACAAGATTGTGGCTACAAGCGGCTGAAATGAGTTTCCTCCGTAGGGTGGCTGGGCTCAGCCTTAGAGATCGGGTAAGGAGCTCGGACATCAGGAGGGAACTCGGACATCAGGAGGGAACTCGGAGTAAAGCCGCTACTCCTTCGCGTCGAAAAGAGTCAGCTGAGGTACTTTGGGCAGGATGCCTCCTGGGCGCCTCCCACTGGAGGTTTTCCGGGCATGCCCAACTGGAAGTAGACCCCGGGATGAGCTGGAAAATGTTGCAGGGAAGAGGGAAGTCTGGACCAACTTGCTTGGCCTGCTGCCACCGCGACCCCATCCCAGATAAGGGGAAGAAAATGGATGGATGGATGGATGGATAGGTGGATGGGTGGATGGATGGATGGTATGGTATGGTATAGTATGTAAATAGGGGCACAGTGGTTCAGTGGTTAGCATTGTCGGCTCACAGGGAAAATGTTCTGCGTTTAATTCTGGGCCTGGGCCTTTCTGTGTGCAGTTTGCATGTTCTCCCTGTGCCTGTGCGGGTTCTCTCCGGGTACTCTGGCTTCCTCCCAACATCCAAAAAACATGCATCTCAGGTTAATTGGTGATTCTATAAATTAAACATATTCATATTTCAATGGCTTGACCCTATATTTACAGTGAATTTAGTTGTATTGGTGATTTTGCTTGTCTTTGTTTTATTGTAATTTTCACAATAGACATATAGTGTTAAGTTGCCGTAAAGTTATAATTGATTCAAGGACAGGTCAAATGCAAAAACTGGATTCAGTAGGGACAACCATGTAAGAAGGTCAGGAATTGCATCTGCAGTTTGTTGTACATTTGGTGATTGACAGTAATAGTTTATAATTACTAGAGACTGTAATGTGACTATTTGACTACTTAATACACAGTCTCCCATTAGCTCTTTTTAATCACACTGGTCTAAAACCCTCCATTAGTCTCATTTCACCTCTGTTTGACTTGTCCCTGCAGGCCTGTCTAGTTTTTACATTCCCCTTACTGCCGCTATTTTTTGTGTCCCTCTTTTTGTCCAGGAGTGTCCTAGTGGGGTCGTAAATGAGGACACCTTCAAGCAAATATACTCCCAGTTCTTCCCACATGGAGGTGAATAGAGTGTGTGTGTGTAGTGATATTTGCCTCTACACCTGACTTTGTCTCGTTTCTACCCAGCGTAGTAACAGTCTTTTTCCTCTTCTCCTGCAGATGCCAGCACCTACGCACACTACCTGTTCAATGCATTCGACACAGGAAACACAGGATCCATAAAGTTTGAGGTTTGTTTTATTCTCGTTTATTTCCACATGTCTGCTTGTTGCTATTTAGGCTCTAAAGATGTCGAATTACCGGTCCCCTTTTCAGTTTGTCTTCTGTTACTGTCTCCATCAGGACTTTGTGACAGCTCTGTCCATCCTGCTGAGGGGCTCCGTCACCGAGAAGCTCCAGTGGACCTTTAACCTCTACGATATCAACAGAGATGGATACATCAACAAAGAGGTTTGTGTTCCTTTGTATATTGCGGTTATAACACAATGTGGGGTTCATTAATCGTGTCTCGTTGTGTGTTTATTTCACAGGAGATGACAGACATCGTCAGAGCAATATATGACATGATGGGGAAGTACACTTACCCTGCCTTGAAAACTGATGCACCCAAACAGCATGTGGATGCCTTCTTTCAGGTACCAACATCTGATTCCTTTGGTTATGTCTGATAAAAACCCAGCAACACAAACACTGATGACAGACCAAATAAAGAAGCATTAGTTAAACATGACATCTGTTGGATATCCGGAAGCTGCAACAGCAGAAAAAAGGTCAGTCAGCACGAGCAGCAATGTTCACAATGACTTACGAGCAAAGTAAAAGCAAATTAGACTTGCAGGAAAATCCAAGGAAAAGTGAGGAGCAGCATCACACCAGTGAGTGCTGAGTAATAAATAAGTTGGTAAAACTCACAGAATAGGTCATTGATTTTAGTAGGGTGTGTATTTCAGTTTATTTATTTACAAAATGCATTTCTATCTTTTAACTCCTGACAGCAATGTTGTGATATCATTTGTGCTTCTGTCCACAGAAAATGGACAAAAACAGAGATGGTGTGGTCACTCTTGATGAATTCATCCTGTCTTGTCAAGAGGTACTCCGTTTTTTTCTTTAACATATTTAATCCAGAGGATCCATAAACTTTTATGAGACCTTTTTCACTGAGGATATTTTGACATGGCGCAGGAAAAACACGGGTATAGAATATTTTATAATGGTTGAATACCATTGAACAGAGCCATCGTTAAAGTACCATGATTTTCCAACTGTGACAAGTAAAAAATTTTTTTTTTTTTAAATCCCCCCAATCAAAATAATTTTACTTACTATTTACGATTTGCCTACCACCTTTGCAAGTGTCTTTTTCTTCGCTATTAATTATGGTCTTTGTTACTTGTTTTATTAGTGTATTTGTCTGCAGAGATATTATTAACATTTTATGGTTGTTTACTGCCCCCTAGTGGCCAGTAAAATGAATTAAAAGGTGATTGTTGAACGACTTTCTCCTCACAGACAACTTTTTTGTTCCCCTTCTTTTTTACACAGGATGAAAACATCATGAGGTCCCTACAGCTCTTTGAAAATGTCATCTAGACACAAACACGAGGGAGATGGTGCAACAGACGAAAGCACAGTGTGAGAGTAAAGAAGAGAACAAAGGAGAAAGAAAAGGAGATAAACATGAATCTGCAGGGAAAAAAAAGGGAACAGCTTAATTTGTGAGTGAGAGGAAACAAGAAGCTTTTTCACTTTGGGTGTGACCGTTTGCCACAGAAACGCGTGGAAGGCATCTTACTGGAACAAATCTACGGTGACACACCATTGCTGGTTTTGGAAAATGTCCTTTAGATTCCATTTGACCTTTCTGTGACCATTTACCTTGTCTCCATCTCCCTCGTATGTTGCTGTGCTGTCATCTTGGACAGTGTGTTCTTCATACCACAGTGTAAATACTGCCCCTCTGATATTGGGTCCAATACCTTTCTGAATTCTGTAAATTGTTATCAAGCAGGACTGAAGTTCCTGAAAGCAGTTTAACAGTGAGATCAACCAGCTGCACACATTGCTCATTAGAGGCTTGAATAAATCAAATGTTTTCATCATGAATTTCTGCGACAATACAACAGACATGAGCAATATTGTGTGAAGCATGCAAGACAGAGGCCCACAGCATATGTGCCATAACAACATGGTGGAAGTATACTCAACTTTTTTTGCTTACATGGTTTCAGTTGGGAAATTAGGGTCTGTGTGCAGCGTCGCCCAGAGCTGCCTCATCTGTTTGCAGATGTCGACTAGATCCAGCCACAGGCCGGTAAAGGTCTGCGGAGATGAATGTGACTTCAGCAAGCTTGTCTTGCGTCTTGTGACAGCCTGCAACAGTCTTCAAAAGCCTTCTTAACTCCTGCTGTGTTCCAGTGTTGTCGATCAGCGTTTGAATGTTGTAACGACTTGACTGTAGGTATTTAACCGTTTTGTTTGTGGCTTGTTCTCGCTGTCTGGTTTCCTCAGTGTCCGTCTGTGTGTCTCTGACTCTGACCACCTGTTTGTCTCTCTGTCAGATTGGATCCACCTGACATTCATTGTTAAATAAAGAGCTCATTTGAAGGCAGACAGATGGAGAGCATTTCAACGATGTGCATGTGTTGTGTGTGTGGTGTCCTGTTGTAAAGGTCCTGTTTGCCTGAATATTACAGTGTCATTTGTTGGAGTATGCAGCTTCGTCTTGTGGACACTACAATCTGTCCAGCTGAACTGATCGTGTTTTTCGCTGCAGCGAAGAGTTTCCTCTTCAACTCTGTCTGTTAATAATGTCGACTCAAAGCGACCAGCATTACACTGTGAGGAATGATGGGTGAAGGAATCCAGAGGAAGATGAAGATGAGAGAATAAGACAGGGAATAAGACCTTTTCGCTAATTCTGGAGGAATGGAAGCCATGTTTCAAACAACAGCCATTGTTTTGAAGATTGAGCAGGACAAAAACACTGATTTAAAAATGATTTACTGTCATGCCCACTCACTGTGCTACCAATAGTGTAATAAAAATCTTTACTGGGATGTGTTGCAGCTCTTCTTAAATGTACCCAGACTTCAGATAGACTGGCAGACAGGACGACGGACAGATAGACAGGCATACAGACAGACACTTAAAACTGTCAGAATGAAATAATGTGTGTATTGAAATATTGTATAAAATCATTATATTTATCAATAAACTTTTCAAGAAATAAAATTGACTCGTCCGCTATTTTTGTTTTACCTTGTTGCTCCATGAGTTTTTCTTCTTTTGACCTCGTAATAATGTGTTAAAATAATTTCTGTGGCGCATCATAAAGACCATGAGCAAAAGGGTCACAGGAACAGTTTATACTGTTATTTACACATATACAATGAAAGTACAAAAAGAGTTGTACATTTGTGCCTCGATCCCAAAGGACACGGCCCACAAATAAAGCATGATAATGTGCATATGAAAAAAAACGTCACCACCATCACTGAGCATGCATCACTCCCTTTATTACCCAACTTGCAGCCTGTTTCATATTTTCTTCACCTCTCCCCACTAAACCTGATATCTAATTTATTTCTATGACTGCTCCCAATGGTATTTTATTCCCATAATGTAACATTTTGGGCAACATTTTGTTGGGATATAGGTGGTTAACCATACACAGGTAATTGTGGCGGTGCGTTGTAGTTGGTGTGAATACATAAATGAGATTTGAAGAAAGATACAGCACCTGAACAATTTTCTCAGCTTTTGTCAGCATTTTTTTTGTTTTGTATTTCAATAAAACAGAGGGGGAGATTTATTTAAATCTCATAAACACATCTTAATACAAGCACTATATGATGCTGCAGTGCAGACTTTGTCTTTATTCAGCTGGTGTTCCTCCCATTAGAAAGCAGCAGACAAGCGTACAGTCTGTTGCAGAGTAAGGAGATGGTTGTGTTGAGAAAAAAACACCTTAACAAAACACAGATTTTTGTGTCCCTCTGTGGAGAATAAATTACCTCCTTCAGGCCTGTAGGGTACATTTCTTTCTCCTCTTATTCTACTAAACAGAATAAGTACAAGCATTAGAGCACAATCACTGGGTGACAAGAAATTTTAATGAGTCTGTTTCAGCTCCCTTTTGAATTTGAAAAGTCCTGCTGTTCCCATGGATACAGTCTAAAAAATTTAGTCCAACAAAGTTTCTGCTTCATGATAGGCACCACTCACCATCACTTCAGGTCCAACTTCACAACCATCCACTCAAATGGGTGTGATCCATTCCTCGGTTTTTCTGGTCACACAAGGATCAAAGTAAGTCCCAACGTCCTCATGTAGGCCTAATTTAATATATCTATCCTCCCAGGGTTGATAGAGGAAGCTCAGTGATTACAGCGTGGTGTCTGGTCTCTATTCCCTGTCCTCGGCCCAGGGTTGGAGGTTCTGCAGAGCATACAGGGAGGAGTTATGGGCGCACAGTGGATCCGACACCGCTGATTCGCTGAGGGACTTCTGGAGGGCGGACTGCTGCAGCTGCAGTATGAGGCGATTGGCCTGCTGACGCTCCGCCTCCCTCTCCTCGGCTGTCTGTCTCCTGAAACATGACAGAAGAAATAAAACATTTATGAAAATATATTAAAAAAAAATAATAAAAAAGAATAAGAAGTGGGGTTTGTGTACAATTAAAGCACAGTGATAAATGCCTATACGTGTGAGAGTTTCTATGGGAAGCATAAAAAAGCAGAGGTAAATACTTACGAGCATAAAAATATACTGAATGAAGAATATGTATTTTTATCTGTAATGTTTAATAAATGCTAAGGTCTACATTTTGGGGATTCTTTTCCAAAATAGTTTTGGGCTGAAAATTCTACAAATTATAGTTTGAAACTAAAATGTATTTGTCCTGAAGAGAAAAAAAGTAAATACGACAAGAAAATTATACTGAAGCTGAATTTGTTAAAAAATATTTTTGCGGTTAATGCGCATGTTTTTTTTTCGTGTCGACGGGGTCAATCAACAGGAAATTACGCACGGGGTCATCGCCTCATGCAGAAAGTTTGGGTTTTGAGTATGACGTCTCTTCCTGGTTTTCTCCGGGAGAAATGTGTTCAAATAGTTGAAGCCTATAATGTAAGTACTGACAAATTTGAACAGAACATTTCAAACCAACCTCCACTTGGTCCTGCGGTTCTGGAACCAGGTTTTGACCTGTGCGTCTGTCATCTTCAGACTCTTGGCCAAAGCTGCACGCTCAGCGCTGGCCAGGTACTTCTGCCGGTGGAAACGTTTCTCCAACTCGCAGATCTGAACTCTGGAGAAGGAAGTGCGGGGCTTTTTCCGTTTGGGAGGTGTCCGGTTCTGGTACGGGTGCCCTATCCGCCGCGTAACGGCGAACGGAACCAGAGCCGCTGCAGCGTGGGGAGACAGGGAGACACCGGTAAGTGGAAGAAAAGACTTAACACGACACCAAACAGAATAATTCACTCCTCACTCTGTATGGAAATTCAAGGCCATATATCACAGATATCAGCCCTGTTTGACAATAATCCCTAATTCAGATTTTGTAGACCAAGTGTCAGATGGTTGTGCAACCAGAATTTTTAAGGCAATATAGCTAATAATGAATAACATGAATACTCACCTGAAAGTAGTTTTAACAGATAATATCATCACTGGTAATTACAAAGAGGACAGCAGACCTTTTGGCCTATTAACTGTAGCAACCCCAACTGAATAGCTACCATTGAATAGTGTATTAAAGGCCTTTGAAGGTTTCTATTAATCTTCAATAAAAAACAGACTGTAGGACACAGGAAAATATTTTAAGTCAAGTTTAAACCGTTTAATCTACACATCAGTTAAATTTATCACAGCCTTTATTTAATTTTATTATTTTACATAACACGACTGTTTCACCTTTCTCTATACTTTATATAGTAAATAAATTAACATAGCTACTAATAGGCAACATACTTTTGTTTATCTCCAATTCAGTCAGTTAGTAATATTTAAATATTTTATAGAAGTAAATTGCTACAAAACCATGTTGTGCCTGGTTCGTTTGTTAAAAGTACGTGTGAATGTATTACATTTGTTTTGTCCATCTATAGAAAATAATATTAACAATAATAATGAGGCATTTAATAATAACCTGTAAATGTAGTTTTTTTTAATATTCTTTTTTAAATATGTAAACTTGTATTTTGTTGTGTGTTCCGTTTTAAGCGATGTTTGATAATTATCGAGAAAACATTTCTGTTGGCTGTAAAAACAAATATTTGGCACAGATGTTCGTTTTTTGATGGTTCAGCAGCTACTTTAGTTTTAAACATATAAAATATTAATAAGGGGAACCCATTTGGTCTAGCAGCTGGCCTACCTGATATTCTGTCCTTGGCGAACCTGTTTCCTATCCAGGGGAAGCACAGCCCTCCAAAGCCAGGCACAGCGCTCTGGACGGGGGCCGGGGGTCCCGGGGCTGTCACCGGTCTGTGGGCTGGGACTCGAATCACTCCCCGGCTGCCCAGACTCCTACTCTCTCCGTATGAACCTGAAGCCTCCACCGGAGGCATTATACCGGAGAGGGAGATAGATAGCGCGGTGTATGAGGGCGCGTTGGTCCCAGTCGGACTTCCTAAACTGTAATAGCCGTCCCCGTTGCTTAAATCGGATCCACTTTGTCTTCCGGCCGTGCGCCCGTTCTCTTGCTCTGTACTGGCTCCCAGAATCTGGTCGATGCCGAAGCTGATGGGCTCGTGCTGGGCCGGTTTCGGAGGAGGGCTCGGCGCGCTGGGTGCTTGCTCCATCCCTCGCTCTGTCGCAAAACGAACGAGAAAACTGAACGAGATGTTTTCAGGGAGGTTCACAATAGGGTCAAACTGAGCCAAAAGTCATCATCAGAAGTCTCTCCATCGCTGTCCAGTCGAATGCCCAGAATCCAGCGTGTCCTCGTTGTCTTGAGCAGGCCTCTGTCAGAGGACTGGGTCCTCTCAGGCTGTGGTGAAAGTTTGATGGGCGTTTGGAGAAATGTGACGCTCTGTCCTCCTCTCAGCGCGTCAAAACGCTCCGTCTAGCAGCTCCGTCCTCCTCCATCCCTCTCCACCTTTCATTGGCTGGCACCGGAATGACTGATTGAATGTCAGTGGGGGTAGGCCCACAATTTGGCACAATAATCAAGATTTCCCATTACCACGGGCATCAGTGTGTTGAATATGTGGTAAGATATGGCATCTTCATGCCCTCTGAATGAGTCAGTGTTTCATTTGGAGTCTCATGTAGCTAAATTTGAACAGAGAGTAAGCAGAAAGTTCTGAAAATGTATATAGAAAAAAAAATCAAACCAGGGAGGGAGACCAATTTTATCTGCTGTTTGGCAAAGAAGTTTATCACTTCAACCAATTGGCGTTTTGTCAGTGACCTGTCAGTGTTCTGCTTATCTGCAGAAATGCATTCATAATAAGAGAGTTTAAGTTGTGTCGTGAAATAATATCAGGTAGAAAAACTTTTTATGGAGTGTGACAAATTGATGCTTCTGCCCACTTCACACAAAGTGCGCATCATTTGTCCTTTCACTGTCTCTAGTCATCTCCTCAGTCTGTAGGTTTTGACTCATGTGGAATATGCAGGAAACATAAACTGATTGAAAGCCACTGGAAGATTTATTTCTAAGATGAAGACGAGCATGGTGAATGTTTAGTAATAAGAAGAGGTCAAAAGGTACAAAATACCAGTCTCAGTTTTTTCCTTTAAATTTCAACCCCCCATCTCGTTCATGCCATTAAATCAAATGCCGAGTTAGGCTTTATTTATTTGTATATGTCTTTGATTATCACTTGTACATTTAATGTGCAGCTAAAATGTAGCTATATAGAGAGACCAGTATAAAAGTATTTATTTCTCAATGTTCACAATGCTTTAAATTTAAAACCTTATTCTGAGCTCCTCATATTCAAACCAAGATCAAATGTTTCATAAATGTTCAGAGACGTTTCACATTGTGTTGATTCGATATCTTGTCACATTAAAAAAAAATAACGTCAAAACATTTACTTAACAATGTCGTTTTTACAACCATTTTTAATTATATATCAAAAGAGGTTATGAAAGTCGAATAAACATAATGAATCCATCTTAATAACAACCATGTGCGTAATTACGCACTTCTGTTCCATGACATGACACCCATCATGTCGCCCCTTTAAAACAAAAAGACAGCAGCCTTATTGAACATTGGCAGAATCACCAGCACCTATTGAGCTTGGCAAAGACTTACGTGGCCTTATTTGTTCCTGGTGGCCAGTGCCACATTAAATGACCTGACAAGGGAAAGCCACGGGCTGCCTCAGATAAAGTGTCCGGGCTCTGGAAGCTGCTAACCGCTCAGATTCAATGTAACAGCCGCCCAAAGTGACCGAGTAATCTCATTTTCACTAACTGGTCTCATGGACAGACAAATGCGTGTCGCGTTTGGATGCGGCAGGTGGCTTTTTAGGCGATCACGTTACAGTACTTTAGTACTCAGCATATTCATTTATTGACAAGGTAGTTTGTTGGCTTTTGTTAACCCTTTTAATTAATCACATTTTCGGTGGGCCTGTATTTTTATGTCTGATTTAAATTATGTAAATTATTATTTTGTATAATATGGGTCTGTTCCTGGAAACATATGCACGGTATTTGCTATCATTCTCAGTCCATTAGTGTGTGTTTTTTTTAAAATCACAAACAATTATTAAAGAATATGCAGCCTGAATTTATCTGATAATTTGTGTTAAACTGCATTAAAAAGCTTAAAATAAAACAAGATTTAAATGGTTAAATTCCAGTTTGTGAGGTCATTCGTTACAAAATCATATGGAAATGCAAAAATAGTGTATTAGGTGATATATATTTTAAAAAGGAGCCACACACAATAAACTCTTATGAAGCAATATGAGATGGGACAAGGCCCGAGGTGTTTGTTTGGCAATATGGACAGACTCTGAGTGTTGGCCGCTTCACACTGCCATATGTGAGCTCACCGGTGGCTTTTGATGGGGGAGAATTGGTCTGTTATAGCTGTCATCATTTCAGACATTTTTATGTTTCTCTTGATGACATTTGCAAAAAAAAATAATTCCCTTAGCGGAGTTGTGAGAACACAACACATTTTAAACTTAATTTAATTGCACGGGTGGTTGTTTTTATGGGATGACTCGTAGCTGGACCACAATAACTGCTGAATAACTGCTTCATGAAAATGAATAATTATTGCATTTATCCGGACTCCAGCACGAGTGAAGGCAGTCCCTCCAGCCTGTACGGAGCAGAAGGGGTCCCACTCGTTGCAGATGCGGGGTGTTATTAATCTGGTGTAATCCAATGATTAAGAGTGATTATGACACATTAGCTCTGACCTTCCGGGATACCACCGTGACACCGGTTATCCAAACACACATCAGGAAAAGCCTCAACTCGCCTCTTGCCAGCTTTTATGAATTTATTGATGGTGTGTCGGACCTTTTCATTGCTTTATGGTTACAGCAGAAAAAAGAATAAAAAAATTCAAAAAAAGACAAAAAAGAATTGATACCAAGAGTCCATTTAATAAGCAGCCTTGAGGTCATGTCGTTTAGACCAAAATATTTAGGAAGTTTAATGTTTAAAACTATACATGAACAATTAAGATGCACATCAATCCTCGTTTTTTTTCCACAGGCAATATAAAAGCTGACACCCTGATTCCAAAAGTCCAAAAAGAAACGACAACAAAAGAGTGAAAGCGTGCGATTTGTTTGAGAAATTACCACTTGATCTGCATAATCGGGGGGTCTGGGCTGCAGCTCGGTACCCGGGGGCTGCGTTTTTATTGCGCGTCTCTTCGCCGTTATCAATTTCCGCAGCGCGCCTGACTTTTTAAAAAGGGGGACGAGGCCGGCTGCTTCTGAATAATGAATGACACGCTTTTATATTGTCGCTAAAGTGCCCGTGATGTTACAATATGAAAAGGCAGCGGTAAGTAATAGTGCATTTAAAGGGGATGTAGTGTATTATTATGATGTAAAAGAGAAGGAGAGCGGCGGTGCAGAGAGGGAGATGAGTGGAGCAGCACCCAGAGAAAGAGAGAGATTGTTTTATTACAATAAAAGGAGATGAGTTTGCCTCGCAGCGAAATGGGGACCAGTTAATGAAACTTTACCGCAGCTAACGATTTCCCCTCCCTCGCTCTAAAAAAAACCCACCCTTATGAAATATTTAAACTATTTAATATAGGTAGTATTAAGCTGAAAGACACTGGCATCGGCCATCTGACAACATTTACAAGGCTGTGGATTCTTTAAAGTCGGGTAAACAAAGCTTTACGGCCCGCTCTCCCTCAACCCACATACAACAGGAGTCGTGTTGTAAATCACGCTTACATTGAGCGCAATATAGTGAAAATGTGTTTTACTGTTGGGAGACTTGATTTCGTCTAATTTACACTTTTCTCCATCCCCTCTCCATGCATCTTTTCTCACGCAGATGCAGCACTTATGCAGGCTTATCCTATCAATATAAGGCTGTCTTGTCTATAACTGGAGGGATTGCCTAGCATGGCCCCAGTGTTGGGGGGTGGAGGGGGATAGGGTTTCATATTGACATGCTCAGTGGGATTGTTGGATGAGAAGAGAGCAATGGGATCCCTCATCAGGGACCCGGACAGGACCGTGATCATCCCTGGGCTGTCAGTGGAACACTACTCTGTAACTCTGTGTGGACACAATTAATCTGCCAGACCTTTAAAAAGCAGATAAACCATATAAAACATCACTGTAAATGTCAGTTATATGGCTTGGTGGAGAGTGAAGGATTTTAATGGCCAAATAAAGGTTGTAAGCCATTTGTTGGAGGAAAGATATTTTGCATTTTAAATGTTGTATCAGCTGATTGTAAAAATACTGTGGTGGATTACTTGATATATTCTCGAGTCAAAATGCAACCAACAGAGTGACTTTCAGTGTGATCTTACTCCACAAGTCATGAGTTTTCTTGCAAGTATTAGGATTCCCATTTAACCACAGAAATATTCCCATTTGTTTTGGTGAACATTACGTTCCTGCCCCACTTGAGGAACAATATGCTTTGGCTCTGTGTGTGCATGTGTGCGGGTACAGACCATGTTAGCCTGTCTGATGGTTGAATGCACGGCTGCCTCTTCACGCTGGTTAAAAGTCAGGGAGGGAGAGAGGAGGAGGAGGAGGGAGGGAGAGGAAGAGAGTGAGAGAGGGAAGTACAGCAACCGCACAGACGGGAATTAAAGGGATGGACGGCTGGCTAAGACTGAGATGTGAGAGAAAGAGTTAAAGCATTAATGAGGATCATTTGGGGCTGATGATAATTGAACACATGGCTTGAGTTTGGACAAGAGGATTCCCACAGCATTGTTTTGTCTTTGTGTGTGTGTGTGTGTGTGTGTGTGTGTGCTTGTACCGTCGAGAGTTAACCTCTCTTTTATCTCCTCTGAGTGCTAAGTAAAAGTTTCTCTGGTTTTTAATCTCTGATCATCCTCAATGGCTTCCAAAGGGATCTGACATTGACAAAATGACTGATGTAATTAATTAGTGAGTGTGTTTGTTATTGCTTTAATGACTTATGACTGATTTATGTGTGCATGTCTGAGCGAGAGCGTGCCAGGGTGTTTAAGAGCAGCTGAATGCTCTTGAGCGCCCCTGGTCGTGGCGCTAATGTGTTAATTCATTACTGCTTGTAGTCAGCTGCATTGTGTCAGAACTGCGTTTCCCGTCTCCCTCTGTCTGTGTCCTCTCCACTTCATAAAAGCCGATTATGCTGCATGTCGCCGCTGTTCCACCCATTCTCTCCTGCCTCTTGACCTCCTCACCCCTCCTGTTGCCTGCCTGCAGGGCGCTCACGCAGGGGAGCAGAGGAGGGAGGGACAGAGGACCAGCTGCCACCAGCCATAGTGCTCTGGTGCCTGGCAGAGGGAGCTACTCCAGCCCCCTGCTTTGCTGGGCCTTCTGGCCCCTCAGGGTGGAGGGGGGGCACCAGCCTCATGCCACCAGCCCCACCTGTCTTGCCCCAGGCGCAGTGTGACCGATTAGACACACACGCTCAGATATACACAGCCTCGCATGCATTTCTCTGCCGGATGACCCCAAAAACTGTACTTTAAGTTTCATGTGGTCATGTGGCTTAAACATGTTTCAAAAGCTTCACACAGTCCAAGGAAATCCTCCATTTGAATCAGAAACATGAATATTAAAACTTCTATATGTACATAAACCAGGCTATATTCAAATACTTAAACAGATTTCCTCGACACACACCGCACTCCACTCCTCTTCAAACACACACACACACACACACACACACACACACACACACACACACACACACACACACACACACACACACACACACACACACACACACACACACACAGATGCACAGAGGCACTTTGCTGCGAGGCGTGAAAGAGCGAGAGCTAAGTGAGGCCACTCCAGAGCGCTATTCTCTATATTGATTTCCCATTATCAGACCCCAGTCCCTGTGGAGTCATTAGTGCCGGGATCAAACAGACAGACAGAGAAGGAGACTAATACCAGTCACTTACACCAGCACAGGGAGATCACCTTACCTCCCCGAGGGTAGGAAGGCCAGAGAGGAGCAGAGGAGGAGAGGAAACGAATAAGGAGGGGGGGGGGGGTAGTGGACGGACGAGGGCAATAGGCTAACAGATGGAGACGGCAATGTGTAGAGCGAGAGGAAGAGGAGAGAGGTGGGGTTTCGCAGTGGAACGTTCATGGGCGAATGGCAGACACTCTTTGATCACTTTATTTGGCCGTTCTGTTTTGTCTGTTATGGCGGAAATGTCTTGTCTTGCTTTCTTGCTGTCTCCTCTCTGCTCTCTGCTCAATGTTTTAGCTCCACAGCATCCCAGAAACATTTGCGTTGCATTTTGTTTTCACTTAATCCAACTTGTCATGTTTTCGCAGATGGGTGATTTTTCTCTTTGTCCAGCCATGTAAAATGTAGCCAATATAAGCTCCTCTTCCTCCTCTCTGTCAATAATTTTATGGTAAAGATGCGATGATGAATGTTTTTCATGTAGCCGGCAGCTGTCCCCACACCAGAGAGAGACAAAGAGAGCGAGGAAGAGAGAGAGACACACACAAAGGGAAAGAGCGGAAGACGAATATGAAATGTGAGATACACATTTTGGTCCCTTACTTCATAATTTCTGTGGATGTATTTATTCTCTATGGATTCAGCGGGAACGATGAATTCGTAGTATGAATCAACACCATCAATCTTATTCACTTCTGCCTGCCAGCGAGCCCTGGAAGTGGTGGTCAGGCTTCACTCCACACACAGACACACACACACACACACACACACACACACACACACACACACACACACACACACACACACACACACACACACACACACACGGACGGAGATCGACACACACTGACACGCACACACGCGGCTCAGATGGGGGTGACCCTGGCCTGACCCCCCTGCTGACCCCCAATCTGTTCCCCAACCTCACACCATGAGAGACCGGGGCACACTGGGATAGGGACACACACGCTCAAAGACACACATGTACACACATTGGCATATTGTGCAGTGTGTGATCTGATGGATATCTCCTCAGACAGTACCATGTGTGTCGGCAAGGTGTGTGTGTGTGTGTGGACAGTGTGTGTATATGTCCAAGTGTGTGTGCTGCCATAGCCTCTGCCCCCTCCCACTGGTGTTAATTGATTCTTGGTGCGCTTTGCTGATTGGTGTGAGGACCCCTAGAGGCGGGCTCAGTCTCCACCAATGCCCCCTCCCCAAATGTGTAGCACCTCAGACACACACACTCACACGTGCACACGCACGTCCAGTTCACACCGCAAAGATATACAGTATGGTTTATCTTTATACATACTGTATGTCCACAAACTGTTCAGGGCACGTGTTGATTGTACTAGCGAGTAAATACACACAGACACACACTCAGACGCTCAGACACACAGACACACACACACAAACACACACACACACACACACACACACACACACACACACACTCACACTCACACACTCACACTCATGTCTTTCAGGGGGTTTTCACACCCTGGTAAAGAGGAAGCTGGCTCGCTGACATGAGCAGATTGCGGATCATATGAGACGATCCACATAGAAAAAATCTGTGTCTTAGAGGTGATTCATGAACAATATAGGTGGGCCTAGGTGTGTGTGCATGCGTGTGTTTGTGTGTGTGTGTGTGTGTGAGAGAGAGAGAGAGCCAGAAAGACAGTAAGAGAGATGAATCTCCGGTTATTAATTTCCAGCCGCGGCCCCTGGGTGAGATGTTAATATAGGGCTGATTGTGACTAATTTCTTATTAATTGCCATCAGCGATTACACAGTGGCCAGTAATGTGGCTAATTTGTTGAAATGAATTTGGTTTTCTGAGGCATTTTAATTGCTGCAGGTGGGCAGTGTCCTCCGCACGCTGTCACTTTTGTTTTTCAGCAGGAAACTTCTGAAGTTGTGCTGCTGCTCTGCGTGAATAGTATTAGTAATAATGTGAGAATTATTGCATATTATAGGATGTGTACGTAATGTCTGTGAATGTGTAATCTTCACATGCGTTTCTTCCTCTGCATCTGAAGACATGCACACAAACAAATCGTTGCAACATCATTGTAAATGCCCCCGATATCTTATTCATCAGGTTTATGCGTCCTCCTACTTCCATATATCTCTGCACGTTCACCATCGTTACAGCCGGGAAGGAGGGACATTTAAGTTGTTGCCTTTGTTTGTTGAATGTTTATAGCTTCCGTTAGCACACTCTCAACACCACTGAGGAACCAGTAGATACAAAATCCAAATCCTCCTATAAAAGAGGAGATGCCCTCTGGGCAGCCATAGCTCATAGTTGGCCTGATTTAGTGGCAGCCAGGAATCTGGGCTTGAATAAAGACAGAGAGAGCGAGGGCAGAGTGGGAGAGAGAGAGGAAAAGATAGCTCCCTGTGTGATAAATAGCCCCGGCTCTCTCTATTGCATTAGCCGTCCGGGCCGATAGATTGCGAGCCCAATAGACCCAGACGTATGCGATTGGTTTCTCATATAAAAGTTGCATATTAAATTCCTTCACAGGACTGTGCCCCCCAAGCATGAAGGAGGGAAGGAAGAAATGGGAGTTAAAAAAGCAAAAAAGTGCAGAAAGAAATGGAATAGCAAGAAAAAGGCTTTTTATGAGAGATGAAACAGAGGCAGAGTTGGGGAAGCCTGAGAAGAAGGGGGAAAGATAATGGCAGGAGAAAAGTAGCTTGATGGGATAAAAGACAAATGGTGATGTCATGTATTTAATAAGTCCGTGGATATTGGGCGATGACTGCGACCGTACGTCCATTTAATCAGTATTGCTTCCCAATGAAGATTTCTCTCTTGTTTTTGTGCACGCCCTCCCTTCTTCTGTTCTCAGCCGTTCTCCACATGCTAACGACCTCTCTAATTGTTTCCAAGCTCATTAAGATGCTGATGTTTAATAGTAATTAATCCGTCATTTGCCTACATGCAAACGCGGGCCACTGAGGTTTGCTCATCGCTGTTTCAATACACTGATAATGCAGTAGCCTCGTCAAAGGAGACAATATCCTGCTAATTTAGCTCATCACTGTTAATTGGTTGTTAAGTGCCTTTAATTACCAAGCAGGCTTTGGGATTTAGATCGGCAGAAAGAGAGGGATCGCTGTGATTGTCCCTGTCGGTCTAATGAATCTTGAGTGAACTTTGAAAAGTGGAATAAATGACCAAAGAGCAAAAAGCGACACTGACCCTGTTCCCTTTTCTATGGTGCCATTTTCGCTCTCCTCATTTCCTTTCTCCTTCCTTTCCTCCGTCCTCCTGTCCCTTCCTCCATCTCTGTCTCACTCCCTATCTCTTTCTCCAGATATTATTAACTCATTAAGTTTTTTTCATTATTTTTAATAAAAGATGAGTTATGGCTTGAGCCTCACTGTGGCAGCATCCCCCATACCCTCCTCCTCCCTCCTCGCTCCCTTCCCCTTCAACCATTTACGCCCTCCCCTCCTTCGACTCATCACCACCGCCCCCCGCCCCCCCACCCATTTTCTCTCTCCTTCTCAGCCATATTGCGCCTGCTCTGATATGTTTGACCCCTGAACTGCAGTTTCTGACCTCGGTGTTGCTGGTTACAACCTTCTGTCCATCTTCTTTGCTTTGGCTACAGTCACTCATATCTATCAATCATCTCTCCTCTTCATAGCGCTGAGCAGTCTTTAGATGGCATTCATAAGATTTATGATTCATGATTCTGTGTGTGTGTGTGTGTGTGCGCGAGAGCCAGAGAAAAGAGAAAAAGGAACACGGACTGGAGAAAGAAAAAGAGAGAGAGAGAGACGGAGAGAGAGAGAGAGAGAGACGGAGAGAGAGAGAGAGAGAGAGAGAGACAGAGAGAGAGAGAGAGAGAGAGAGAGAGAAGGGGCTTGTCGATGGCACAGTTGAATAATGACAATATCTATGATTGATAGCTCATACGGAGCTAGTCGGGTGTGTGCACTGTGTTAGTGTCTGTGTGTGCATGCGTATAAGAGACACGGAGGGAGAGACTTTATGTCTTCTCTTTTCCCCACATTAATCTGATGTTTAAGAAGCAATGATGAATGGTTTTCATGTGGTTGGAGCTGCCAGTGGTCACTCTAAAAAAAAAAAATCTACAGCGAGATGGATAAGAGTAGCAAGTGGCTAAAAATTACCTAGGGACACTTGATTATTATGTAGGAATAGAGGGACTCTAGAGGGAGCAGAAAAAAGCACAATCAATTGGAGCTATACAGGACAGAGTACAGATAAGACTCTAAGATGTTAACCAGCTTTATATTTTAAGCCGTGGAACACCCTAAATTAAATATTAAGCCATCTGCTTGTCTTTTTCTTCAAACTGTTAGCCAGATTAGATGAAAAATCCTGTTGAAGGCACCGAAAAAGATACATTTGGATTTGTCATTTTTGTTACTATGTTAACAAAATACAAAATATAACTTGTTCACTGCAATCATTCCTCTTGATCCCTTCTTGCACTACTTTGATGAGGGAGAAATTTTCCAGTACTTGTTCTGTGCAAATCAGATGCTTAGCAGAGGGTAATAAGATGCTTCAGCAGGGTATAGCCAAAGTCAAGTCAAAGTTACAGTCTCTCTTAGTTTGAAATTTCTTCTTTGTGTTTGCTAAAGCCCCCTAAATTTGCAGAAGTTTAGACAGTATTGATCCACCAAAATTACTGCTCACATCAGCTGTTTGACTTCCACTGGCTCCTTCATTGTCAATACTAGAGTTTATCGAGACGTAATCTGTTCAGCCACCAGCTGACTAGTGACACCTATAACATTCGAATTAGTGTATATTGTACTAAGCATATATTATATATTACTTGTTTTAACTTTTACCCCGGTGGTTTCTAATGTCAAGTAAATGCTGCAATTCTCTCTTCTTTAACCTCCTCTTTAAATGATTTAGGATTCAGCTTTGTGGTTGTTTTTCTCTGATGTTTATATCTATCTTTGACTCCCACGTTATGTGTTTTGCAATACCCTTATTGCTGTTCAGATACTTTGAGAAACCCCTTGAGGAGCAGAACCTTTTCCAAATTTAACTGTGCTACTTGCAGAGTTACGGAAAGTTATGCTTGACCTGTCTGTCTGTAACTGAATGAGGATTGTACTTTGTCTCCTGCATTTTACAGTGGAAGGGTTTGACTTCCTAACTGACAAGACAAATGATGTACATATGCCATGTGAGTGCAGAAGTAAGACAGACTTGAAAAAAACTGAACCTATTGTTTCACCATCGACTGCAATAGTGTAAGTAATCAATGGTGGGTATATTAAAGATAAAGAATGAATAAGTGAAAAAACGAACCGAGTTATAAATTCTACATAAGCGTTTCCATGTTGTTGAATGGATTGTAAAATCAGTTGTTTCCAGCTGGAACCTGACATGTATGTTTTGTGTAGTCATCCTCAAAGGAAATAGGTTGAAGTATGGAGAAGGTTAAGTGTTAATGTGGCAATAGTTTGAAAGAACATGTGCTGACAGCTGTGATTAATTGTTTCCGGTGTACTTTTGTTTCTTGCCACACACATTTTTTGCATCATCCCAGATGTTAATACCTATTTCTGCTTAACAGCCTGTCTTGCCCCTTTAGGCTGCTCTGTATTAGTGTGGTTGTACATTTTTATTTTGGCGGAACAGTACCTGCTTCTTTAAACATTGACAACAGGATTTAATACATACATTTATCAGCTTTACATCAAAGAATGATCAGCGTTAAAGCAGTATCTATCTGGAAGAGGCTGCATCAATCAACACATAACATTGTTTTGCATGCGACACATTCAAAGTCACATATTTCAATGTGGGGACAAGTGTAATAAAAGTCTGTTCATTACTTTTTCCCTTCTCCCTTCGTTTTGTTAAACATCCATTTTTGTTGTGGAGCAAAGAGTATTTCCAGTTGTTCATGAAATTGATGACCAACAAGTTAAGTAGCTGGTTTTCTTCAGTCCTTCAGAGCTTTACGTTTAGTTTAAGAGCCGTTTAGGGCCACATGTTGCCCTGTAGGATGGTTGGTTTCAGTGGACTAATTGTGTTAGGCAACTTAAATTTTATGCTCCATCCACGTAGAGGCTGTTCGTTGTTGTTCGGATTGAGGCCAGCTTTGCGTACAGTTGAATCTTGCTGATGAGGTGAAGAGTTCCTGAGATCCTTTGTTCCCTGTTTTTTTTTGTTTATTTCTGTCTTGAGCGAGTTCTGACAGAGACACAAAAGAAGAGAATCAAAACTTGGGTACTTTGGGATACAATATTCACAGAGGAAAGAGACATTCCCTTAAATATCTTTGCCATGATGGTGAATGTGCATCAGCTCCTCTTTCTAATGCAGCTATTCGCCAGTTTGCTGTATTAACAATTACATACAGTACAGGGCTGCACACAAATGATTTAGGAGGTAGGACATGTGCTGTGGAGGTAACGGGTGCAAGAATATTGTTACACTCGGTACTCAATACTTTTTTGGAGACATTAATTTAAATTAATGGAAGACAAAACACAAAACGGACACAGTAAACTCCTTTGCAAGTTAAGTTTTGATACCAAATATATGAGATGGGATAATAAAAGATGGTTAGCAATACTTTTTACTGGTTACAAATAAACCTTCTTGACTTCTAAGAGAACATCACCCTCTAACGGCTGTGTTAGCTGTTGAGTTATCCTTCCACAATTCAAGATGGCATCTGTAAGACGTAATATTAGCTTTCTCTCCGAGTATGATGAAAATTTCTCCTTTACAGAGACATGACTGTATCATTAGTTTGTTTTTATCTGATTAAATGCAGCACATACTGTATATTGTGCACTTCTCTCAGACAGCTCTTTTGTTGGATAAAATCACAAACTTTGTGTGTTGTTTGACGTTGAACTTGTGTTTGGTTGGATACATTAGACAGCAAATCTGGAGAAATACTGTACATGCATACACATCCAACGCATAGATAAACATGTTTGCAACATCTTATTAATGGGGTTTAATGTGGATTGGTTGGATTGTGTGTGTTTGTACGATAGTCCTGTTGAGCCTTTATAATGTGTAGTTCACATGGAGAAAAAAATGCTTCTGTTGTTTTGTTGCTTTAACTAATTCACACTTTAAAAACATGCACATAAAATGAGGAAAACAATTAGTTGGGGATTTTCCCAAAATACAAACAACGAGAAGAAAGCAGGATGGGGAACTGGATAAATGTGTCGCCTCAGTGCTGAAACCCCATTTCTTGGCCTAATAAGCATATTGCCATATGGCCTGATGCACCGTGGATGACACAGCTAGGATCTGTGTATCACAGTTCATTTGTTGTGGGCCAGAGATGTCAGTATTTATTTTGTATCTACTTCCATGGTGGATTACGGTTGCTTCTACTGTGGCACTGAAAGCTTCCAAAAACAGGGGCTATACATTTTTATCCATCCTTTGTCTGTCTGTTGCTGTTTCTCCTCGGGCTGATGGATTCTGGTTGTAGGGTAAATGGTGAGCACAGCATCCGCCTCACCAGCACAGGCTCACCAGCACAACCTGGGCTCATTGACAACGATAAGAGAAGAGAGATACATTTGTTTGTTTGTTTGTGTGACTGAGGGGCTTTGTGTTTTAGATTATGACAGAAAAATAACATGTGAATGAGTTTGCTTACATACTGAGAGCACAGTGGAACATACAGCTGTCTCACTGCACTAATGAAGACCCTTTCTTGGTGAAACAAGTTTGTTTTTCATGGCATGGTATTTGTTTAACTATTTGTGAATGTGTTGTAGCATCGTAAACATAATTTGAATGTGAAGTCTCACTCTTTTTAAAGATGCTGGTTGATATATCATGAAGTTTGAGTTGTGACTGCATGCAATAATTTTCCTGTTGACATGAAGATCTCTGCAACATTTCCAATTAGTTTTCATGAAGTATAATAATAATATATACTGGATAATAGTTTACCTTTCATTGCTGTTGACATCTGTGGCAGCAGTGCTGTTTGTAAGTTGGATCGTTGCTGTGGCTGTCCTGCTGTTTATTTGCTGAAGCATGATGTTTTGATCTGTTAGACCTTCCCTGCAGGTGGTTGGGGTGTGGTCACATAGCAGTGTCACCTCTGTAAGCTGCTCTCTGGCTGAGATGGTGAGAAGAAAGGAAAAATAACAACTGGACACGCTGGGTATCAGAACATATATTGAAATGCATTCACACTGGCTGCAAAATGTTGTTGTCCAGAAAGGAAAGTCCACTCTGAAAGGAAGCTGATTTTAAAACTGAAGTGCGTGAGTTATACAGATGAACCTGCACACTTAAAGCAGCTGTACCTGCCGTTACAGTGGAAGACGGCTGTCGGCTCCTCCACCCGCTGTAAATTGGGCATCGGCATCTCAGTAGATGGCTGTAGGCTGACCTGAAGTCCCTGTTGAGGGCTCCATAGAGGATAGGGTTGAGGGCTGAGTTGGCGTATCCCAGCCACAACACAAAGGGATATGCTGGTACTGTGCTGGGGTCTGGGTGCTCCTTTAGGCCCAACACTGTGAATAGGATGAAATAAGGTAACCAACACACTACAAAACCCCCAATCACAGCTGCCACAGTCACTGTGGCTTTGTGCTCTCGCAGTGCCATGACTGTAACACTGGAAAACACTCTGGTGCTGGTGGAAGGATTGTTCCTGCAGTTGTAGCTGGTAACACAAGTGGGTTGGGCACTAATGATGCGCTTGGCCTGTGCCCGTGCAATGCGAAGTATTCGGTGGTATGTCCAGCACATGGCCAACAGAGGCAGGTAGAAGGTGAGAAGAGAGTCGGTAAGTACATAAGGCCTGTTCAGCTCAAAACGACATCTCCTCGCCGAAGCCCAAGGCCCACGGTTCTGGACTGTCCCATTAATGGTGTTCCACCCCATTTGGATGGGCAAGAAAGACACAGCTACAGACACTGTCCAGACACTAGCCATGGCTACAATGACTCTCCGTGGCAAGACCATTGAGGCATATCTCAGAGGCATGGTCACTGCCAGGTAGCGGTCCACACTGATGGCCAGGAGGGTGAGGATAGAGGCAGTGCACAGCATGACGTCCATGGAGATGTAGAAGTTGCAGAAGACAGGGCCGAGCGGCCACTCGTCGTTAAGCTGGAGGAGGGCAGAGAAAGGGAGGACCAAGAGGCCGAGCAGCATGTCTGTCACAGCCAGCGACACAATGAAACAGTTAGTGAGGCAGCGGAGGCGTCGAGAGGTGCAGACAGCCAGGCACACCAACACATTACCACTGACAGTCAGAAGGATGAGGAGGGACAGGATGACACCCAGCGTCCCTTTTGACAACATTGTTGCTGGTGCTTCACTGGAGACAGTCAGATGACATCATGGCTGGAGCATTATGTGACCCATTGTTACATTTTCTTTGCAGTTTTAATTTGACAAAAGGTTCTCCCTATTTGAAAAATAGATTTTCCCATTCTAAGCCTTAAGCTCACATATAATGTCATTAAATATCTTCACTGGGTGTGTTCAGGGGCTTCCATTGATTAAGGAGCACAGTCTAATCTCAGTGTCTCCATAGTGAAATGTGACTTAAGATAGTGGCCTCATGTGATTCCTTTGTCTCCAGCTCCCCCAATATTTCCACTTTCTTAACCCTTTCTTACATGCCTGTTTCCTGTTGTTCAAAACCTGAATGCTTTCAACTGTGATTTGATCACAGCAGTTTTCACACTCCAAAAAATTGTCAAGAAGTTGGTTGAACATTTGTTTCTTGATAAATGCAGCCACTGAAAACTGTAACTCAGCACTGTGCAGGCTGTTAAATGGTTTTCTGACTGCATGGCGGATTCTCAGTGGTTCATGGCATCTTGTTGGCTCCACACCATTTTCTATGGCTGTAGGGACACCTAGTGGGCAAAGATAAGAAATACAGTTAGTACATAGTCCAGTATCAATTTATTGCTGAAGTGCCAGTAAAGGTTTTACTATTGTACAACTCTACATTGTTGATCTGTGTCTGATTCTAGACCTGTCACCCCAAGCTTTGCATGCATTATGCTAAATATTTCAGTGTGTGGCTGCCAAAGTTATAATTAAATCCGTATATCTATCATCACATTTCTAATGCATGTCACTGCGTATAGTTGTTTGCAACTTGTAACGTTGACTTATTTCTTTGCTGCAATTTTATTAAGAAAAGAAAAAGTTGCCATTTTAGACAGTCAACTAATGGGACTTCTCATCTATACATACTAAAACCATGAACCATGAGAGATGAGTATGCATGTTGTGAACATACTATTTACTCGGATACAAAATGGGTAAACATCCAGCATGGCTAAATGTCTAATCTGCTGCAGCTGTCATGATGTTAAACCTAATTTTGGTTTAAATATTGTTAGATTAGCTTAACGTTTTCATGCAGAAATATGGAAAAGCTTTAGAGTGATACTCTTTTAGAATCCTCACATTGTCCGATGGAGATCTTAAGTCAGGTACTGGAAGATTTGGTCTGATGAGAGCTGCTATATGCAGTTGTTTCAGAAAGTATTCAGACCCCTTCACTTTCTGCACATTTTATTTTGTTGTAAATTTCATTTTTAAATGGAATAAATGAGCATTTTCCTATTCAATCTATATAATATAACCCATAATAACAAAGTGAAAACACGTTTTCAGCTGTCATACTTTTTACTCTGTGGTTTTGGTCTAACAGCTTTATCGCGGATAAAGTGTTGCCGAGATGGTTGTCCTTATTGCAGGTTCTCCCATCTCTGCAGAAGACTTCTGAAGCTCCAGTGACTGGGTTCTTGGTCACCTCCTTGATGAACCCCTTCTTGCTCAGAGCAACTCAGGACTGCTGTTGGTGGTTGGTTCCAAACTTCTTCTATTAAATTATTGTGAACACCGTGCTCCTGGCAACATCTTTAGAGACAGTTGTATACTCTTGCCCTGATCTAAGCCCTGCCACAAATTTATCTCAGATGTAATTCTACACCTAGTTCAAGATTAGTAATAATTATAAAAACACAGTTTGGAGTGCCAAAATACATTCTATTTTTATGGATTGGATTCTACATAGATTTACAGCAGGATATTTTCCCTCTATGAAGTCATTAATGGCATCTGGACATGAGTTTTTAATATGTACCTGGCAGAATTGTGGTAACGTTTGTGAGAAGTAAGAGTGTGTGTGTGTGTGTGTGTGTGTGTGTGTGTGTGTGTGTGTGTGTGTGTGGTAGAGTGGGTTGCACACTAATCGGAAGGTTGGTGGTTTGATCCCAGTTCCTCCTGTCCACATGCCTAAGTGTCCTTGAGCAAGAAACTGAACCCTAAAAAAAAAAAATTGCTCACAATGGTATATCATCGGTGTTGTAAGTCACTTTGGATAAAAGCGTCAGCTAAATGTAATGTAATTTCGGTGGGCAGTAAGTAATGTATTTTGGCACGAGAATGGACATCAGTATATTTGCCAGACATGGTCCAGAGCAGCTCGCTTATCACCTCAAAAAGAGAAAGAGACACTCTAGCTTCACATCAAGACAAGAAAAAAAGATTTTGACAATTTCATGAAAAGAACACAGAAAGAAAAGGTTTTAATTAAATCTGAGTCTGCAAAAACCGAAACATCATCGCTAATCTTTGAACTCTTCTAATCTTCACATTTCAGTCACTGACTCACCGCTTTGAACTTCATCTAGAGAAAACACTGATAACACAGCCACTAGCATATCAAGTACAGTTTTCATATGCATACGACACATTACCCTTCATATCTGACAGAGCCACAGATTGACTCTCACACACAGACACGCACAGACACACACAGACACCACATTTCAGCCATTTTCATCATCAGAATCTCTCACATTATCAGTGACTTTATTTTCCCCACACACCCTTTCTGATGCAAACAGCGGGAATTAGATTTGGCTTGGATTCAGCACAAGACTCTGAGGAATGTCCATATATGGACGTGTATTTTGACCACTAGAAGTTTTCTGGCAAACTTGTCTCAATCCTGGGACATGGTATATATAAGGGTCATCTTCGCTCAGTTTAATGCAGTTTTATTCATATAGCGCCAAATCACAACAAAAGTAATCTCAGGGCACTTCCCATCGTATGATCTTTAAATAGAACTGTACAATATTATGGAACAAACACCAAAACTCCCACATGAGCAACAGTTGGATGTTTTTTTTGTTTTTTTTTAATAAAAGCACATTGATATACAATCTAAACCAGTCATTGGGATGCACAGTAAGCACGAGACTTACTGTATTAAGTACAAGAGGCAAAAGGCTTTCAAGCATTTGCGTTTTATCAATACCATGTCAATGGTGAGAAGTATGATATCTCCCCGCAAGTTGAAAAAGAAAGAGGGGTAAAAAGAATCACTCATCTTCTTCTTCTTCCCACATTAATTGTCCCAAATGGAGAACAATGAGTGTTACTGCATCTGTATATATAATCACACATGCACACGTGACAAGTGGAAATGATAATGATCTGTTCGAATTTTAAGAGTCAATTCATACTCATAAAATGGTTAAAAAGATCATATGTCATAACGAAGAATGTCTAAAATGTGTTCAAAAAGGGTTTTAAAACAGCAAGAACTTGTAGTGTGCTAAAATACTGAGAAACTGTTATTCATTCATTGTTTATTTCATTCATTTTTGTTGAAAGTTAATTCACAATTGCATTATCAATCATCTACCAAGTAGCCTCATCATCCATCATCCATATCCTGAGATCGATTGCTTTTGTCTTCGCCTGCATTCCCGGGGAATCCGCAGTGTTTTTGTCATTCCAGTGAAGTAATGCATGTATGTAAAAGTGTTTAATACAGTTTGTGTTGTTCATGTAGCAACTTTAAGAAGTTTTGAATGAGCTCATTCAACCCCAGTTGCATGTTAATCGCCAGTCAAGGTATGTAATTCTAACTTTGTGCTCTGTTGTAGCCAAATATTTTGTTATATTGTAAATTTATGTAATTAATTTCGGTAAATGCATTCACTGAGGAAACATCACCACATCACTTGTGATTTTTTTCTCCCTGTTTTCACGGTGTAACACACACACGCACACACACACACACACACACACACACACACACACACACACACACACACACACACGTAGACCTGCATGGACACGTCAACACAACCCAAAACAAATGTTTTGGTAATGGATTTAGAGAACTGTAATGGATTTTGATGACCATGAAGTGCTCTGTTTTCTGCAGGTAAATGCCGTTTCTTTTTTTTAAGTGACAACAAAATGGTTCTCCAGACTATGCTCGAAGGGCTCATCCCAGGACGAGTATATCTGTGTCTCCTATCGTTCAGTACATGGAAGATGCAAATGAGCTGGGGGCTTCATCCTGCCTCATCTAGACCTTTCATTACTCCGTAGGTGATCTGGTGAAAAGATCCCAATTCGAGTATTAAGATGAAAGGCAGGCAGAAAAGTACTTGGATCAGTGTCTCTTTCCTAGACAATGTCTGAGCTCGGAGATGAGCAACGAGGTTATTTACCTCTCACCTGGAACTTGCTGCTTAAATTGCTAGCTTTTCCAAATACCGAGCATTCATCCTTTTAACCTTTTTTTTTAAAAATAGTTTCTTTACCAGCCAGATGTGTCTAATTAGAGCTAAATAGATAAGCGACGCCTGCTCTTCTTCATTCCAATACAAAATCAAAGTAATCTCATATATTGTCAAAAATAAAGGGTAATGTGTTTGAATATGTTTATATAATGGTTGAAAATAGTTTAAGTCTACCCTTTCAACTCACTGCAATCATTTCACACCCCACTGAACTGTCAGCAGGGTGTGAAATTAACTTTTCTTTTAGGTTGTTACCGACTTGTCATGGATCCAGAAAAGAAGTCAATCGTCAGTTTGCTTGTTCCATTTAGTGTTTAGAAGGTCTATCAATGTCCTCAGATGACGCACAAAACCAAATCTCTTGTCTTGTCTTTGCAATGCTGCAGAAATGTGTCAGCTGTACATGAAGTAACTCAGTGTACTCCTCAGTGAGTTCATTTTTGTTAATGGTGTGTTTATGTTGTGTTGAAGATGATGTCATAGCTTTAGTAATGATGCAGGCTTGATGAGATACTAAAACGAATTCCAGTACCTGATGCTGAAAGCGAGTAGAGTCAAGTAAAGTAGAGCCGGTACCATCTGGGGAAATGCGGCTTTAGATAAACACAAGGCTGAAATCTGCAGCTGCTCATGTGATTCTGAAGTTGTTTTTTTAAATTCTAAATTTACTACACATGAAAGAAAAGCAATACATTTAAACTGGTACCAGGTAAAAACTTTAATCAGCTCTGACTAATAATTATAGTTGTACAAGACCTACAAATGTTGAAAGCAACTTTAGTTCTGAATGCATTGTCCATCAGAGAGAAACATAATTAAATCAGGTTTCTGAATGCTTCACTTATCCTAATGTAATTCAATTGAGTGTCAAATACATGGCTCGCTCACTTCCTGTCTGCATTTTAATGAGTGTGTGTGTAGCTGTCGGTGAGCCTGTCCGTGTACATCTGTGTTCCTGTTTGCCTTTATTTTTCCCCTTGACAGAGAGACACTGAATAGTCAGGGAAGAGGTCTGGGATGGAGGGTTGCCTGGTAACAGTTGTGTGTTCTGACGAAGCGTGAAAGCGAAACATGTCGAGCGACAGACATGACCGCAGACAGACAGGGGGATCAGCCATATAAAATATGTATGGACACGAACAGCATGCATTGTTGTGGCGCACACACACACACACACACACACACACACACACACACGCACACACGTACACACGTACACAAACAAGTTCAGATCACATGGAGATAATTGATTGTCCTCTGTGTGTCAGTCTTGACCTTACCACGCCTCTGTTATGTCAACATTGCAGCCGTGGAGAACACTTAAACCAAATCAATGTGTTTAAGTGGACACGCACAAAGACAGCCTGAATACACGCACTCTGTCATATCTTTATAGTTACTTCCCAGCAGCTCTTTTAACGAGGCACTTTCCTCAGAACTGCAGAGTGCGGTATATTGTTACCTGTGTCATGTGACTAACCCACATCATCATAGTGTTCTGGTAACTGCTTCACATTGCAGACTCGCGTGTGTTGCTCAGTTGTGTTAACCCTTCAGTTTGATCAATATAAGTAGTCGTGTGCAACATCTTCACTTTAATAAGAGCTGATTTAGCTTGTCTTTAGGCTTTAATGGTTATTTAGCAGTTTAGGAAAGCGTTTGCGTTTCCTGTTGTAAACATATAATGTCAAATGCTACACATCCATGTAAGATACATCTCTTACTTCCATCAGCAAAGGTGTTTTTACTATTTTGAGACATAGAAAAAAACCCAATATGGTTATCTTGAGCAGTGAAAGCCACAAAGGCTGAAAGAGCATGACTGACAGAAACTTTATCACCATAAGAAACAAATAAAATGATGTCAAAGAACTGGCCAGATTGGCTAAATCATCTCATTAAAAAATCGTGTACATTACCAAATGTAAGAAAGAAAAATAATACCAAAAGCAGATTTTATGACTCACTACTTCAAGCTAATCATAAATTAAGTTCTCTGATTTAATATTCTGACCTGATTTTCCTTTTCTGTACTCCAGTAGACTGGGGGCATATTACCATTATATGTAGCTTATGGGAAAGTCCAAGAAGGCTTTATTAACAATATGGCTATTGTTATTGTAATTAACCATTCATTTTTTATTTTATTTTTTTAAATTTGCATCTCTGATATACCCTTTGGGTCTGAGGAAAATTATTAAAACATTTAGTTCCAGCTCCTCTCCTACTACTATGGAAATGTACACTGCATTGGTTTTAGAATATGAAAGTGAAAGAGTGAAGTTAAAATGTTTCACACAAACGTAACAACTGGTTAAAACAAACACACACAAACTGAATAATGTCACTTCCTCATTAAGGACTAAATGACCCCAAGTTCACAGGCTCACACCAGACTCAGGAGAGGCCCAGTTGAACTCTCCACAAACACAAAGCTGTGAATCTGAATTTAAGTCATGACTCTTAACAAATATAAAAGAAATTGTGTCTCTCCAAGTTAGCTGACGAACATCTAGATGGATGCTGCGAGTCTATTAATGTGCGACATCACATCACTAACCACACACACACACACACTGCTTTTCCATTGTAAGTTTCCTTTGCCTGTCTTTGCTTTATGCATACAAAACAATTTTACTCTTGAGAAGCAGAAATGATATGAGCAAGTGCTTACATAATGACTTCATTTTCATCGACTGCTATTGATTAAATAGAGTTCATCACATATTTGACAAATGTTAAATGATTTCTTTTTTCTTTGGCATTCTTGTTGGGCTGCTGAAATACACACCGGTGCGCACTTAAAGCAAATATTAAGTCGAGCTTAATTATGCCGTCACACCACGACCATGATAGGTTTTCACAGCTCTTTGAACCTGGATGACATATTGAATAGCAAGTATGCAATTGGAGTTTTATCAACTCACCTCAGTGCTGCTGCGTGTTGTCTGTGATGACTGCCCCCGCTGCTCTGCTCTACTTCCAGGGAGAACCACAGTCTTGCTCACGAAGTGTACGTGTGCGTGTGTTTTTGCACGTAATGAACATGTCGGTGTGTGTGGGAAAGAAGAGAGAGAGAGAGAGAGAGAGAGAGAGAGAGAGAGAGAGAGAGAGAGAGAGCGAGCACCAGCTCCTTACAGCTCTTTCTCTTTTCCTTTCAGTATCTGTGCCTCCTATTGTTCTCCCCTCTTACTGATGTATTTAGGGTAATTTGCTTTTGGAATTATTTGAATAGCTTCCATTCTCTTGTCATGCCTTTTCATTTGCAACTGCCAGCTGCCACAATAATAATTTGTCCTAAGCAATTTGTTTCCTAATGAAGACTCGGCTTTGTTACCTGAATAATCCAAGCAACCTGTTGCATTCAGCCCTAATGGAATTAGTGGCATGCAAGTCCAGGTGGTGGAAGGAGACATATAAGGCATGCTATTTGTGCATGCATCATTTCTTTAAGATGTTTTTTTTTTTTTTTCTTTTAAATTTCTCATGCGGACTCAAGTGCCCCTGTTTTCGAAACTGTATACAGTTTAATGTTAGGGGATCTCTAGAGCTTATTGGGTGGATGACTTCTGGGAAATATCTGAGAATTGGCGCCCGTTGGGCTCAAGTGATGTCAGTGACCCTAAGGGTCAAAAGGATTTCTAAATCTATCCCTCTATTTCTGGTGCAGCCTTTTACTTTGCCTTTGCATCTATTTTTCATGCGCTGTGGTAACTGATGTGGCTTTCCTTTCCTTTCCAATGTGAATTACTCTTATGAGCTTTAGGCTAACATTTATAAGTCATGATCACTTTTCTTTTCATAGCTTTTGTCCATTTTTGTTTCCCTTTTCCTTATCTGTCTCATCTCTGTCTGTCTTTGTCTCTGTCTCTGTTTCCATGGCCCTGTTCATATCTTAGTTGGTGCTGAATTTATCTTTTTTTGTCTCTTTTTGTGCTTTTCCTTTTTGTTAGACTGCTTGCTGCCTTTTTTAATTCCTTCGTTATATCAGTTCATCTGTCTCCAACTTTATTTCTTGTGAGTTCCATTGACAAGGTTTCCGTTTTGTTCCACCACATAAAACTATATAGATAGATAGATAGATAGATAGATAGATAGATAGATAGATAGATAGATACTTTATTAATTCCCAAGGGGAATTTTTTTTCCGCTACAGCAGCATTTATAGATACAGAAAAGCAATAAAATAACAGTAAAAAATATTAAATATAAAAAATGTACAGTATATACAATAAATATAATAAAATAAAATAGAACAATTAAATTAAAACTAACTAAACAATAGTGCAAAGCTTTTTTTTTTTTTTTTTTATATTTAAACAATAAGAGAAACAGACAATGGTGTTATTGTTGCATGATGGATTTTGCCAGAGGTGAGTTATATGGCATATTTTCCTTATATAACGTTTTTCTTTTTTTCTGTACTTCTCTTCTTTATTCATCTGGCTGCCTGTCTTTCGCTTCTCTTCCACTTGGTCATGTTTCTATGACAAGATTTCCAGAGTAGCTTCTGATATTTCCAAGATGGTATAGAATACTTGATTAGCGCTGCTGAGTCAACAGTGTCTTCTGTCACTTGGCTCCATATGTGGTGTTTAATATAACTGAGACCATAGTTAAGTGTTCTTTGGTTTTGATATCTTTGAGCACCAGAGTTACCGTCCAAGTTTGAGTAAGAAAAGAGACCATTTGTTTAAACTGGCCGTGTCTAAAAGACAGTCTATAGTGGCACCTTAAATTGCATTAGCTTTGTAATATACATTTTTATAATTGGAAGTAAACCACAGCTCCCAGTCTAAGTCAACAGTGTGTTTTTGAATATTAAATATCTTGATGGGATGAGGTGATGCAATGGGCATATATATATATATAAAAATTAAACATGATTTACCACTCTAGCACCCTCTTCTGGATTTGCTAAGTAATTTTTAGATGAGAAATAGCATGTTTGGATGCTGAATGTTACTCTCTGGTCTTGAATGCGGTTCATAACTAAAGCCAAAAGAGCAGTCTGTTATATTCAAAACAAGTTTCATGTATGATGGATAATTGTTGCCAATTGCTGTGTTAAAGATGTTCTCCGGAGTGTGATGGTTACCGTGGTAAAATCATCTGAAGGAGGTATAGCTTTAAAATTTCAGATATGAATTTTAGCCTTATAAAGAATTTCTTAAACAAGAAAATAGAACCCAATTAACACCGACATTATTTTAAATTTAGTTGTCCTTGTGAAATCTCGTAAAGGATTTTTCTAGTTTTATCTTTCTTGTTGTGAGGACATAAGAGAAGAGGTGAGCTCAGGTCACCTTCAGTATAATGAACACAGCATCAGCCATTTCCTCTGATGCCTTGTCTTCGAACATAAAATACCTTTGATTTCACACGTTTGAAGGGCGATGCACAAAGGGAAACGGTGAGGGTTCTGTGTCAGAGATGGCAGTGTGAGCTGTCAGACTACTCATTTAAGTCATACAAGGTTCAACGACAAGATGCTGCTTTGTGCAAGTCGGGAAATGTTTTTAGATTTAAGAAGAGATCACAAATGTTTTTTGCTTTCTGTCATTTAGTAATTAAAAATGGACATATACAGGCCCAGTTTGAAACTCAGGAGCAAAAAAAACGTGTGATAGTTTAGATATTGTAATTTTGCATGCTTTACACATCTTTTTGTTTGCCCTTCTGAAACTAACACCTCATGTTATTGACGATTCAATCATAAAAAGTCTAAAAGAGGCTTCATGCAGTGCATCGGCCTGCGGCTTCTGTAGGACTCCACCTTTTTGTACTCACCCACTTCCCTTTTACCGTCTAAAGACAGGAAGAGAGGAGACCGAAGAGGAAGAGAGGCAAAGGGGGATGGGCTTTTAGCTTTCATTTAAAGTAAAAAAAAAATAAAAAAAAAATACAGAAGTAAGAAGTTTGGGGAGCGAGAAAGAACAGGAGGAGAGTCAGAAAGACGACTACTTTGAGTAGTGGGTAAAGGACTTACAATCATGGGTCCTTGGACACGGACCACAACAGAGCGGTATGGCATAGGTAAGTCAATATGTGCTTACTTATGTGCGTCTTTGTGTGAGAGTGCATGCACACATACAATGATGCTATTGTGTCTTTCTGTTACAGTATGATGGTAAAATGCCCATCCCATTTGATTAAGAATGAGCAAAATAGATGCCTGTCACTTCCTGCCTGACGGGATGTGAGCAGGTGCTTAAGGCCTCAAAGGATTTTAGGATGTACATATCAGTTTTAATCCTCCTATGGATTTTAATCCAAAAATCATATTCATCATTTAACTTCAATAAAACAAACTCGCAGTATGTGCATTGGAAGGTGAGGGATAAAATTGTAAGCTAAATTTCCATCTAATAAAGAAATAAGCAGCAGTTGGATGGTATTCTGTGCATTATACATTATGCAGCACATATAAATACAAAAGCTACAAAATAGATTATTCCTGAAAATTACAATTTTCAGAGGAAAGATTGATTTTGACCAGGAACTAGTCTTAGACTGAAGGCACAAACTCTCAGTGCAGTAGTGTGTGTGGTATGTGGGTTAAATATGGCGGAGGTGATCAGCCTGTGTTTCCACTTGATATGTAGCTGATGCTGTCACAAACTTGTCAAGAACACCGATTTTTGACCTCTTCTGTAATAACAGAGGTTTACCGTTCTGTTGCAGCCATTGCTTTGATTTCTCAGTTACTTGTAATGTTATTTAATTTAAATTGTGGAAATTGCAAGTAGACATTTTTAAGTGTTTTAATCCCAGTACTTCTTCCTCTTAAAGTTTACGATTGACATTAGAATATGAAATGATTAAGTAATATAGAAACAAATACATCAAGGAAATGTTGTTTATCTACTGTATGTAGTATGAAACCGTCCCTTGTCTGTGTAAGACTACAACACAGGAAGTGGAGGAAGGAAGGAAGTTTGTGCGAGTTTGACGCTGTACCTAAATACTGTAGAAGGGTTACCTGCACACGTACAGGTTTACTTATTATCAGTTTAATATTAGGGCTGGTCTACCAAATAGTGTGACACCTTTTACTGTCACAATAATCTCTTAATTTATCAGTCATTTTGTAGTTATGATGACTTGTTTAGGGACCAAACCATTTTGCAGAGAAACTGGTATCTAATGCACTGTTTGCAGTACAGGATTGCTGCAAAGAGTGCTGCTGTAGTGTTTATTCCTGCAACATGTGCTGCTACCAGTTCTTTTTGTACTCATACAGTATACTGTAGTAAATCTATCATCTGACTGTTTAGACTAATTGAATCGCAAATTCTTCTGTCAAAAATAGCCCAAGGCCGCTGACATCATCAGATTGGCAATTTAGTATGATCTTCAACAGCCCAAAAGCCCACTAAAAATAATATTAATTAAGAAAGAACAGCAGCCAATACTCATAAATGATAAACTGGAACCAGACACGGTTTCAAATTTTTGATTAAAAAAACTGTAATCCTTTTCAAAAAAGTTTGAAAAACGGGAAGCAAAAGCTGTTATTTACTACCAAAATCGAAAGTTACATGGCTGGATTTTCTATGAATAATTTGAGTACTTTTAATTTGAAATGTATTAAAGAAATCTGCAGCAACTGGTGGACTAATGGTGTAACTTTAGTATCACCCAGTCAGTGCGATCTAGTAAAAAATGTCCACCCACGGGTATGTTGTTTCCATTGTCAGTCATGGGGACTCAGTTTGACAGTTGATCTGAGCCGTGCTTCTGCATAAGCTGCACTACGTTTATTTTTTCATCTTATATTATGCAGTGGCTTTCCACCTTTAAAAGAAGCAAAGTCGTCATACGTCTCCAAAGCTACTTGTGTCTTTAGTCGTTGGCCTCAAACACGCACGTGGCAGCTTTTAAAAAAAAACTCCAACTTGTCAAGGAGGTCAGGCTTCCTTGATTACTACCAGTGTGAACATTCTAGTCTGCTTGGCTCTGCTCCTTTTTAATTAGTCAGTTATTATTATTGTAGCACCATTAAACAGCGGTCCAACAAATGCACTCCTCATCCGACATAATTATTTTTATTTGTTTAGTAAAGTGGAATTTTGTCAGCCAAGGAGGAAAGCAGCTTTCCCTGGAGGTAGGAGACACGGTCCACATCCAGGAGGTGTGCGATGGTAAGCATATTTAACATCACTTCGGTTGTATGGTGCTCCTAAATAACTGCATTAGCCTGTTTTTTAAGCTCATCAGTGAATTTTTTTTTTTTAGATTTGTTAATATGTTCTGTCTGCATGTGGTGTCTGTGGAACGAATTAATACACAGTCATATTTTCCCCAAATTGTTAACCACCAGAATAAAGCAAATATGTGAAATGTTGTTTTTGTTGCATTTAGTATATAAAAATGTTTATTCTCACAGTTCTGTCATTTTGATAAACAATACTCATGCTAATGGTACTCGATGACAGAAGACATACTTTTGTTTTTAGTTCACAGAATTTAACATTAGAAATTCATGTGATGAACAACTTAACTGTTCAGTAGTATACCAATTTTAATTTTCTGTTACTACCTATTAAACCTTATATGTATATATCCTAGTTTTACAGTCAGTCTGTTTTTCAGGGTGGTACAGAGGCAACTTGGTCAGGAACAAAGACCAAAAGGTAAAATACACACAAAAAAAGTTTTTACTTTGTGCATCATATTGATACTAACAGAAAGGTGATAATAACACATGCATCTTCTTATGTTCTAGTTGTGTGGATAAGAACGTGAAAAGCTATCACTGATTTCTTTTTGTCCTTATTCATCTCCCTCACATATATTCTGCTCCAGGGAGTGTTCCCAGTCAGTTTTGTCCATCTTAAGGAGGTCATCATTGAAAAACGAGGGTGAGTGGAATAACAAACTCTTCAGCTGTCCCCCAAAGTTATGAAAGTTTTATGATTTGTTGCATTTTCATGGACAAGTGTGTGTGACTGCAGAGATGAGGAGGTGGTGATGTCTGCTGAGATGCCCTTGGTGAAGGAGGTGACCACCACGTTGAGGGAGTGGGGAGGCATTTGGAAGCAACTGTTTGTGGTACACACCAAACAATTATAAAAACACCATTTGTGTTTGTGAATGTGTGTGTCTGTTTGTGACACTGTACTTTTACCTGTCCAGGCCAACAAAGAGTTGCGTGTTAAGCAGGTCCAGAGGCTGATGTGTGAGCTGATGGAGTGGCGCTCTCAGCTCCTGTCCGGCACCCTGCCGAGTGACGAATTCAAGGAGCTCAAGCAGAAAGTTACTTCCAAGATTGATTATGGCAACAAGTATGTCTGCACTAAAATTTTACATCTTTAAACTTCAGGTTCACACTTTGTCAACATCATTTAAAGCTTATCTGTCAATCATATTTCTCTCTTAGTTTGATCTCCTTCACAAACGTCACTGTTCCTTTTCTTATTACTGTGTTTCCTTATGTCCTCCTTTACCCTCTGCTCTTTGACATAATTTGTCCTGTCTTATGTTTCCTCTGTGGTCTTCTATCAATCTTCCTAATACTCAACCCTGCCATTCCCTGCTCCAGGATCCTGGAGCTGGAACAGGTTGTTCGAGACGAGGATGGGAACATCTTGGATCCAGAGCGAGCGAGTGTCATCAGTCTCTTCTGGGCCCATGAGGAGGCCACAGCCAAGATCAATGAACGTATCAAAGAGGAGCAGGTACAGGACAGACTGCCATGTAGAAAGTCCCTCACAGAGGGTGGATATGACGGCAGATGTTGTAATCACAACTGAATTTCTTTGGCATCCTTGACATCTCTGTGGTTTGCGGTTTATCGGCACTGGACTAGATTTCTCCTGAGAAACTGCGTTAGCCTTTTATGGGTTAACGTCAGTGCATGTTAAAAGCTGACTTGACATGGCTGGAATCACAATGCTGTCATTTCATTTAGTTTTTTTTCCCCCCTTTTTGATAATAAAGTATTAAAATGAAACTTTATCTGCATGAAAACGCCATGGATAATACATTTTACTTGCCAGTCATGTCTGCCAGCTAAACCTCATTAAGAATTCACTTCCCCAGAAATTGGCTTAACTTCACTTCAACTCCTTGCAGCTTATTTTATATTTCAACATTGATTAATCAGTGAGAAGAGAATGTATCTATTATGATTTTTGTACTCAGGGATTTTCTTCTGCCTCACAAAACCACAATCTGGATGCTGCAGCTGGTACATTTCAGAATAACAATTATAGAATATTATACAGACAGACAGATTTGTCAAGACTTTACCAAATTCATTGCTTTGGGTTATTTCCTCTCCTGCAGTCCAACACCCAGTCAGACCACAGTGGCATATCAGCCCGGATCCATTCTTCCCCAACACACAGCCTCTACGTCTTTGTCAGGAACTTTGTCTGTCGCATCGGAGAGGACTCCGAGCTCTTCATGTCACTCTACGATCCCATCAAACAGACCATCATCAGGTGTGACTTTTTCCCTTTACTTTAGCCACTGAAGCTGTTACAGATGGTGGATTGTGCAAACATTTTGGATATGTGTAGGTCTGTAAAGGGGATTTGATGATTTGAAGCCCCAGATTCCCATGGAAGATTAAACATGCCTGTTCAGGCAAATCAAGAAGTTTGGGAGATTTAATTGATCTCCTCTTTCTTTCATTTGAAATCATAGAGAGGGTCATAAAGATTTAAAAAAAAAAGTTGTATGAAAAAACAGGTTTTAAGATTATAATACTGTATTGTTTATCTCGTGAGTCAAGAATTGAGATCATAGAATGAAATTAAAATATGGGAATAATAAGCTTAAGGGGTTTTATCCTCTACTGTATCTTCCGTTTCTTCCCTCAATGTCTGCAATATATGAAAACAACTTTGAATTCAATGTTCAGATCTTTTTTTTACCTTACCTCCATCCCTCAGCTGTCTAAAACATGTACACACACACACACACACACACACACACACACACACACACACACACACACACACACACACACACACACACACACACACATGCAGGCACACGTCCCCACCCACACACACTCCCCTCCCTTTTCTTCCATGTTCTCCTGTCTATATACCTCTCCTTCGCCTCTCCCCAATTGTTGCGGCTCACGAAATTAGAACAATGGTATGACAAAAATAAATATACAGAAAATAAAATTACAGGGCAGCAGATGCTGACTGGCAGCACTATGTGGTGCCTGACAGTGCTGATGTTAAGCCCTGTCACTCTCTGTCAAACTGGCTATATCTAGCCAGTGCAATTGGAAGTATTAAGATAGACCTGAATCAATCGTCTGTTTTTTACATATACCAACCACAGATAGATTGTCTTTTACTTTCTAAGTTGTTTTTCCTGATTCTCTACTGTCTCATCTTCATGTCTTATTTTTGTTTGATTTGTTAAATTCTTGGTTAGCTGGGTTTTTGACAGGAATGTTGTAGGAAGGTATAACATCTTTCTCAGCTTTGATTCACCTCTACTGTACTCAGACATTTTCAGTCTGTCTCACTAGGTATCTATCCACTCACCCCCTCTGTGTCTTGCACATTCTTGTATGTCAGGATAATGCTACTGGAAAAAGAGACGTTGTATTTTCATCGCTTCAATGCAACGTATTATGCAGCTGCACAGGGCGACATTAGTGGTTCAGTGTGTCTGTCAGGGCATGACTGAAACATTTGAACTTTAGTTCCACTGAAATCATTTAATGTCACATCATTAAACTGCAGGCGCTGTGCTAAAGTACAACAGACAGGCTGCCATGTGTGCAGAATTTAATTTGAGCAAATATTTCAGTTATGGGGGATGACAACATCTCTATTGTTGCTGCAGTTTCTTATAGTATGTTTGGTTGTATGCTAAACTATTTCATAGATATTTAATATTGTATTAAATGATAATGGTATATATATATATATATATATATATATACTTTTACCGTTATCATTTAATACAATATTAAATATCTATGAAATATATATATATGTGTGTGTGTGTGTGTGTGTGTGTGTGTGTGTGTGTGTGTGTGTGTCTTTTAACTCTTTACCTTCCTTTGTGCAGTGAGAACTACTTGGTTCACTGGGCGCAAAACGGTGTCCCGAAAGAGATTGACATGCTCAACAACCTGAAGGTTGTCTTTACGGTAAGTGACCACAGGAGGGCACTGTTACATGGTTTCTTAGCTCTGCAGACACTTCACTGTCATGGAGTGAAGAATTAGAAGTTCACATTGTTGTTTTATTTTATGCCCAGCTTTTCTTACTCCCATTCCCTATAATATTTCTACTCTTTTTCTCTCTCTGTCTCTGTCTGCCAGGACTTGGGCAACAAGGACCTGAGCAGAGAAAAGATTTATCTGATCTGTCAGATAGTAAGAGTGGGCAGGATGGACTTGAAAGAAACAAACAACAAGAAGTGCACTCAGGGCCTGAGGCGGCCTTTCGGGGTGGCAGGTAATTCAACAGAAGACAGTACTAATTTTTTTGGATGAAAGTGCTGCTAAAATTGGTAATCCTAGTGATGAGGCAATGTACAAAATGTTTAGTATTTATCAGACATAGATTAAAGGTTCCCTTAAGAGTTTTTGACCACTATAAACGATGAACATTGTCTTCTTGTGTGGGTCCTCATTTTCTTAGCTTTATGTACATGCACACACATAGATGTGGGTGATGCCATACACATTCCACTGAACGGTTTCACACTCCTCCACTGATCAACAGATGGCAGTAACATATCAGGAAACACACTTTCCAGCAACAGCAGTGAAGAGCACTGCAAGCTTTGTAAATGCTTTAGAAGGAAGGAAATGCATATTTATTAGATCTCAAGGACACACACAGTGTGCCTTTTTGAGTAATGCTGAATGTAAACAGAAACTTTGTGTTTACACGAAAACTCCACAGGGCGCCTTCCATCTGTCATTGAAAGCTGTAACATATTTTATGACAGAAAAGGCTATTGTGTCTCCTTTCATTACCAAGTTTCACCTGTTTTGCCAACAATAATGACTTTTAGTGGCCTCTTCAGTCATTTTACTTTTGTTCCCTAAAGGTCAGAGTCATTTTGTTTGATTTGCCAGCTGCTGCCGCTGCAGGTATTATCGCCCATATTTCCATGTGGGAGCTGCGTGGTACAACCATAATCTTTTACCCAAACAAAACATTTATGGTGACCGTCAACTTCTTTTTTTTTATTTTTTATTTTTTTACTCTTTAGGATAATGTTGCTCCCACTGGCTCAAAAAAGTTGCTTATTTCCTCATATAACCTCACAAAACAGCTATTAGAGAGTGAATTTAGGCCAGTTTTGTGAAGCCACATTTCAAATTACTGTAGAGTGCTTCCTTTGATTTCGTAATCACACACATTTGTTTTCTTCTCTTGGCAGTGATGGACATTAGTGATATCATCAAAGGGAAGACTGAAAGTGGAGAGGAGAAGCAGTTTTTCATCCCTTTCTTCCCGTATGTTTTATTTTTCTCCTCTATTTCTTCACCTCTTCTAGCTGTCTCCCTCCTTTTCTTCACTGTCCAACTTGTTCTGTTACCAGATCCTCCATATCATTAAAATAGCAGAATTTTAATTCTGTGTGTATGAAGGTTTCAGCTTCTGCACAGTTTTAAGCTTAAATGGTTTCTTTGTGTTTTCAAGTGTGTTCATATGTGTGTGTGTTCTGCTCCAGGGTTATTGCTGAGAATGACTTTCTCCACAACTTGCTGACCAAAGTGACAGCATTACGAGGAGACAGTGGTGGCCAAGGTACTGTTCTGCACTCTCAGGCTTTTCTCTCTGTTTCCAAACCACATGAATGTTCTTGTAAAGATTAGTGGTCCTGTACACTGAAAGTTCCCACTGGACTGTGTAGGCTGCAGTATTTGTGGTCAGATAAAATGTCCATTTCTCTTTGCATCCCTGCCCGTAGGTGGGAATGAAGGATATTATCCTGATGGATAGTGGTCGCCCTTGAGCCGATGTTTTCATATTACTTACCCTTTATTTCTCCCTCACCATCCTCCAGTCTCGCTGGCCACTACCTCATGTTTATGGGTTACTTTGACAACCCCGATGGGTAACACTGTCTTGTTCCACACAGAGTAACCCTGCATGTTGGACTGCAATGTCATATCGCTCAGCTTTTATCTTCCTCTCACTCCTCAAGGCCCTGAGCGTAACCTAGATATGAGAGAAGCACCTGGACGAGCAGATATGGAAGGAGCACTTGAGGCCACCAGATGTCTGTTCTTAACATTACTCACCCCTAATCTCTCCTTCCTCTCACTTTGAGATGCTTTCACTATTGTACACACACACACACACACACACACACACACACACACACACACACACACACACACATACAGTTTCCCCTGTAGGTAAGTGGTTAGCCTTGAAAATGTGGGTTTTTGACACAGTCTAGATTTCACCAACTCTGTATTTTCCTAAAATAGCTCACCCCTTGTTCCCCTTTCTTGTCCATTTCTTTTCTTTGAGTTTTCATCTAATTTCTCTGATTTCTGTGAGAGCCCTTTTTTAGATTCCTGTCTATTACAGTAATGCCTTCATGTTTTCTTTTTCTCCTTCACTCCTCTGTTTAACATCCCTTCCCTGAATAGAAAACAGAACATTTGCAGTATTGATTACAGTCTAGTCTGTACCGGCAGACATTTTCACATCCCCAGTTTATTTTAACGTTATGTTTCCCACAAGCACTAAACATTTACACAAAGTGGCGCACGCATTAAGTTCAGCCCCTCGGGCTTTGTGTTTCAGGGTTCCTTTAAGACCTGAAAACATCTTAAAATGTTTTATATTCAGTTTTATTACTGCGGGGCCTTGAAGATATTTTTTTCAGTCATTTGGCTTTCATTTGTATGTACTTACCTGTGAGCAAAACGAAAACTAATTTCTTGAATGTTCATTCAAAATAGACTGGAGTGCCACCTACTTTTCCCAGTAAATGTTCGTAAATTTATTCAGATTTGGTCCCACAAAATTCTGTGAAGTATTCAGTTTAACTCTCTCATAACCACAATGAAGAATAAACCAGGAAGTAATTATTTTTAATAATGAATAAAGGCCAGTCAACATTAAGCTTTATTAGTACAATTAGTATGATTTCACACAAGTGAAATCCTACAATACAATTTTTTTTTTTTTTCACATTTGTTATTGTTTATGGTGAAAAACAAGTTTAAAGGTTGTAAAATATAATTTCACATGGCTGGAGTCCCATGATGATACTGTGTTGTGACCGTTTTCGAGGCTTTATCCAGAATATATTTTCTAAGGGAAACACATAATGCTGCTCTGGAGGAAAGATTCAGCAGCCTCCCAGAAATCGATATTTATTTTAATACACAGCCTTCCTCCTTCTCCAACTCCACCCCCCAGGTCTGTGGGTCACCATGAAGGCTCTGGTTGGGGACATCGTTCAGATTCGGAAGGAATACACTCACCTGGTGGACCGCAGAACCGTGGTTGCCCGCAAGCTGGGCTTCCCAGAGATCATTATGCCAGGAGATGTTCGCAATGACATCTACCTCACCTTACAGGCCGGCGACTTCGACAAATACAACAAGACAACACAGAAAAACGTGGAGGTCATCATGTGGGTCTGTGATGAGGAGGGCAAAGTCATACAGGTGAGCTGCGTGCAGAGGGACCAGGCATGTCAGCGTGTTTGTATAAACAGGGTTCTGTGTGAGTGGAGTTTGAGTTAGTGTGCAGGAGCACACACTGGTGTTTTTAAGCGACTGAGGTGGTATGGGCCAGTGAGCAAGCACACCAGTGATCAAGCACTTACTCACCCTCTCACAGTCAGTGGCACATAAACGCTGCTTTATCCCAGAATGAAAATCCATTTTAGGCATACACACACACACAAATATAAAATCCTTTAAGTCACTACGAGGCATATTTTTCTCTCCCTCCGTTTTTCCTAGCACTCCATCTGTCTGGGAGCAGGGGAGAAGGCAGTCAGTGAGTACAAGTCCGTCATCTACTACCAAGTCAAACAGCCTCGCTGGATGGAGACATTTAAGGTGTGTGTGTGTGTGTGTGTGTGTGTGTTTTGCTTCCTTATCTACCAACTACTTCTTTCAAATGTTTGTTTTGAATGCCATGGTATATGTATTATATTATGTTCTACAATAACATGAGGTTTCATGCAGGTGGCAGTCCCTTTGGAAGAAATGCACAGAATTCATTTACGCTTCATGTTCAGACACCGCTCCTCGCAGGAGTGTGAGTATCACCTTCTCTTCCTTCCTCTACCTGTCTGTTTTCTCAATAGACCCAAACTCTTACCTCCTCTCCTCTCCTCTGATCTCCTGAGCACAATATGATACTGAAGGGACCTAATGATTGTACCCAATTTGGAAAATGACCTCAGGCATCATTACACACACTTGATCTTTACAAATGAATAGTTATTCTTCCTTCCATGTCTGAATTCTCATCTTCTCCCCACCCTTGTCTCTCTTCCCCTGATGTGCCCCCCCCCCCCCCCCCCCCCCGACCATTACTGGATCCCGTTTACACATACCTCTTTATCTTCAAGCCAAGGACAAGAGTGAGAAGAACTTTGCTATGGCCTTTGTGCGCCTGATGAAGGAGGATGGAACAGTTCTCCAGGATGGACTGCATGACCTTGTGGTCTTCAAGGTCAGAACCAGTAAAGAAGACTTTGCAGACAGAAAGCAGCTGAAATCCTGAATGGCTTCAGGGTCCTTTTCAAAGAAAAATGTGTCAAGTAAATAATAAATTTGATAAAAATCACAAAAAAAACCAACCAAATTTCATTAGAAATGGGTGTGCACCTTATTTATTGCCACCCAGATTCCATCTTCCTCATCCCTCACTTTGCAGAATAATGTCATTATGCAAGTGAGTAGGACCTCAACATGCAAAGCTTTCAGACTTATTAAGATATAAAAGTAATAAATGACACAATGAGCCTATTATTAGGAATTACACTTTATAAACACTTGAAGTATAACGAGTTATTTGCCTAAAATATGGTAAAAAAAATGTAGATGAATGCTAAAAAGAAGAATTTTCGAATAGCACATCATCAAAGCACACCCAAATATATAGTGAGTGTGGACAGGAGATTATAGCCACCCATACGAATTGAGTGAAGCCAAATAGATTTCCTGTCAAATGAGCCAGAGCTAAGATTGAATCCCCTTATTGATTAAATGCCGAATGCAATGAAGATTAATTACTCCTGATTCACTCAAAGCCCAAATGGATGGTCCCCGTGTGCCCTCTTTCTCGATTGTCTCTCGTTATCCCTGCACTCCTCTTGATCTCTGTGCCAGTCATGGCTTCAATCTCCTACTCCCCGGGTTTTCCAGCCACTCACTCATGATTTAATGGCGAGACATTAACGGGAGCAGAGTTAAAATATGACTTTAAGTTGATCAACTTAAATATGGAGCAATGTACAATGATTTAAGTATGGTTACGTGAACAAACAAATCAAGATGCCAAGCGGAGAGATCTAATCACGTTCGCTTATTTATCTCTTTACTCTGTTAAATCTTTTCAACTATGGAGAAGAATGCTGTACCAATGGTTGTTGTTGTTTTTGTTTGTGCTTGTATATGTCTAACCTGTTTACCCGACTGTTTCCAAAGTTATGAATTTACGAACTCAAGATGAGTTAGGCATAAATAGATAAGGAATATCCATCACAGAGGATTACTGCTGTGGAACAGGTGACCTCAGTGATTGCTTGTCATTTGTTTCTCCAAGGCTGGCCTGACATACCCCTGCAAGTGTAGCAAATCCCAATGTCTCTTTGTTTTCTGCTCCTACGTTTGCGTCAATACATTTCTATTAAACACAGGAGGTATAATTATTGTCCCAGTGCTGCCGAGACATCCACCAAACATCTGCACCATGATTAACAAAGTTGTAGCATTACCAGTGTGTTAACATTATTGGGTTAAAAAAAATATATATATATAATCTTGTCCTGGCAGGGTGACAGCAAGCGCATGGAAGATGTGAACTCCTACTTGTCTTTGCCGTCGACCCGCTATCAACATAGTGACACCCACAAGGGGACAGCGCTGAGCCGCAGCTCCAGCAGTGTGTCTGGGGGTGGAGGAGGCCTGTCAGTCAGCTCCAGAGACACCTTCAGCATCTCCACCCTGGTCTGCTCCACCAAACTCACCCAGAATGGTAAGTGCCAGTGTGTGCAGGGCAGGTATTACAATGTTCAAATACCTGCTCTGTGACATTGTGCCAAAATTACTACTCTAGAGATTTGGCAGGTTAAAAATGTTTTCTGCAAAAACACACACACACACACACACACACACACACACACACACACACACACACACACACACACACACACACACACACACACACACACACACACACACACACACACATATACACATATACACATATACACAACAGCTGAAGAAAGGTCAAGACAGAACTTATGAGGAGGAGGAGGAGGAGGAGGATGTTTGAAATTAAACCTGACACGTCAAAAAACATTAATTAACATCTTTCAACAGTGTAATAAGGCCACGCCAAGACAATGAATCATCATTTGGCTGTGAAATTGGTAGAGGACAAATCCACTGCTCAGTGGGTCTCGTTAAAACGGAAAGCACTACTGGTCCAAAGTGGCATCTTGTCTTGGGCTAAGTGGTTGGAAAACTAAAATTCCTCCCTGAAAACCCATAAAACTGATGATGAAATACAGGGAACATTTTTCTGACTTGATTAGGCAGTGTTATTGTTGGTTTGGGGTCAAAAGATGAGCTGAGTACAACTTCACCAGTATGTTAATTAGATGAATGTTGCCTGAGCTACAAATGTGTGCGTGTGTGTGTGTGCGAGTGCTTGCGTGCCTGCGTGCTTGTGCGGTTGCTTGTGCGATCTGCGTGTGCGAGTGCGAGTGTGTGCATAGCCATGGGATAGTAAGCAAAGGATGGAGGGAAGGCTATGTACATACATGGGTTTTATTAGTGGGGAGTGTCCTCATTTTGTCCTACACAATCAGGCTGGCAGCCACACTGGCCAGAAACACACACACACACACACACACACACACACACACACACACACACACACACACACACACATACACACACACACACATCCACCCCGAGGTGCACAGTCACATCTACAAATGCATAAACGCACGTACACTCCAGACAGTAAGGTGCATCAGACACAGGTGCATCGCAACAGCTGTTACAGAGGAAGCCAGTTCCATCACTATAATGAACATTATCCTGCCATATTAATCACCTGTACCACACACACACACAGACAGACAGACACACACACAGACGCACACAGACACACACAGACTTCCGGGCATGCATGCACACAGTGTTGTTTAGGGCCACCCACCAGATGTGCGGCTTGGCTGTGTGAGTCAGAAATTATTGGACAGGGAAAGCAGTGAGCTTTGAGCAGGCCCTACAGAGACATGCAAATCTGCCCCGTGTCAAACTGTAGCAGAATTAATGACAGATACCGTGGATTTTACTGTTCACTTGAAATTCTCACTAACCGGAGAGGTACAGGCACTGTCGCCATGACAAATCATCACTTGACACACGTGGTACTGTTGTTAATAAGTTAGAGATGATCTTAAAAACACAGAGCTGAATATACAGCTTTGTTTATGGCAATATACAGTATACTGTATATATTTACATACATGACTGAGAGGATATTTCAATTGTACTGGCTTTGAGCAGCATCCACTCCAACACAAGTGCGTCCATGTACCTGCATACACACACCTGAGCAGAACATATTCTCTGTGTCCCTCCTCTTCAGTGGGCCTCTTGGGACTGCTCAAGTGGAGGACCCGGCCTGAACTCCTTAAATTAAACCTGGAGAAACTGAAAATCATTGATGGAGAGGAGGTGGTCAAGGTCAGTGGTGCGAATGCAAGTGTGTCTTTACATAAGTGTGTAGACTGGTGTGTGTGTTTGCGGTCTCACTGGTTCTCTCCTTTGTCTGTAAATATGTGTGTAGTTCCTGCAGGACACCCTGGATGCCTTGTTCAACATTATGATGGAACACTCTCAGACTGACGACTATGACATCCTCGTGTTTGATGCCCTGGTGAGTGTGTGGTGTGTGCTAAGGAAAGGTTTGCGGGTCTGACTCTGCGCGTGTGCCTTATCAACAAATGTAGCCGATTTCATGACAGGCTGTCTGTGACTCTCCATCTTTTTTCCAAATAAACACATCTGTCAGATGATTGTAGATAACTTCTCATCTGCCTTGTAAGTGTCTACTGCTAAGTGATACTCTGCCTCTGTTCTCCTTTTTGTCTGACAGATATACATCATAGGTCTGATTGCTGACAGAAAATTCCAGCACTTCAACACAGTGCTGGAGGCCTACATCAAGCAGCATTTCAGCGCCACACTGGCCTACAAGTAGGTTACTTCCTCAATCAGAAACCCCTTTACTGACATGTCATTCCTGAAAGAGTGAAGGTACAGTTTTCAATAGCATGGCTCTTTTGAACCACGTAGTGCAGTGACAAGTGTGAAGTGGTAGTTCTTGGGTGCACTGATTGTGTGGGCGTGCACCTGCTATATTGGTTCATGCAGGTGCAGCGGTGCAGCATGCAAAAGGGTTTGGTGAAATTGAATCCAAATCATAGGGTGTAGTGATAAGGAAATTCACTCTCAGTCACTCACATCACTGGTCTCATTGCTCTACCAGCTGTGCCAATCACAGTGACACATGGCAACAACAGCTCAAAAAATGGAAACAGACTTCTGAATTTTTGTGTTTTGTCTAAATGGCTCAGTGCAGCATGACATGAGAACACAACACATCAAATCTGCAGCCAAAGGCAGATGGTGTGGGTTTTTGTTTAGCTTGTAGATGGGCGATAGAAGGGAATAATACAAAAAGTGTTGATGAAGCAATTTACATAATCGCATCACTCCAACCTAAATTAGTTTCTATCTCACGCCATACATGGTCATGTCCCTATAATATGTGACACAGCAGCATTTTCACTGTAAGAATAAAACATGAAATAATACTTTTACTAAAAATAAAAGTTGAAAAGGACACAGTGACATACAGGACTGATGAGATACTGTAATCAAACATCTCCCACATAAACAACAGAATACCAAGTTGTAATGGACCAGTCTGATACATAAAGTATTGATTGGAGTCATTTTTTTGCAGGCTCAAGTCATTTTTAAGGTCTTGCAATTAAAGATAACCACAAAGACTGTAAAAATTTGTTTTACTAATTATCATTGTAGACTGATTTACCAATGTTCCTGCTTCATATAGGTTAGGTTAGGTTAGGTTAGGTTAGGTAGTTACTTTATTAAACCCCGAGGGGAATTTTCTTTTGCTACAGCAGCATACAGGAAGCAATAGAATATAATAGAATAATAGAAAGCAATAAAATAGCAGTTTTATACAATAAATGTCATTTTTTTTGTATGCAGATTTAAACACATCTACTGGCTTTTAATTTAAATAGTTTATCGACTTTTTAACCACTATGTCATAACTTGATTTGAGGCTTTATATTTCCTTTTGTTGATAAAAGTGTCAGTAAATTGATGTCACACTAATATTAGAATTCACGTCAGAAAATCCCCAAAAACATTTTGCACTTCGAACATCAGCAGTGTTTTAGCAAGTTTTGCAATTTTCTTGTTTGCATTTCAAAGAAACGACCACATGATCATCAAAGGAGCTCACAAGACAATTCATCCACTTCTTTGAAATTATTTTTTAATTCCATCAGATATTCAAAAAGTAGACTGTTTTGTGGTTCCTAAAAAGCACTAGTAGCAGTAGTTACATAGCATTAGTCATCTGAGGATCTAATGTTAAGTGGCTAAATACTGCACTGTATCCAGTTGCCACTGGAGGTCAGTGTGTTTTGGCCTTTGGAGCTCTTGACTGAACAAGATTATAGTACACTTATTATAACTTCAGCCACTCAGTTTTAGTGCCTTTGGCTGCTACTTCCTCTGTTAATTCACTTTACTTGGTTCAATTGGACACTAGCGAAAACCATTGTTTGCATTGCCAAAGCTTCAGTTAGTAAATTAAAAACATGTCTAACAATATGTCTGACTCCTCCAGCTCTCTTTTCCCTCATCTTTTCTTGGTTCCCCCGACTGCTTCTACTCCTCCTTTTAGCATCCTTTGCCCAATTATCACAACCACTCTCCTCCTCCTTCTCTCCAATTCCCTTTCTTTTTCTACTCCATCTTTTCATCTGTCTCCAGCATCACTCCATCCCTCTCCTGCTAGTTTGTTGGTATTCACCCTCTTTAAGAGGGTCACTGCAGCTTATCGCCTGTCAGCCTGTTATGTAAAACTCTCTAACTCCCTCTCACTACATTTTAAACTGCTCTCAAAAATACTAAATCCTCCTGTGCTTGCCTCTAAGCCATGCACCAAAACAAAACCAGGGAAGCCCGAATAACTTTTGTAATATTTTCAAGGCTGCCCTAATGGCAGTGAGGCCAGATTAGAGTTCAGTTTTTAAAAGGAGTTTTTATTGTTTAAGAGGATTGGATAGTTTTAAACCGGTTAGTGGGTGATCCCCAATTGCCATTTTAATGGAAATGGAGCCGTTACAAATCCAAACATTTTGACCCCCAGTATGCCTACTGTATTATATGTCATGAATATGCTAATATTGTATGTCATTGGGACAATGCAGAGGGAGATTGGGCGGGGAAATGGTGATTCTGTAGGTCATGAACTTAAACTGAACTCTGTGCCACCCACGCCTCTCTCCATCTGCTTTGACACAGATATATATATATATATATGTGTGTCTAAAGACGACTGTGGGTTGTGCATGTGTTGGAGAATGATTTTTTTCACCATGCGTTTGAGGGCAAATAAAATGTCTGAGCTGTGAAAGGTACATCTGTTGAGGTGTGAAATACTATTTTGCTATTTTTCCACCTCCACCTCCCTGCAAGTCTCCCTCTCGCTCCCTCTGTCTCTCTCACTCTGTTGCACTCTGTCTTTCTGCTCTATGGAAGTGAAAAATGAAGTTGGTGATTAACTTTCTAACCAATGGAGAATCAGAAAATGAATGACAATTCTGTCTGAATGATTTCAATTTCCCTCTGTCTTCCCTTTCTATCTCTGTCCCGTTTTCTTCATATCATTCTCTTCCAGAAAGCTGATGTCGGTGTTGAAGAGGTATCTGGATGTGTCCAGCCGAGGAGAACAGTGCGAGCCCATCCTCCGAACCCTCAAAGCCCTCGAGTACATCTTCAAGTTCATTGTTCGTTCACGCATGCTCTACTCCCAGTGAGTGTGTAGTTTTTTTTCTCTGATCTTTATGATAATGACTGCAAATTCCTTTTTGGATCCACAACGATGCAAATAGAGATTCTTGAAGGCAGGCAAACGCACAGAGCCCAGTGACTCCGCTTTGCCAAAGTAATCGCTGTTGACAGGTCTGTGAGAAAAGGCTGCTGATTACAGCACTAACGCTGCTAATAAGCATTGATGATGAAGTGCAGCAGCCAAATGAGAGCTAATGTCAGGGCAGGACTGCTGAATGGGCAGCAAACATGAGCAGACAAAGTTCAAGCAGCAGAGACACACTGTGCTAAGCCCAGATTTGCACCATATGATAAGCGTAAACACCATTTATAACTTCAGTGTAAAAGTTGATGCAGACAGATCAGCAGCATTAAGTGCCTTGCCTGTGGGTGACTCGTGGGTGACTTGAGTGACTGTGTGCTTGTCGGTAAGTGTGCAGTTATATAAGACACAATGATGTGGATGTGTTGGTTCATATATGCAAGGTTGGGAGCAGTATATTACTTTGTGCAGAATTTAGTATTGAGTGGATCTTGATTTCTGTGTGCGTGAGTGTGTGAGTGTGTGAGTGAGTGAGTGTGTTTGTGTTATATGAATTCAACTTGTCAATGAAAGTTTGTCTTTTAATTTTCTAAAGGGCATTATGGGCTTTTTTTTAAATGGAAATATGTGTTTATTGGAAGATAAATTGAAAATTGGAGGAGATAAATTGATCTTGATAATATAGTATTTTTTTTTAATATTCTGCCAAATAGGGACAAGGGTCTGTCCATCCACCTTTCAAGGTCCAGCATTCTCATGCAATTATCTTGGTATACTGTGCTAAATGAATTTTGTAATCTGGGTACACAGGCTTTCAAATGCATTAGAGGACTATTTTAGAGATGAGACAAACTTAGTGTAAATATCCTTTACATTAAACTAGAGGATTTCAATTTTAGGAAAGTTAAACTGGTAACTAGAAGCGCCACTATAATCTTTAAAGCATTGTAATTATAAATGTTGTATGGCCAGAGTGCACTGGACACTGCCACTTTTGAGTGAGGAATGTTTACAGGTCTCATGATCTGGTTGAAATTAATTTACATTTTTTTAAGTGCTTGAAGATCCAATCCTCTCAAAAGTGTACGTCATACAAGAGAGCAAATAAAAACAAATGGAATGGTCAAAGTTTGCGTATTGACATTTAAGGTGCATTGATTGATTTATGATATCAACATAGGATTTATGATATCCTCATTTTGATCCGCTACCATTCACCCATGTAAAGTTACTGCATTACCCATTTATAAAAACTTACTGTATGTGTCACAAAGTAATAGCCCTTTAGTGTTTCAGTAGAGAAAGCCCTTCATTTCTCAACAAGGCTTTTATTGTGAAACATTTTCAGGAATATGTCACTGAAATCGGACAATAACAATTTAGATTAAAATAGCATAATTTGTATTGTTTACTTTGTTAAATTAAAGCCATGCGAGTATACATGATTGACTATTGTATGTAAGCTTGTATCCACAATGGTTACACAACCTTAGAAACAAGTCACACAGGTGAGCTCCTGCATTTCAACAAATAGCAGTACACCCCTGATTGTAATTTTGGTGGGAATGAATTTGCAGGTTCAGTGAGGTATAACAGAATGTCATCGGCATAATAACACAGAGGAGGTGTGTGTTCAACCACTCCAAACTTGATTACCACAATATTGGGGTTATATCAAATGTCAAGGTCAAATGGCCTCGCTTCTAGGACTTTGATGTTGATTTTGTATTCATGAGGCCTGATTTGTTGCCATTAGTGTGGATTCCCAAGTAGGTAGGTGTAGGCATTTTTGTGTGTTATTGTGCATGTGTAGGCATGTGCGTGTACACGCACATATACATTTAAGTATACCTGTGTGTATCACATCATCCTTCCGCTACTCCTGGGTTGACTAAACTTCAGTCACCAGCCTCCCCTGGGTATCTCCCCTTCTTTAGATGTTGTCTCAATTACCTGCTGCCAACAGTTTGAACTTCCCCTGCATCCAAAGTCTTCTCATCAGATTTTCCTCTCATAAGTATGGAGTCAATTCAGTCTCAATATAAATACATGTACACAGAGGGATTTTACAAATATATTTTGGGGTTTATGTATAAATTACTCTCTCCACAAAAATATTTATCATTGTATATGAATGTAAAAAAACATAAACATGGATTTAAAATTTTCATCAAACATATTTATATGTTGTTACATGTATGGCATAAACTGTTGAACCAAACTGCTTGTTTTTTGTGAACTCAACTGCCTTTATGTGAGTGCATTCTTTTTTTTTTTTTTCAGGTAATGACATGAGTGTAGATTCAAAGGTATCATTTAACATGATCACACAGCATTGCATCTGCAATTTTGTCAGTTCTCAAATGACCAGCAGTTTGTAGATAATGATAAATATTTTTATGTGCATTTAAAGATATTTTTGTGGTGAGAATGATTACATATAAATCCTACAATACATTTGTGAATTTTTTTTGTGTGTGCATTCATTCGTACTGAGACTGATATGACTCCATACTTTAAGGTCCTGTCATGCCAACAGAGAATTAGGTATTCATGGGAGCCACCAGTGGTGGAGGTGCATCTCCAAGGCTCCATCATCATCACCATCAAGACTAGCAGTCATTAATAGTTAAATAGGTGGCATTGAAGATTTATTAGCTTGTCAAGCTGGCTTTGTGCTCATGCAAACTCTATTTAGAATGCGTGATGTTTACTTCAGAAATATGTAAGGCACGCAATAACAAATTTTGCTCTTTCCGTCACCTTCTTTTTGTCCTTCATGCTCTATAGTCTTCATTGCTTCTCTGTTATGTAGTTTATCAGTTGTATCTGTTTCTTTTTTCCTTCCCTTGAGCACCTGCGATGTTATATATTCCTCCTTTGTATTATTCTCCCCTCGTCCTCCTTCTATTCCTCGCCTCATGTTTAAGTCTCACTTTCTCTCTTAACTTCAATTCTCCCCTTTAATATTTTCACACCTATTTATATGGAAGCAAATTGCACTCATCTGGTCACATAAAAATAAGATAAGTGTTTTTCTAATATAAAAATGTTTTCTCATAAATATGAAAAGGATCATCATATTAGTTTATCATATTATTATTAGATCTTTTATTCTTGTCATGCAATCTTTTCTAGTTATCGCAAGTACTAAGCTGTAGTTTTGTTATCTATTTCTTATAATGATATGTCATTATTTTGAGACAATAATAAGAGTAAAAGCACATCTTAGAATAAGGACAAAATACGTCATAACATTCAGGTCACAGTGTCAGATAGATTTTGATTCCAGACTTTTCACAGTGAAATAGGTTTAAGATGTTTGTTCAATTTTCTGCATGAATAAACATAAACACAAATAGGATTTAACAACACCTAAGGTAATTGTGTGCCTCATTGCACCATTTTTGCATTTATAAAAGTTTCACTGATTAGTTCTCAGAGAAGAGTAATTTTTTTTTTTTTTTTTTTTTTACAAAGTCTGAAGCAGTGATGCATCTCAGCAGTTTTGGTGTGTGCACCACTTATCATCCATGTGTCGTGGATAATGCCTGCGTTTCAAATCTGACAAACTTAATGCTGCTTAATTGCAGCCTTGAACATTTTCCCAGATTGATCCAGGGGGGAACTGAAACTATGAATCAAAACAAGGTGACATTTGTGACTGATTTTCTCAGACAGGAATTCCATAACTCACAGCAGATATGTTTAGAGGTGCCTTGTTGTGCTGCTGTTTTTCTTTTACCCACAACTGCCTGAAACTGATCTGTCCTTTCCTCCTTTTCCACAAACTTTTCCTCAGTGTCCCCTCACTCATTTCCCTCTCTCCTGCTGATTGTCCCTTTATACCGCTCTCTCTTCTCTATCTGTCTCTAGTATTAGTTTGCTGAGCTAGTATGACATATTTGCATTGTGTGTGTGTGTGTGTGTGTGTGTGTGTGTGTGTGTGTGTGTGTGTGTGTAAAAGTTGTAGCAATTGTATTTTGTATTCCAGTGATCATGTACTTTACCAAATACAGCACACAACTAGTGAAGTGCAAAGTATATGTGTGGTGTTAGTACACAGCGCAGTGTTATCACACCAACTATGACCCTGACTTGTCTAAATATCTCTATACCCGCACACAATCACACAATCACACAATCACAATCACATACTTATGCACAGACAGGGCTGGTGGATTAAGCGGGACAATGAGTCTGTAATCATAACTGTACTCTGCGAAGAGCCCAGTGATAATACCTCCGTGTGTTACCGCCTAATCCCTCCCTCCACATGCTAAATTTGCTATGTACCACATGCTAATCCTTCCCTCCAGCACTCATAACTTCAATTGTAATTAACAACTGTGCGGCGCAACAGAATCACACAGAGATAGCAAGCAGAAGGGGGAAGGAAATGGGTGGAGAGATGAATGGGAGTAACGTTTGCTAAGGGTGGAGGAAGTGGACCTGAAGGGATGTTAGAGGGATGTGTGGGTGTTTGAATGCAATATGAGTAGCAGCAACAAAGATAGCCCGGTTTTGTTAGATTCATTAGAGGATGTTCTAATCACAGTAGTCAGTGCTTATCAATGTTTAGTTTTGACTTGGCTGCATGCAATTTTGTCAACATAACACTACATTGGTTTTATGCTCCACTATAATTGAATGTTGTGCATTGAATTACAAGTGTTTAGCTCTCTGGTATAATTCCTTTGGCAGTATGATACTGTTGTTTTGGGCCTTTCAGTCTCACAAGTACAATGAAATATTGCAGTAAAGTTAAAGTGCAACATTTTAACTTCATGTCAGATGCATTTTCAATCATATAGAAATGAGATGTGCGGAACTCCAGCCAATTTAGATGATGCCCCATTTCCCTATAAAGTCAAGAATTTAGATGGACTATCACTTGTTGCTAGATTACTCTGATTTACTGCAGAGAAAAATCAGCCGTGGCTCAATGAAGATAACTTCAAAAACATGATCATTACCGACTGGGAATCAATTTAAACTGTGAAGAAAAACAAGTTCCGGATAATTCACACCCTTGTGAAGTCACTGGTTGTTTTTAGGAATAATTGAAAGTCAGGAAACAAAATCTGGAATAGGTATGAACTTGGCTGATTATGTACACAGGTTTGTTATGGAGTGACAAAAAAAGTAGATTTCTCAGGAAAGGTTTGAGTTGTACATCAGATTATCATATCTCATGATTATGTATTGTCCTACTAAATCGTATCAGAAATTAGGTATAACAAAATAATAAAGTCTAACAGATGAATCAGTCAGTAGAAGACAAGGTTTCTTTATGTAATATATAGATATAGGGATTGCCTTAAAGAGTGCTACACGTAACCTGACTCTGACAGGCATCAATAAACGCACTTGTTCTTTTTGCCTACTACTGAATAGTCTTTCCATATTTCTGTTTCTTAGCAAAAATATGTCTCACTCTCTCTCTCCATGCTCCCCTCTCAATCATTTATCACCACACCAGTTGTTTTCTGTTTTCTGTCGTCTGTCTTACTTCCTCAATCTGTTTTGCTTCTCTCTTCCCTGCTTCCCCCTTGCTAATCATGTCACGTCGTGTTTTCTGACACTGTCTCATGCGTCCTCTCTTTCTGCCAATTTCTGTTTCTCCTGTTGCATTTCTATTAATTTTCCTCTGCCCACGTAGGTTGTACGAGGGGAAGGAGCAGGCAGAGTTTGAAGAGTCATTGAGGAGGCTTTTTGAGTCCATCAACAACTTGATGAAAGCAGACTACACCAACACATTGTTGCTCAGGGTAATCACGTGCGCTCAACCTGCATCCACACTTCACCAACTACTGCTCCTCTACATTCTCTTCACAATCTTTTCATCTTTATCCTCACCTCTTTTTGGCTTCTTCTGTTTTCCCATCTTCTCCTCATGTTCCCATATCTCTAACGCGGTTCTGACTACATCAGTATTCTGCTACTTCGTGTCTTCCTCTTATTCTGACACCACAGCAGACATACAAACAGTTCTGTAGACAAACAAATAAAATAGATCCTTTCTCACAGGTGATGACTTTACCATCAAACAGGCCGTTTGATGGTGCAGTCACCTTCCACAGGATTTCAAGACAGTAATTTGAAGTGTCTGTTGTTGTGTCTGTCACCAGGTTGCTGCTCTGAAGTACCTTCCTACAGTCCTGCATGATGTTGAGAAAGTATTTGATGCCAAACTCCTCAGGTAAGCTTATCCTTAAACAAACACACACACACACACACACACACACACACACACACACACACACACACACACACACACACACACACACACACACACACACACACACACACTAGCAACTTATCTTTGGTTGGATTCAGGCACACTGACAGAGGGGGATATACGGGAGCTTTCAGTTCAGCTCAAGTTTTCCTCTTGGCTTTGTTCAGTGACCCCCATTCTTCGGTCTCCTACACATTCCATCTCGGTCAAGCCTTACCTCCTTTATCTGGTGATAAAAATCTCATCAAACTGACACAGATACAAGGACAACCACTCAAACACACTCTGCAGCTCCTGCATGTGCCCCTGAGAGAAATGACAATTTCACCAAAACCATCAAACAAAAGCCATTGAACTTCTTCTCTTTAATTCTCTGACTCCTGAAGAATACAACGAGTGAGGGAATGGCTTGCTTAACTTCTCCTTGACCCAGAATCAACCTTACAAAATAGTGTTTAGCCCAGGAAATGACATGATGAATGACATCTTTTTTTTTTTTTTTTTTTTCAAACTACAAATTCCAAACATTTTATACGTCTTCTAGCAATCCCACAACCAAACATACATCCATTGTCTTGGTATGACTGTATCAATTTACCAATGACTTGCCGCATTCAATTTCAAACACTCCCATCCTCATAATTTCTCTTTTCACCTTTCTGTGACCTGTGTGTGTTTTTGTGTCCGTGTGTGAGTGTTTATGGATTATTTTCACCTGCCAGTTCAGTTCCTCTAGTGGCTCGATGTCAGCACAGTGTCACAGAGGTGCTACCTTTAACACTTGCCTCACAGACACACAGAAGCAAATAGACACGTCCAGAAAGGTGTCGAGTTAAAAGTCAGGGCATATATTATCATACTCTATCTTCTGTCATTAATTTTTTCTGTCCCTCTTTCTGTCTTTCTTCCACGCATATCCACTCACCCTTTATTGTCCCTTTCTTCTGCACTTTTTTACACACTCATGCACAAACATATCCAAGCCATCTCAACTTAAAAATAAGGTCACCATTGCATTCTTGATCAAAATTGCCTCGAGGAGGGTTTCCACAAGCAGGCTGTGTGAATTACAATCACCATGCATGAGGTGGACATCAAAGCTTTGTCTCATCTCCTGTCTATTTACATTCCTACACCTTGTAAACTCACCTGTGGTGTGATCTGTGGAGGAGTGCTAGCGCAGACATTGTCAGCCATGCATTTGTTTTGTTGGCTCTGAGATTCAGCTCGGATGATTAGTGGAACTAATAAATCTGCACTCAGCCTCTGTGCCCCAGCTTGTGCCCGTTCCAACTTGGGCACATCCAAAGTCACACAAACTTTTTTGTTATGTTTTGGTTTGGGGGTGGAGGGTGTGCATTTCATTCTTTTATGCCATTATTGGAAGTGCTACCGCAGCCTATGTGGCATAATTTAAGGAGACAAAGACAAAGTGAGACACAGATAAAAAATGGAGACAGAGGGTTTGCCATACTCTAAGTATTCAATCTTTCTAAGTGGCATCAGGGCCAGCAACCAGCCCATTTAATTATTCTGAAATTGAATTTTGGGCGGAGGATAAGTCAAACCTGTGTCTTCATTAAAGTTTGCTTAGGCTTAGGCTCATTTGTTTTCATGCAGCACACTGCTCTGCTCATGTTTCCACTGTGATACGACTGCTGCTTTTAGTGGTTGCATGTTTAAATCTGGACCTACCAAGGGATGGTTGTGTTTTGTGCAAATAACCAGACCTTGGACATCTTTTATTAAAATTGAGAGCACGTACAATATTGTGTAGAAAATTCCTTTTGAATATTTATTGTGCTCAGTTTCAGAAAAACAAACCTGTTGCTCTTCCCACGTAATGATCCTGCTGATTATTCATTACACCCCCTGTCGTTCTCTCTACACAGTCAGTTGCTGTATGATTTTTATTCCTGCATACCCCCTGAGAAACTCCAGAAAACGAAGGTGGGCTCCATGACTGAAATTGTCAGCAGCAAACTCTTCCAAAAACAAGGTGTGTACTTTTTTTTTTTTTCCAGTTACAGACCCCAGTACTGAGCTACTAACCAACAGCGGACTTTACACGATGAAGTGAAAAAACAATAAAAAAAAAACTGACAACCGATTCTGCGTGAAATCCTTCAAAGCATTAGGTGCTTCTCAGTTAAAGGTAGAGATCTCATTAAAAGGTCTGTTGTGCAGTGAGTAACTCCAGCCCAGCACCAGGTCTGGGCAGACATCTGCTCACACTCTACTTTATGACAGTGAAGATGCTCTTTGCTCTGAAGGTTTTATCCTGGTAATATCAAAAGGGTAATGTTCCATCTCTTGTTGGACAATCCCGTAAATCTCTCTGGATAAAAGCATCCGTCACATGGTTAAAGTACATAATGGTGTGTATGCGTTTATGTTGTGAACACACACATCTGGGTTGAGTCATCGTTATTCATATAGAAATGACTTGACATGTTACATCATTTCTGTGATCTTTTTCATTTTGAACATGTCACTGATTTACTTATTTATTTTTTTGTTTATAGTTTTTTTGTTAATTGAAAGGATAAGCTCAATTATCTGTTACTCTCGCTAGCTTTTACTTTTGAGTTCAGTTACCAAGCAATCTTTTGCTGCAATCTGTTTCCTTACAATAAAGTAAACAATATATATTGTTTATGTTGATGCTGTAACATACAATTTTAGTGCTGCTATGTTTCCCCCCACTGACATTACAATCAGTGCAATGGACCCCAGTCAGATACCATCTTATTACAATCAGCACGACTGGCACCGATTAATGTCCTTCCTCACTGATGGTAAAGGTCACTCCAAGTCACTCGTGCTGAGATTAAACAGTCTCAAGGCTAAAACAACATCGAGCTAAACAGATATTTGTTTGTCAGTCAGAGTATCAGAGATGTGGGGCTTTTTTTTTTTTGACCTTGTGGTGTTGACAGTCCCTCTCCACCCAGAATGAAAATGTCCACGGATCCTATTGCAAGCTGAATGAGTACAACATTCACGCCTCAGTAGGTGTTGAGGGTGAATCTAGAGAGAGACGAGTGTTAGCCATATTAATGTCACAGGTGATACCTGCTGTCTCCTAAAGGACACCATCAAATGTTTGTGGCTGGAAGCCTTTTCAGAGCTCTGCCGTTTCACTATCATTAATGTGTCACTTCTCACACTGCTCTACTTGTAAATGATTTTCACTATATTTGACATAATTGCCAAGGACACATACATTTGTCAGTATTGTACCTTTAAAGTGCACTACACATCAGTGATCATACACTCTACAGCCGTACCCTGTCCATCCCCTGCTTCTGTTCAGCCCTGTTATTTCAGTCTAATTTGTTTGTAGCGGGCTGATAAGTGGTGGGTTCCCCTGCAGAGGTCCACATGATGATGGAGAGAGTGAGCAAACGTTGAGCCTGCTGTATAATGCAGACTCGATAAAGGGGCCCATCATTGGACTTCCGCAGTGTAAACTGAAGAACTAGAGGTAGACCGTGAGTGAAACAGAAATCGGTCTGAGTGCAGCAGGGAAAGGTATGCAGGGCTTCACAAGACAGATTCATTGACATCATGGACATTGCTCCATGTGTGCACTAATCCATTCTCATACACAACATGAAAATACATTTGTACGTATTTGTTTCACAGCAGCTAATGACACCATGTCAAGGTGGGCGTGTGTCTGTGTATCTCAGTGTTTATGCAGTGGAGCATGCTTAACGGCTGAGTGCAATGCTTTGAATGTTGTTGTTGCCCAGTCACTTGCTACCAGCATAGTCGGCAGCCAGTCCAGGATATGGTTCTTTGGTATTGATCTTAGCTGAGATGATTGATTCCCCAGGGGTTGAGGCGACAGGTTCGGCCCTCTGGCTTGCTGTCAACACACTCAGAGTCACACTGTCACCAGGAAAGGAGGGAGAGAGCAAAGAGAGCACTGAAAGTGACAGTAAACGGATCGAGGAGGACGAAGGGTAGAAAAGGAGAAAGAAGGATAAAGACAAAATGAGCAAAGGAATTTGGGGCATCATGCCAAAATACACACATCAGTTTTTCACAAACAAAGTTCCCCATGTATACTGACATTTTTCAAACTGCAAATGTCTCTGTTCGGAACATATATCATTTCAGATGTAAAGATGATTGAGAGGGAGTCAGGCAGAGGTAACAGAGAGACTAGGGACATAAGATTAAACACAGGAATAGAGAGTGAGGAAACGATTTGAGAAAGAGGAGGACAGAAAGAGGAGGATAGAAGAATCTTAAAAAAATAGGGGAGGGGAATTGTAACTGGAAAGAGAGGAAGGGGGTGACATGATAATTGGTAAAGGATGGACAGGGGCAGGAGGATACTGAAGAACTGTAAAAGATGGATGACAGAGGAATAGGAAAGAGACAAAGGCTGGTTGAAAAAGGATGGAACGAGAGATTTGACACCGATAAAGAGAGAGGAGAGAGCAGGTGAATGGTATTGTGTTGAGCGAAAAAATAGCTTGGGGAGGTCGTAAAAATCAAGGAGTTTGAGAGTGACTTGAGTTGTTTTTCCATTAAGCAGTCGAGAAGGGATTAAAGTTTAAGGCCTGCTCACAGTCATTCTATCAGCAAATCTGCACGCTGCTGGTCAGCGACACCTGGCTCCTCCTGTGCTCTCTTTTTCTCCATCCTCCAGCACGGAGCTTTTTATTTATTCGTTCATTTTCACATCGGCCCGGTCCATCTCGATCCCTGCCTGTTCAAATGAGGGATGACACTCAGTCTAATTGAGATGCATTTTAGCATTGGGATGCTAATCAGAAGCCATATATGCTGGAATGCCATTCGTCCATGAGGCTGAAATATGCAGCAGAGCTAAATTATATATTTATAATGGCTAATGGCCCCTGGTGTCCTATCACTGCACTGCAATACATATTTAATAACCCTACCTGTCTATCTGTGTGTCTGTGCAGACCTGCCAAGCTCACTCTCCAGGGAAAAATATAAAGCACCTGACACTGCTCCAGTGTGGGAACGATTTGATGATGGAAGTGAATTTTGTGTGTGTGTGTGTGTGTACGCGCGCGTCAGTGTCAAAAAATCAATAACACAAAACAGTGCCATTTGCCAGTGCATTGTTTTTTGTGTGTGTTGTTGTTGTTGTTGTTGTTGTTGTTGTTGTTGTTTTGCCCTCCAAGTGCCTGAGGTGCGTAGTGAGCAGCATATTTGGGATCGCTCCAAACCTTTTGCCTTCACATTCTCTTACTGGAAGATTTTCTAGTACTCTGTGCAAGTGGGCATTGTTTACCACAGACTGTATCTTCTTTCTGCAGAAAACAGAGGAACTTAATTTGGTATAAATTAATCTGCTAAAACAAATGTGGGTGTATTTGGGTGAAAATCACTGAAAACCAGGATAGTTTAAGTCTTTAAATACCATATAGTGATTATTTTAATACTTTTATGTAAGACTTTTTTTCTGCAGTTCTTCACTGAGAGAGTTGTTGCTATTTTTGAAATGAGGTCCAGTCATCTGGTCACATGTATTAATTTTTGTGCGTGTGTGCGTGCGTGTGTCCATGTGTTTGGCTTTCTCGTGACTGGTTACATCCATGGGCAGTGTTTGAAGGGTTTGGGATTTATTTTTTCCTTTCACTCAAAAATACTCCTCTGATTTATTCAGCATACTCCCCTGGGATTAAGGGTCTTGCCAAACACAGTGTATTCACAAACAAACACACACAATGTGCACACAAACATGCTGGCACAAATGCATCGATAGACATGTGCATCCTGTCATATGGGGTTAATCTGGTTTTGCGACAAAATTAAATTTACAAGGCGCATTATGGCTCAATTTAAGCAAATTATTATGCTGTCAGGCAATCACTGTGACAGATTGAGAGCATCAACACTAATAGAGGGGGAAAAAAAGAGAGGAGGGAGAGCAAAGAGCAGAGGGACAGAGGGATGAGTCTGTCATTTTGTTTGCCCACTCATTTCCCAAAGCTGGTCAAAGTCCCTGATTCAATCCACTAACCCTCTGTATTTTCTCAGCCTGGCCTCCATTTCTCATCCCTCCATCGGTGCAGCTTGAGAAAAGACTGCAGTTGTGTCACCCATCTTGTAGTATATGTTAAACAGATGAAGCCGCTAAGTTTTAGTGTAATGCTCTTGTATTAATATTTTGTACAGCTATTTCTAAAAAATAACATTGAATGCAGAAAAACCTGAAAGGTCTCCAGTGTAAAATATAATTTTTTATTTGATCACATCAATCAACAGAAAATGGCAGTAATCCCATTACTTAAATTGCTTATATTTCACTGCCACACATTATATAGTATTGTTGACATTGTTCACATCATGTCTATATTTCCCTGCTGTGATTACTTAACAGATGTATGTCAGTGCTTGATGAGTTTGGATGAGTGATGTACTGTACCGTTATTATCATCAGGATTTTAATCAGAGCTGAGTGATCTTGGTTGTCCCCACATTCTCTCCCAATCAGCATTAGTGACAGGTCACTTTATGCCCCAGTTATAATGATACTGGATCCTGTTTTCCACATCTGGCTTCTAAGAGCGTTTCAGATGACAAAGTTATGACCGTGTGACCAAGCAGGATCTGGCTGCAAATACAACTTCTTTACTCCATGCGGTTAGGCTATAGGATGGGTTATTACTGACAAAATCTTCTTTTAAAAGCAAATGTAAAAACCCAGTGTTTTAGTAGAGTATAAATGATATGTAATGTATGTAAGAGGGTTAATCTGAAGGTAAGCATACTGCATGCACCAAAAGAGTCCTGCATTTGTTGTTATGTATTCCCCCTAGCCATCCTCAAAGCCGCTTGTTGAGCTATAATTTCAAAGCTATCAGCTTTACTGTAGCTCAGGGTGTGTGAGTGTGTGGCTGCATATGTGTATAACATGTTGCTTAGTGGTCCAGTGAACCCTCATGTGCCAATATGCTATATAGTCTTAGTTATATAGACATATTAACAGACATCTGAATCCATAAAAATGTAATTGTCATATGGTCGTCCCCTCAGGCTGTCTCAAAGTACCTCTCTCTGTTCTACTCCATTGTGCTCTCTATGAACTGAAGTATCTTTGGTGACTGCATTCCTCTGCTCTCCTCTCCTCTCCTCTCCTCTCCTCTCCTCTCCTCTCCTCTCCTCTCCTCTCCTCATTCATTAATTATCATCTCACTTTTCCCTGCAATTGTATAGCCATTGTACATTCAAGTTCAATGCAAGGTGTTGCCATTAGGTGCCCCTACTTGGAGATGTGTCACCACTGGTCACTTCTAAGGTAATACCACTGGACAGGAACATATTTGATCTGCATTGCCATTGAGCAGGAAAAGGGGGCCAGGGCTGCAACATAATCGAACTAGATTCTAGTGTCACTGTTAGGATGCCCCATAACGTGCTATACAAACCTTTCCGTTCCGTTCCTTGCCCTGGGCTGCCCTGATCTTTTCTTCTTCTCTCCTCTTTTCTTACCTCCTCCTATGTCTTGCTCTAATATAATATTTTATGCCATGCTGCATTGCATTAGCTCTTGCTACATCACATTAAGGTTCATGTTACGCCTTACCGTAACTGCAGTGAGATAATGCTCAAAAAGACCCAATGAAAACTGAAAGCCAAACCTCCAGTGAATTATTAATGGCAATTGGGACCGAGGAGTGGCATGCGCGTGTATAAATATGTCTGTGTGGGTGTTTGACAGCGGAGGAGCCTTCTGCCCCAAGTGATTTTTTAAAATGTTGTTGTACAAGCTGACCAAAAATAGCTGCGCTTATTGCAGCGCTTTGGGTTGATGGTTCCAGAAGGTAAATGAGAGTGAAAGAGGTAGTTTCTGTCATTCAATCTCTGCAGAGACTGCAGTTTGGGCGGTTGTGGATGAGACTAATGGAGTAAAGTGAAAGGACTTTAATCATTTGGGGAAATGCCGCTGTCTCGCACTGTTCCCCCATCTCATTTATATTCACAATCTTGTGTCTGTGGGGTGATCTCAATTGAAACTGAAAGTAGACAAGGACAATAAGGGGACACAGCACATGGACACGCTTGCCTATAATTCATTTGGTACAGATACGAGCATGCGTTAATGTTAACCAGAGATGGGAGCAACCTGACAGAACAGCATGGTCTTGTCAATAGCTGGCTTTCCACTGTACTGTTAAGCAGTAAAATGTAATTTCTGAGAGTGTTTGAAGCTTAATGATCCCTATTGGGATGCTGGGTTATTATACAGCAGCAGTAATAACAGTTCAAATGGGTAACATTGGAGATATTAAGACAAATATTAGAGTAAAATTGAGATACTATAATAATATAATATGAATGGAGATTTACAGCTTTAGTGTAAGTGCTTGCCCTGTTATTCAATCTGAACAAACACAAAGCAGGATTTAAAAACTGAGATAAGATATAGGCTTAGCTAGAGCCAGCAGCTTTGTAATATATTACTGTCTGATTATTGGACACCAGGAGTAAATCTGCCCATCAGGTGGTTGACTGCAAAGCATTCATCCACCATTGATTAGCTGCAGTTAAATTGATCAAAACAATGTAACAACTAAAGTTACCAACAGAGTAATTGGTCAATTGGTTTTATATGGATGATGGGTCAGAGAAGGAAGGCTGTGAAGAGTGGTGGCAATTAGTGGGGGACTCAGAGGGTGGCTAAGACAGGTGGAAAGACAGAGAAAGATAATTTTCCCTCTGTTTAAAGCACTGGGTAAAATAAATAAAAGCTGCATCTGGAAACAGCACTCAAGATGATTATCTTAACATTATGTAGTACTTGTTAACCTTGCACCAAGTCTTTGTGGTTGTGATAAACATGACAAACATGCTCTGTTCTGTCAGTACTAACAATATAATATCAACATATACCTGGTATAATACATCTATAATGTGTTAAAAAGATATATATCTTTTACCTGTGAATGTGCACTTTGATAGAAAATGTGAAGACTATATTCATGAAAGCTCCCTTTACTGTGAATGTGTTTACTTTAGTTTTGCTGACAGCATTTGTTCTGTGCCAGGTCTTATCAGCATCATAGCAGAAATCACAGTGAAAAATGTACTTTCAGGCATCATTGCCACTTTATATCTCCATCATTCACTAGGGCACTCTATCATCTGTAACTTATCTGCCCATAATTTTGGGAGTGCACTCATTCATATAGGCAAGACAATTTTATGCACGTCTTTGAAAAAAAATACTGTCCTACTAAACTATTTTGAGGCCGCTTTTTTGCTTTTACAAATCATCCATGTCAAATTTATTTTTAACGCCACACAGAGTCAGTGATTAAAATAAATAAATAAATAAATTAAAAATCGCAAATGTGGACAGACATGCACAGCCTTCATACAAACATAGAAAAAGTACATCTTTAAATTCTAAATAGGATTTAAACATGAAGCAAGAGAAAAAGTTAAGAGAGAAAAAGGAATATAAATGAAAGATAGAGGGAGAGTGGATGAGAGGAAACACCCACAGTGACATGACAGAGACATTTAGTTATCACCAAGTGAGAAGACAGTTGGCTTGGTCCCAGCCCACCTCTCAACTAAAAAAATGTACTTGTCGTTTCGCATCCAAAACCTCCTCATTATCATCTTTTCTATCACTCTATCTTCCCGGCAGCAAAGGACAACAAACAAGGAAGGGAAAAGAAAGGGATAGAGCGAAAGAGGGAGAAAACTCTGATTTACATGGCTCTTAGAAACTGAGATTGCATCTCATTATCATGTGCTATAGTTTATTGTGTTTGCCTGTCAAATGAAAAAAATGGAACAGAAAAAGGATGAGCTGGATGCTGAGCCATCAAAGCTACTCGCTGTGTGTGGTTGCATGCCAGCACAGGCGGCTGTCTCCTTGCGCAAACTAAACACATAACCACACTTTCACACAGGCACAAAGAGATTCAAGCACTTACACATCAAATAGCAGCGAAGCACCAAATCAGACACAGAAAGGACAATTCGCACTCGGGCACACAGACACACACTGGTATTAATAATCAAAGGCCAAGATTACAGCCAGAATAAATAGACATTTTGAATTGAATATAGATGAGTACTTGAGGCTCTATTGGTGTGTGTTCTGAATATGTTGTGTGTTTTGCGTCAGCACCTGTGTGCGTATGGGTACTTGACACACTCTAGTAAGAGACAGAAAAGGTTCAAATGCATCCCAATGTTTGCTTCAAGAGCTTGATTTCCATTTGTTTGTCATTGCCTGTTGGCAAAACTTTCTTCCAGCATGGCTGAATTGATTTTTGGGATTTTTGTACCGCAGGCTATAACCCACAACATGCAACTAAATCACACAGGCAAGTGGAACAAAGAAGCACAGGCGTGTGGAGGAAAGTGCAACCAATGATTCATTCACCAATGTTAATTTTACTCACAAGTATGTGTGTGTGTGTGTGTGTGTGTGTGTGTGTGTGTGCGTGTGCGTGTGCGTGCGTCAAATAGTGCGTTTCTACCTTATGAATATCTTGTAAATGAAATGTTTATTTTCGCATGTTATATCAAACAACTTAAAACGTGGGCAAAATGCACAGTTTCTCCTTTCGTAACTCTCCCTTGCCACTACCCCTCTAACTCTTAGCTGAGCCTCTCTGGCAGCATCTCTTTTTATGCTGTTTGCGTTACAAAGCAGCCTCTAGCAGGCCTCTGCAAAAATACAGTTATAGGATTAAGGGTTAGACTGTGCCAATACTCGTGAAGGATGTGGAACAGCTCAAAAGGAAGTTTTGGGTCAAGTCAGTGTAGATCTAGACCACGTAGCGCACATAGTACTGGTCTACAATATTACATGATTGATTTTGGCGCTTTAAACAAAGGGAGATTGCTTTCAGTGCTTGTCTAAATCATTTGTATTTATATATATATATATATATATATATATATATATATATATATATATAAAATTATTTTTTTTTCATTGAGCTTCCATCAATTCTTCTTGTCACAGTTGTCTGTGGGCTCTTTTGGCTATTTCATCTGCTTCATGCAAACCCTGACTCGATGGTGTTGAGATCAGCGGTCTGTGGGGGCTATAGCATCTGCTGCAGGACTCATTGTTGTTTTCATCTCTGAAGATAGTTCTTAGAGATTCTGGCTGAGTGCTTGGTGTTGTTGTCATACTGCTGAATACATTTGGGACCGATCCCCTGATGGCATTACATGATAGATAAGAATCTAAACATCAATACCTAAAATTATAGTCACTGACTACACAAGATACAAAGCTTGCAATAATACAAAACTTGTGATCGGTTGATCACGTAATTAACAGCAGATATTATTGACACATCAATGGAAGTAGTGAAATAAATTTGACATTAAATGCTGTGCTGGAGAAGTGGAATTATGATGGACACTGTAAGTTTAGAAGAAAAACAGAGAAATCACAAGGAAAGGTGATGACTTGTAGAGGGTAAGTAAAGAAAAAAAAACATGATGAAAAAGAACAGACAAAAGACAGAAAGAAGACTGTATTGTACAAAAATGACCAGGGAACAATAGAAATAAAAATGTAAAAAAAAGTCAGAGATAAACAAGTGGAAACACACCAGGGGGCATATTCATAAAGATTCCTAGTGCTAAGAGTTACTCCAAGTGACGGAAATCTAAGATTTCTGTGATGTTTTCGAAGAATTTCTAGAGATAAGATATATATAAGAAAAGATAAAAGTTATTCACAAAATATCTTGGCCCTTGAGAGCTCCAAAGGTGAAACTGTTACTAGCAGGGAGGAGGATTTTTAGTTGCATTTTGTCATTGAGCAGCAATGACAATGAAAGTCCCTCCATCTGAAATGAGGGCAGATTTTTACTGATAGTAAAGCTTATTGTGACTTATCCAAGATATAAAATTCCACTTCAATGATCTCTTAGCTTAAATGAGAGTCAGAAGAAATGCAAGAATCATCCATGATGTTTTAATGGACTTCAGATGTGATCCCCAGAAAGGAGTTTTATTTTTAATTTTTTTTGGCATTTTCATCTGTAGGTATAAATACACGCGTTCCTTCACAGGGTCAGAGTGTATGGACAGCCATGGTGCAGTGACCCAAGAAAGTGTTCTTTCAAATAGCATTATCATTTCAAATACCCTCTTAAAGAATGACCTCGACCAGGGAGCTGCACACCATTGTAGTTGATGTTTTACAAGACTGAAAGCCCAGAGGGCCAGAGTGCAGCTCAAAGCAGTCTCTGAGAAAGCCACCATTCAGACCGAGGCAGCAGATATTACCATTTCTGATGTTATTCCAGGACAGGCAAGGAACTAAGAAATACCTGCAAAGTTAAAGGCACAGTTCTGCATCACGAATTGAAGACTATCAGCCACATTGTCTGGAACATTACCAAGGCAACCTGTGCTTCTTCTTTGTTGCTCATTTTTAGGAGTTCTAGACGTGATTTGAAAGGAAATGGGCACATAAGTAAAATCAATACATACAATACAGATCTTTCAAAGGAAGCCGGAGATGAGCAAGCTATTACAGTTTATCAGTTTTGTGAAATTTAAGATGTGAAGCAGCCTCTGACTATAAACTAAAGGAGTTTTTACTCTGCATTAACATGCACAGCACACAGCTATGCAGAGACAATTCATTCTTGGGTTTGACACAGATTTTTCATCACTATTCAAATTGGTGAAAATTTAAATTCTTCTGGTGTGAGCAGGCCCTGCAGAAAGATCAGTTAGAGTGGAGGCCATTGTGACTTTCACTATGGACAGTTATAGTCAAGCAGTGCATTATATCTGAGAAGGCCTGCTACCAGGCTGTTGTAAAAAGTTGAATCTGTTTTTCTAAGAAAACATCACAATTACACAAGAACTTTTTCGCCCAAACTTACTATAATTTTTTCTCTCCTTATTTTTTTCCAGATAGTTTGTGCTAAACAGATAAACAGAGAAAGAAAAACAGTTCATGTCGGACCTACATGATTTTTTTAAAGATTATTTTTTGACATTTTTGTCTTTGTTCACGTAGTGCAGTGTAGGCCAACAGGAAATGGGGGAAAAGAACAGAAGAATATTCACTGGTGAAAGCATTTGCACCCATGTGGTATGAGCCTATTAGTTTTCTGGTCGCCTTGACCTATATGATTTTTACAAATGGCATTTGTGCAAACTGCCGCTTGTCATGTATAATAGAAGCTCGAATGCCTTTCTAGCCTGTAAAGTATTTGTTTACATTATTATTGGTTTTCAATGTGATGAACAACCCAATGTGCAGTAATGCAAGTTAGTCGGTTAATTTATTCTTTTATCTTCCTGCATATTAGCATTGCATCTAGGGTAGGCGTAGACCTTGAACCCTGCCAATGTAGTTATTTTTTTTTTAAATTATATCTGGGCCTTGTAATAGTAAAAACAAGAAGCAGTGAATGTATCACACCACAGGTTACAATTACAACACCCCGCTTTTTTGCTGTTTCCATTTCTCTCTTCTGAACATGTTGCGCCCAAAAATATCAAGTGTGTTTCTTTGTTAGATCAATATAAAAAAAGAAGCATGTGGCTTTGGGGTTATGTCACCAGGGAATAGAGTTCACAGGTTTAATTGTACATCTAGCCCAGAAGGCCGATGGATTAATTCTCAAGCTCACACACACAACAATACTGCTATGAAACACAACCCTCTGTATGAAAGGACCAAAGATGATGAGTTTCTGCTTTGATGGATTAAACCGATTTAGCAGGGTTCCTTCTCAAATACAGTGCTGGCATCATCTAAACTACCATCCTCCACTTTTCTTAAAGGGACTCACACCAGGAGACCTCCTTAGTTCATGTTCAGTTCTGACAAAGGAACCATTTTTTTTTTTTTTTAGATATTAATCCACGCTATGTTAAATAGATTCGATTAATTGCATGGTACTGAGATACTACTTTGGTTTGTCATCCTATGTTTCCCACTGTTTTACTTAAATCTCCTCCTCCCCCTGTTAGATTTACTCTCCCTGTCCAGGCCCCTCCTCTATCCCTTCCTCCTCCCTCCATTTCTGAGTCATTGAGGACATCCAGTGACTCATGCATTTCTCCCTGTCTGTCTCTGATCCCCCTTCGTCTCTTCATGTTTGTGTGATAGAGTGAGCATTGTGATGAGGGTCCACTCAGCAGGCGTGTAGGCTTGGCTCAGTTAATAATGGAGCTAACGAGCATCAGCGCAAATGAGCTTTTAATGGGCTCTGTGTACAAAGAGAGGGATCGGTGGAGGAGGTGGGTGGCAAAAAGATGGAGGAAGAAGAAGACAGGAAAGGGAGAGGTCAAGGTTGTCAAGAGGAAGAAATAAGATGGATGAGCTGATGTTGGGACACACCGCGATCATAATTTTCCTATATTATACATACTTGTAACTACTTGGTAAACACTTTACATACACATAGAAGATGTGAATTATAATATGATAGCTTCTTAAAGGACAATTGCAGTGTTCTCTAGCTGTGATCAGTCCAGTAAATATTGTGTGCTTTCAGCTTACATTATGCACAGCCATTTCATAGTTAATGCACGTGGTGCTGAAATTTTGTCTTACCTTCCAGAGTATCATCGATCTCAGTTCATTCCAGTATGCTGTCAAAATCAACTCACAGAGACTTGACACTTGCTCTGCATAGGCAATGCATCATAATGAAACACATGTCTGCACTGGTTTTTGTTGAACTCCCTTATTTTTTGAGTGATACAATTACATTGTGATCTGTAAATCTTTTCTGGTGGTCCATTCACATGATGAAGTAAAGTCCAACATTCAACCTTCTTCTTTCAGCTACTGCAGTACATTTAGTTCATAAGCTGTGATGTTAAGAGGCTCAGCAGAGGAATACAAACACTTCAGACATTAGTGTCTGATGTATAACTGGGGCATTTTATTTTGAAAGCGTAGAGAATTCTGAAAAATATTACAAAAGCTAAATATGGCTGCCTGTTGTGGGAAGTGACTGCCACTAAGGGAAGGCGTTAGGCATATAATAGTTACCTGCCTTAGCAAGGTTACATATATTGTCAAGGACATTCCACTGATCAGGCTTGTCTCCCTCTTAGGCTCCTGTGGTTTCTCTGTACCAGGGTGGGGTAAAAGATCCTCATGAGGTCGCATTGACCTCTTGAACTGACAGTCCTACGGCCTCAAGGCCAGCAGCGCATGGCAATGTTTATACTTTAGATTCCAGAAAGTCTGACGCACACCTGGTTGCACAAAACAGCCAAGTTCCTCTGTACTTCCTTATCACAAAGTATTATAACTATTATGTGAATGTTTGGGAGAGAGGATTAGCAACTGGGCGCTGGCACATTATGATTTATCTCTTTGATCAAGTTCTGTCATTGAACATCGCTAAGACGATATCCTTTTATTTCTGTACGCCCCTCTCTACTTTTCCATCATGTGTATGGTCCTTTAATAATCAGCAATTTTAATAATCTGTCACAGCATCCTTAAATCAAATGGCCAGTATCACCATTAAAACATCAAATGTCATTGTCAACAAAATTATGCATAGTATCTTTTTGATTATGACACAAACTGACATGTACAGAAAAAATTTAACCTCAAACCCTTCCTTAAAATAGCAGATTTCAGGAAATTGCAATGTTTGAATGACCTTGGAAAACCCACATAGAAGCGCTGTGAACAATTACCATTCATAAAAGATGTACAGAGCAGTCAAGCACAGATGTAAAAAGAACAAATATTTTGTTAATTTATGCAGTACTTGGTTTAACTATGTATGTTAATACATAATAATGTAATTGTTTTCTGTAGTTGTCTTCACTTTGACACATTTTTATTGATGTAATTACTAATGATGTATTGCATGTGTGACCAAAGTACCTCATGAATTAAATAAAGATTAGGATTAATAAGAGATGGGATAGAGGAAACGGAAAGCCTCTGTGATTGATGTGTTGACTGTTTATGTGACTGAGCAGCAGACATCCATTGAACTGTAAATAGACACTTGATTGATATCACTCCATTGTGCAGTCTGGATTTAGGTTTGAATTTCTTCTTCAGGGTCCAGTGGCATCATTACTCATAGCTGTGTGGGTGCAGCTGTCTCCACAGGTGCTGCAGCGATTGATGTAAAGGCCTGGGTTTAAGTTTTGAAGGGTTTTTCAGAGAAAAATCCCTTTAAAGTAAATGTTGAAGTTGTAGCTTTTGATATTTGTTTTTAAAGTTGTTAAGGCCCAAAAGAGTGAATGAAAAATCATTCTTGCTTATGCTGTCTTACACTATTCAATTTTCATGCCTCTGTGCTGGCAACAGCCATGGCCAGAGGCATTATGTTTTTGGGTTGTTTGTTCATCTGTCAATCCACCCCATGGTATTGTATACGATATCTCAAAAATGCATTCGGGGAATGTTTTCAAATTTGGGACAAACACTCACTTGGCCGCAAAGATGAACTGATGAGATTTGTAGGTCAAAGGTCACTATCACCTCACATCTGTCCCATTTGCAATTTTTGACTTAAGTCGTTGTCAAACCGTGTCAAGCTGCACAGAGCTGATCAGCCTGGATGGAAGTCAGACAGTGGCAAGGCTTTTGGATCCTGGTCAGTTTTTAAAATGAAATGCCCTGTGCAGACTCCCAAACATGCAGCCTATAACATCACTACATCAATGTCTACCCTCTGGTCTTTCAAGTAGCACAAGATATTTGTTCTCTTCCAGCTATAGGCACTGTATGTGAAATAGCTACAAACAGTTATTATGACTATGAATGCATTTGAACAAGTAAACCACAACAAATGTTATTAACTTTTTCTGCAGGTTACAACAAAGAAATTACAACAATATAGAAACACAGATAGTTCAAAAAATATAAACCATTTTTCGATGAGGCCTCCCAACATATGCTGGAATCACAAAAATCAAGGAAAAATGACCAAATCAGAAAGTTAACAGAATCAAGCAGACTAATCGCTTTGCTCCTGAAATGCTCATGAGTTATGAAGCCCTGCATTGGGCAGAGTAAAAACACATTGCACACATCGCATGAAAGACCAGTGTCCTGTGGAATCACCAGGTTATTGACCTTTTTTTTTGTCTAATATTGTGCGTGCTTTTTCAACCTGCCATCTTTGACCATGTGTGCTTTTGTTCCCACAGAGTGCCGTGATGTGCTGTTACCCATGATGCTGCGGGAGTTGAGCGGGGCACTGGCCAGTATGGCTGACGGGCCTCATGATGAGAGGAGGAATAGTTTGGAGCTGCTCAACAACATCCTGGAGGTCCTCAGCAGGGAGAATGTGGTGAGACAACACAGCAACCATTTATAGTAAAATACAGTGCGAACAAGTCCAGTGTGCACACTGAACATAGTGAGAGTTAATCCTTTAGGCCACACATGGATAGGATTAGGTCTAGTTATTTAAAAAGCAGCATTAACAGCAAGTCTTTGACCACACTTAAGAACTTCTTCCAAGTAATTGCATTAAGCACAACCAAGTCCCAATCACAGCTTTTGCCTGAAGCCAAGACAAAGGTTTCTCGCGTTCTCCATTCTCACCTCATTCCCTCTCTCCTTACAACTTTTTCTAATTTTAAGATTTCTGTAAAACCAGTATGCTAAAATCAGTCCAAACCCGTTGTAGTTTTAAACAATAGTTATATGGCTGAATTGTGTCGTCTTTTCCACATTGATGCAATCGAATGTCAGTGGGAAACAAAATCAGATGTAAGAGTTCACTTTAGATGCAGCTTACGTGACTTAACCTGATCCCAGGAGCGAGCAGCAGCAACACCCGAGTTTATGTAGACACGATCAACACACATGAAGAGATGAAAAGGAAGATGAAAAATATTTGAACTACCCGAGCTGTATACCGACCCAGTGGAATTTGTCGGCTCCAGAGTAGATAGCCTTAAGCTGTTTTGTTTTCAGTCATCCAGTTGTGCAATGAGGCAGGCCTTGACCAATTAGAATCTAATTGATTTTGTTTCACACATGTTACCACATCTTAGTCTGTTGAAACAAAATCCAGTTAGCTCCTGAACTAAACACCTTTAACACACACTCACTAAACAAATACTGTACATCACCAGCATCCAGCTGAGGGCTTTTTAATTGCTTCTGCGAATTGCTGACAGCCCGCTGAGTCTTTGAAGTGAAGGTATGGCTTTTTTTCATCAATTTATTTGAATGCATTAATGAAGCATGAGCCAGGAAAAGACAGAAGTGAGAGAAGAGGGCAAATTAATGAATGAAGTGGAGTGGACTGAATTTGATGAGGTGAATTTGCATCGGCTGAGGAATAAAAACAAAAGCATGTGGATGCAGAATGTCAAAAGGACATGACAGGTACAAATACAAGTATGTACAGACACGCAGCCTCATAGAGGCTTTCTATCGAACTACATGAGGACAAGAATCTGCCGTTGGATGCGTCAGACACCAAATTAAAGTATTCAGAAATCGACATGCATAAATACATAAGTAAATAGTACATCAATTATATAGCGTTCCTTTTTTTTTAATTGTCATACGATAAATGAAGAGCAGAAAAGGCCAGAGAAATGAATACTGATTGAAAAAGCAGGACAGAGGCATTTTACAATAAAACCATAATAGAAGGAGTAGGAGAGAAAACAGGTCCAAGAAGAAAGAAAAACAACAAGGTAGAGGAGGAAAAGGTTATAGGAGACGGTCTCCCCCCGTCCTCCCCTGTCCTCCCCTCCACCACTTATTTTCTGCACCCCCTCTCCTTTGTTTTTCACCCCCGTCTTTTCCTCGCTCTGGGTGGTACCTGATTAAATTGTCACACCACAGATGTCTCCAAACCAGAGAGAGAGATTCAGGGAGAGAAACATAGATAGAAGAGAAGATGATGCGATAGACAGATGCTCCTGCCTGTGGGAGAGTTTGTTTTGAATTTATAAGTAACTTTGTAACTTTTGTGTGTGTGTAGAGTTGTGAGTGTATGTGTGTGATAAAGTGAGGACACTAACAAAGAAAGACATGGCTCGCCAGAGCTTTTCCTGCTTTTTTGTTTTCTGTTTTTCGTGTTTATGTTTCTAGTGAAGATGATAAACCAGCCTGGATACAGTTTGGAATAAATGAACAGAGTATAAACTTTAGGCAAGAGAAAAAGCATTGTGTCTCTCATCTCTCGTCTACCGTCTTAGACAGCCGCCTGAGAAAACGCTATCCAGAAGACCAGAATACCTACAGTGAGCCAGGAAGACTTAGGCTTATTTAGGATCAACAGCTGCACCTCAACCTTTCTATACGAGTGATGTGTATAAGGGTGTGTGTAATGTAGTCTGAGATGGAAATGTGGTATGCAAGATCACACACAGACGCAGACAAACACACACACACGCACACGCACACATTTTCCCTGTTTTTTAATTTTTTTTTTATCTTGACTGTGTCCTGTGGTTGTGAGTCAGTACATTTAATGTGGTTTAATCACATCTACCCGATTCTCATCAGGTCCTCTGAATCTTCTGCCGTCAGGCCAACACACACACAAACACATAAACACACAAACACACAGACATACACACACACACACACACACACACACACACACACACACACACACACACACACACACACACACACGCCCTACAGCATTCGTGCTAAGGTGTGTTTGGATGTAGCAGATGCTTCAGTAGTGAGTTACTACCCCCAGGCAAGTCTGAGTCAGCTTCCATTGACCGGCTTCACTGTAAAGCATAGTGTGTGTGTGTGTGTGTGTGTGTGTGTGTGTGTGTGTGTGTGTGTGTGTGTGTGTGTGTGTGTGTGTGTGTGTGTGTGTGTGTTTATGTCAATTTTTGTCCAGTGGACCTGCCATGGCTGTGTAATTGTCCATATTTTACATATACATGTTTTTGAGAGAGACCGTAGTGCTATTTTTATGTGACATTATTCAGAGCACATTTTTGTTACCCTGCCAGGGTCATCAAACATAACAAACACAAGATCCTAGGCATCTTTGACATTAAAAGCCACTTTTACAATATGTATTTATTCTTTATGTAATATAAATATATTCATGTTAGAATATTAGATATTGATATTTTGATAAAATAGTTTGCATCATCTTGGTTGCAGTAATATAAAGATATATATCTTAACTGTCATCTTTTTCAGACTGTTTCAGTGAAGTGATACTCAAATAAGACAGAATGATCAGTAAAGTTGTTTTGTGGCGTGTTAAAAATAATGTCCCCACAATAAAGGCTAAATTATTGTCATAAAATGATATTGAGTTATTTCATTTAAAACATAAATATTTGAGCGTGTCAATATCTGGAGTGCGTATTAGAAAATGTTGTTATGCTATAAAATTACATACACTGTGAATAAAGATCAATATCACATACCCCCAGGTTCAGGAAAACATTTCTTTCTTCATTACTCCAAGACAGTTGGTATTTACATTTGATGTAAATGTATTAATGAATGTTTTAATGTTTTAGAACAACCAATATAACAGAAAATATATTACTTCTTGTATTTTAGTTTAAATGGGAAGAAAAAAAAGCCCCTACTCAAATGAGACTAAATAAGACTGACTATAGTCCACATATTCAACCTAGCTACTGCAATAAATGTGCATGACAGAACAGATGACATAGAATTACAAAATTATAACTAAAGTCAGTTTAATATTTCATCTTAAAGTTTGTTTCTTTAAACCTCCACTCTCTCCCACCATGAAACAGTAATCTGACCTGAGACAGGTCTGAGCAAAAAGATCGCTAGATTGTTAAAATCATCCCAGAGTAGATAGAAGAAGAGAAACATGAAAAGTGGCTTAAAAAAGAATTGGAAATATTGGAATATGAAAGCAGGTCTGCACAGAAAAGTCCACATTCACGTGTCAAAAGCCTTTTGCAGCTCATATGTCCACACCAAAGATGATAAAATGAGTGTTCTAGTGAGGCTTATTTTCTGAAAAGGGAAAAGACTTTAAATGTCAGACTCAGAAAACTTTATTCTCTTTCTTGTTTCGTTTGATCCACCATCCATTCAGAACCAGAGTCGAGCTCTGGACTATGCAACCATGGTTGTCTTCACACAGAATAGAGGTCATGCAAGGGTAAAAACGACTACACAATTAAAAGTCTGATGAGTCTCAAGTTTTCTGGAGAGGTTCAGAGATGTCCCTGGAAGCAGTACCACAGTTATACCCGAGTGGACCATTCTGTATCTGTTCATGTTTTTATGTGTGTTTACACCTGAGAAAATCTAACACCTTTCTGTTTATCTTTGTCTGTTTTTCCTCTTTATCTTCCTCTCTCTTTCTCTCTCTACTTCTCTACCACACTCCTGTTCTCTGTTTGTCTCAGGGGGAAACATTTCAACATATCCAGGACATTGTGGTTTCTCTATTGAGGATCATCAACACTACCGTCATCACGATGGGTCGAGAGCACCCTTTGATCGTAAGTACATCCAACTTCACAGGTGGGCCATATGTGCTGGACTTAATATACTTTAAATGCGTGAGACAAGCATTTCAAAACCCTCTGTCTTGTGTCTTCATTATATTTTGTCTGCTGATACAATGTTCGTTAAAAGCGGATTTGCAAGAAAGCATCTCATCTACTCCTTTCTGCCATCCCGTTTCTGTCTGAAACACAAAGTATGTTGACGACAGCGGACTTTGTTTAAAATACACATCTTTATTGCACATACAAGAGGAAGATCAGGAAGAGAGGGGCATTGTGGGAGCTCACACACTGTTAAGGGACAGCTGATAAAAATGCGGGGACATTTTGGATATAGATTTGGTTAATTAGTAAATGTGGTGCCATCCAGGATTCTAATTGGGGCCAACTTGTCAATTAGAAGCAGCTGAAAGTTGGCCGTTGTGACCGTCGTGATTACGCTCTAAACTGCTGTGAACGAAGCATAGTGCAGAAGTGTCTCTGTGTGCTAAATATTGGTGTGGGTGTGTGTTTGCAAAAGGGATAGACCCAAACAGGATTTTTACAGATTTGAGTCACTACTGAGTTAGTACTGTTTCCCTCTACTAATTTTGTTATTGTTTTACAAAGACCTTGTATATTGATTGAAATTTCATTTTTTCATCAGATAATGAACCTTGACCTGTGAAGTACACAGATGTTTTCGTACATTGTAACAAGTCGTGCCGACCTGTAGTAAATGCCTGTGTCTCAATTCATGTACTTGCGTACTTACACTTGCTCTTTGGAGTGCACAAGTGCCTTTACGCCAAAAACTATGGCCAGTATGTGTGAAACAGACGGGTCGAAAACACTTTTTCATTTTTAGATACCTTGTAGAATAAACAAATAAAGCCGGCAGATACGTTTGCAGGTGATGCATTCAAAGGTGATGGTTATTTTCGTAAAATGCAGAACTGCAGTGTGCAAGTTGAGACAACACTATTGTGTCAAAATTCCCTCTCTACACAAGTAAGTGTACTAACCCGTAAGAGTACTAATGAAAGTACGTGAATTGAGACACAACCTATGTTTTCAGTGCAGATTTTTGTTGCTCAATTGTTGCTTAATGCACCCATTATCAGTGGCACTGTGGCCTGAATGCTACAGAAGTTTATAGATATGCTTTATTTAATGTTGACAAGATGACGTTTGTTGTTGATAATAACAAAGAGATTGGATTACTTTTTTTTTTCTGTTTAATTTATGAGGTAACTTACTGTGTGTTCTCATTGTGAAGCTCTTCACATTGTAACAGGTCAACAGAGCATTCTTCTGCATAATTTAAGCAGTAGTAATATGAGGAAAAACTCCACACACCAAGACAGAATTCATGAATGCCATATTAGCTCAGATTTGACCAATATTCTCACATTTATACATGAATTCAAGCCAATCATTGACAGAGAACTGAGAACTGGTCTACCCCCGAGTTTGCACTGGTTTCACAAATGAACTGATGTATGTGTGCTGTTTGCGTGTTTGAGTGTGTTTACTGTAATTTGTAAATTAGTGCCTGCCTCTTTGTGCATGTACAGTATTTATATGCACGCGTGTGTGAAAATCCTTGAAACAAGATTAAGCTTACAGCAAAACACTTCCATTTTGGATGGTGATAAAGGAAAGACTCAATCACTCTGTCAGTCAGCGATGACAGAATTTTTAATTATGTGACACAGACTGTCAGTCTTTGATCAGCTGCATACAGTGGGTACGGAAAGTATTCAGACCCCTTTAAATTTTTCACTCTTTGTTTCATTGCAGCCATTTGCTAAAATCAAAAAAGTTCATTTTATTTCTCATTAATGTACACTCAGCACCCCTTCTTGACAGAAAAAAAAACAGAAATGTAGAAATTTGTGCAAATTTATTAAAAAAAAACTGAAATATCACATGGTCATAAGTATTCAGACCCTTTGCTCAGTATTGAGTAGAAGCACCCTTTTGAGCTAGTACAGCCATGAGTCTTCTTGGGAATGATGCAACAAGCTTTTCACACCTGGATTTGGGGATCCTCTGCCATTCTTCCTTGCAGATCCTCTCCAGTTCTGTCAGGTTGGATGGTGAACGTTGGTGGACAGCCATTTTCAGGTCTCTCCAGAGATGCTCAATTGGGTTTAGGTCAGGGCTCTGGCTGGGCCAGTCAAGAATGGTCACAGAGTTGTTCCGAAGCCACTCCTTTGTTATTTTAGCTGTGTGCTTAGGGTCATTGTCTTGTTGGAAGGTGAACCTTCGGCCCAGTCTGAGGTCCAGAGCACTCTGGAAGAGGTTTTCTTCCAGGATATCTCTGTACTTGGCCACATTCATCTTTCCTTTAATTGCAACCAGTCGTCCTGTCCCTGCAGCTGAAAAACACCCCCATAGCATGATGCTGCCACCACCATGTTTCACTGTCGGGATTGTATTGGGCAGGTGATGAGCAGTGCCTGGTTTTCTCCACACATACCGCTTAGAATTAATGCCAAAAAGTTCAATCTTGGTCTCATCAGACCAGAGAATCTTATTTCTCATAGTCTGGGAGTCCTTCATGTGTTTTTTGGCAAACTCTATGCGGGCTTTCATATGTCTTGCACTGAGGAGAGGCTTCCGTCGGGCCACTCTGCCATAAAGCCCCGACTGGTGGAGGGCTGCAGTGATAGTTGACTTTGTGGAACTTTCTCCCATCTCTCTACTGCATCTCTGGAGCTCAGCCACAGTGATCTTTGGGTTCTTCTTTACCTCTCTCACCAAGGCTCTTCTCCCACGATTGCTCAGTTTGGCTGGACGGCCAGGTCTAGGAAGAGTTCTGGTCGTCCCAAACTTCTTCCATTTAAGAATTATGGAGGCCACTGTGCTCTTAGGAACCTTGAGTGCTGCAGAAATTATTTTGTAACCTTGGCCAGATCTGTGCCTTGCCACAATTCTGTCTCTGAGCTCCTTGGACAGTTCCTTCGACCTCATGATTCTCATTTGCTCTGACATGCACTGTGAGCTGTAAGGTCTTATATAGACAGGTGTGTGCCTTTCCTAATCAAGTCCAATCAGTTTAATTAAACACAGCTGTACTCCAATGAAGGAGTAGAACCATCTCAAGGAGGATCAGAAGAAATGGACAGCATGTGAGTTAAATATGAGTGTCACAGCAAAGGGTCTGAATACTTATGACCATGTGATATTTCAGTTTTTCTTTTTTAATAAATTTGCACAAATTTCTACATTTCTGTCTTTTTCTGTCAACATGGGGTGCTTAGTGTACATTAATGAGAAATAAAATGAACTTTTTTGATTTTAGCAAATGGCTGCAATGAAACAAAGAGTGAAAAATTGAAAGGGGTCTGAATACTTTCCGTACCCACTGTATAACATTGTCTCTTAATGTAGTCGTAATACAATCTCAATTTCGCTCTCCTACATCCTGATAATCCAGTGAGAGATCCCTGTGTTTCCGAAGAGCTCATCAGCTTTTTTTTTGCCAGTGAATTTCTTCTGGTGCTTCAGTTGTTGCTACATTCAAATTTTGGCTGTGAAGCCATCCGAAGACAGTATCCCAATAACTTGTTATTCCTTGGGTTTTCAAAATGATCAAGATTCCCCTGGCTTTTGCTGTAACTCCGCCAAAACTGTTGTGAAGGTTCACAACCAGCTCAGACATGTGTCCATCTGTCTCGACAACCACAAACAGTACACCTGTCTGATATCCAAGGTATCAATGCTTCGTCTGTCTGTCACAGATTTTTCATGGAAAAAGTCCTCACTTTCAGTCAAAAGTTACTCTCCAATTAGCCTCTAAAGACTACCGCTCCCCCAGAGATAGAGAAGGAGGATCTCTCTCAGTCTCCCTCCCAGATAGATCAGAGAAGAAAGGTCAACAGTTCCTTTGGTCTTCTTTTCTTTCCTTAGTGCATTTCTTCTTTTTCAAACGGTCAGCGGTTTGGAAAATGTGCCATTTACAGGAATGCTGCTGGAAAATGTCCCTTTCTTAATTAAAAAACTTAAAGCACACTGGACACCCACATGAGGGAGATACTTTACTCTAGAACATTTTTGGTCCCCTAAATCATAATCCACACCACTATGCACCTGCCTTCCAGAAAGGCTGTTGTGGCTTTTGTAAAGCTTAGAGCCACCAGAAACACTTCTTGCGCAGCTTCTTGACACGTGCCTTGGTGCTGGGGCGACTGGAGGAAGATGGGGCTGGCGTGGGCTTGGTCAGAGTTGAAGCAGGCACATCATATTCCCCCTCAAGGGCCTCCACAACCCCCTGGAAGCGTCCCTCCTGCTGTCGGAAATCATGCTCCACACTGGAGAGAGAACGAGAGAGCAGATGAGGGGGGGTCGGGGACAAAGATGAGGGGAGAAACAGCGGGAGAGTGATTTAGAGGTTGGAGAAGTGTAAAATCAAGTAAAATTTATTGATGTAGCTCAGTTCTCAGGAAAAAAGACTCAACGTGGAAGTAGAAAGAGAGGAGGCGAGCAGAGAAGTGTGAGGACAAGTGAACATCTGCTGAGCATAAAGAGAGATGAAGACAGGGATTGAAACAAAGATGAGAGGAGGTGTCTTAATCACATTAAAATGTGGCCACAAAATGCTGACAACACCTTAAAAGACAGGTTTCACCTTCACACAATGCAGTTTTATATTCTTAAAATCGTGTTCCTAATTTAGATGTATACCCTCTTACCGCACGCACATACACACACACAGACGCAGGCCCCAACTCAGCACTCCTTTCACGTCCATGGTATTCTTTTGCACTTCATGCACCAGTACATCACAGGCTGCTGAGATGAGGAGTGGGAGGAGAATGAAAACGAGAGCAGGGAAGGAGAGGAGCATTTGCACAATGGAGGAGCTAAAGGAAGGAGCAAGTGAGGAACTTTTTTGCTCCTCTGATGTGTTCAAAGGAGACCCTCTTGGCTTTCTTTTTGTATGCTCTTATTCCCCCTCCCCTCTCTCATCGCTCCTTTTCTCACCATCTCTCTGAAGTGTCCAACGCTGCAGGTCATAGTGTGGTAGACTTTGAGTTACTCTCTTCTCAAGGTAGCTGTGTGTGTGCGTGCGTGTGCGGTTGAGGTGGATCGCTGGGGTGAAGCTGTGTAGGGCCTGGCATCTGGGGTTAATGAGGCACACGGTGAGCCGAGGAGAGTAGAGACAACTTACCAACCTTCCCTCTTCCTATATCCCAAAATCCCAGCACGCAAACACACACTCACGAACACGTCCTATACAAAAAAAAAAAAAAGTGGTGGTCCCCTGCCACCCTATACTGTATGTACATCATTCACAACTGGCCCACATCTGATTGAGGGGGGGAAAAGGGAACGTACAGGGACTTATGGAAGGAGAAAGGAAAGACGATGGCTCCTTTGGGAGATGGAAGGATGGATACATGAAAGAAAGACACTTTAACAGAAGAAGGTCAGAGAGGTCACTGCAAAATAAAAGCGGGAAACAAAAAAGACAGGGAGGTGAAGGAGGACAGGATACGGGCCACCAGAGATACGAAGAGGGCAGGACAGAAAGGTCTTGTGATGGAGGGAGTGAGGGAACGAGTGCACAGAGGAGGAAGTGGTGGGAACAGAGGAAGGGAGATGGCTCCATGAATAAATTATAAAGGAGATGTATGCACACTACACACACATTGTTCACAAACAAACCCACACAGCATACATCTCAGAAAAGATAAAGTGCTGCACCTACATTCACACAATTTATTTTTTCTTAGTCAGGTCTCTCTTTACCTGCACACTTTGGTTTTAACCTCCCCTTCTCTCAGTCCTCTGTAGCTACCTCTCTCGACCCATATCTACCCCTCTCTCTCGCTCTCCCTCCCTCCCTCCCTCTCTCTCTCTCTCTACCTCCCTCCCTCTCTCTCTCTCTCTCGCTCTCTCTTTCTCTCTCTCTCTCTCTCTCGCTCCCTCCCCCCTCTCTCTCCCTCGCTTTCTTTCTTTCTCTCCCTCCCTCTCTCTTTCTCTCACTCCATCTCTCCCTCCCCCCCTCTCTCTCTCCCTCTCTCCCTTCCTCCCTCTCTCTCTCTCTCTCTCTCTCTCTCTCTCTCTCTCTCTCACTATTGTTCTTGGGATTTCGGCAGCACAATGGGAAAAGCTGTTCTTAATTCATTCTGCAATCTGGCATCTTTGTAAGTGCATTTGAGACTGTGAGGTCTTTTTGCTTTTATCCTTGCAGGAAACGGTTACATTTTTAAACCCTTGTTTTTTGGTTAAAGTGATGGTTACTATAGAGTGCCCAAGGTTATGATTTAGGTTTTGCATGTATGGGTGTGTTGAATATGAATTTATATCCATTTGGTGTGAGAGAATACCGTTGGGTGCTAGGTGTGTGTACGTGCCTGCATATGTTTTAGAGTGTGTGTTTGAGCTGTTTAACCATTCGGGGAAAAACAGAGGGGCTGTCAAAAGCTCCTCTCCCCCTTGTCTCTCATCATAAAGATTAATTAGAACTGACAATGGCAAAACATCTTCAGGCAGCCAGCCCACGTCAAAACCTCTTTTTTCGACCACAAATCATTAGGATGGATGCTTCAGTCCCACGCGTAATTCATCCTCTGCTTGTGTCTCTTTTCCCTATCTCCCCTCCTCTTTACCCACAATCCTCTGGAGGTTTTGATAAGGCTCTCACTGTCCAATCAAACAAATTGAGCACTTTTACCATAACTTTTGTCTATGTTTGCCACAACGAAACTGCTGAAAATGCGTTTTCTCCGTGTTTGTGAGAAATTTATACTGACATGTGAGAAGAGAAATGATTAGGAGGCAGATTAAGCATTTCTGTTCATTGACATCTTTCTCATGGCGTGAAATATATTCATTTCTTTGTTTGTCAGTATGTATGAGTGTGAGCATGCAAGTATGCATAGGGAATGTGTGCACAGATGTACTTAATAAAAGCTGATTTCCCTCTTTGCTGGACTAATTAGCATCACATGCTAATTATACATTATTCATATATACCCATATTGTGTGTGTATATATAATTGTTTTTGCATGTGGGTAAGAAACACAACAGGAAAGTGGAGCAGGGAAGCAAATGTGTGAAAGTAAGAAAAGGTAAAAGAGGGACTACAACGATATGAGAAGTGACAACATACTCTTGAGATCTTGGTGGCCCCAGGCCCTTTGAAATATTCCCCAAAATATGTGAAACTCTTCAATTTCAAGGGCTTTTGTTTTAATTACCGATGTTAGATGTTTTTTGTTTTTTTAAGTTACCATGCAATGACATGTTTCTTTGCATAGCATGTTCAATCTACTGAGTAGATGTATTTTTAAAGCAAGAAAGTTATTGAGCTTTATATCCTATAAACAATCATTTCCTCTGGTCTAATTTCTTAGATGGCTATTCTGTAGGTTCAGCGCATTCAGTTGTTTTTTTTCTTCTACTATTTTTTTTAATCAGTTTCATCAAATTCATCAATATTTTCAGTCTGTGTGGAAATGCTTCTGGAAGTGCAGACTAAAACTATGAAAGTGAACTGTTGTTGTAGTCTTGTCACTAACAATAACTTATATTATAGATGAATCTGCCAATTGTAAAGTGTCTGTCACTGTTTTGTAAAGCTGAAGTTGAATGTCTTGTTTTGTTCAACAAACTGTCCAGTGCCTAACAATACTCCACAGCAAATCGTCACCTTTCAGAATGAGTTTTTTGTTTCACTTTTGCCACCAAAAATCCCATAAGCGGCTGTCAGATTTGTTGTTAATTAATTCAATTTGACACTGAGTCAGAGATTAATCAGCTAACTGTTCCAGCTTTAACGCTGTAGTCCACTGAATCACACTGTGTCTGAACGACTGTGTGCATTCACATCACTGTGAAATGAGGTAAAATCTGTATGTGTTCAACATATGTGTAAATCTATATGGATATACAGGTGAATAAGCATGTTAACATGTGGCAGACATTCTCCGTTGGTGCTCATTACTGCTTACTAGGATTTGGATCCTCCTTTGTTAATTAAGATCAAGGGGAGTAAATAATGGGATGAGGGGAGAGGGGAAGTTGGATGCAAAGGACAGATGAAGCAACAGAGGATAGAGAAAAAAGAAACAGACCAGATACAGAGGTGGGGCTGCTTTGAGAGTTAAAGAGAATTGGAGAGGTAAAGGCCCTGCAGAATGTGTTTTTAATCCTCTGAGGCCTGCAACAGAGATTTGTATTTGTCTGTAAACAAATAAACTAGCTTCAAGCCAAGCTTTGGTCTGGAAACAGTTCTCGTCTTTAAGCATTAGCCATGAAGCTACATGTGAAAACCTACATTTCCAGCTTATGCATGCAGTGCAGAGAGAGAGAAAAGTGTTGGCCGTTGGGTGTGAGTGGGGCACAGACGATTACTCCTTTGGCAATTGACAGACAGAGTGAGGCACACAGAGGAAACCAGTTTGATTGGAAGTCAGAGATGAAAGAGAATGTGCAGACATGGAATGGAAAGATGGAATTATTTACATAATGAAAACATGTGAATAAGAAAAGGATTGGGTGCAGGTGATGGGAGGATTAAACTCCAGTATGTGATATGGGATTGTGAGGGGGAAGTTCTGTATGGTGCAGACGATCTCAGAATGCAATTACTTATTTAGGTCACTCACACAAGGGACAACTGGAACAGGAAAGGCGCATTACTTAGGTGCTGAATTAATTTGCTTGTTTGCACGGAGCATTCTTTTATGTGTGAATGACTTTCCTAGATAGAGCATCCACTTCTAATCTTTGGAATCCAGCATGTATCCATTTCAGGGATATACAGTATTGTATGAGTAGGGCAATTATTACAGGGGGAGAAAAGGGCAGAGACCGCAGGGTATCAGGAAGAAAGATAAACACAAAAAACAAACATGATATGCTGAATAAGTGATACAACCTGGAAAAAAGATTGGGAAAGGGAACCTTTTCAGGATTACAAGAGGCATACAGTTATCTAGGAAAAGTTCAGGGCTGTTTATTACACTCTAGAAAAGAATGAGTTGTCATTTGCTGGGTTATGTAATACAGTAAGCTCATTATCTTAATCAGGTTACCTGTATATGATGCAAGCTGTCTTTTGGCAGGTGGGGCAGTTGTTTATGTCCTGACCAGTTCTGTAGGAGCTGCGACTGCAGAAATAACAGATGGAAAACATTCTTCACACACTCGCAAAAGGAGTAACTGCATGTCTAATGTTACTAATACATGTAATTAAATTATATTTACGCATACATTGTTATAGGATGCTTAAAGAGAAACCACTCTGAAATTTGTATCCTCCGTTCATTCATTATCTATACCTGCTTCATCCTGAACAGGATCACGGGGGGGCTGGGGCCTGTCCCAGCTGACTTTGGGCAAAGGGTACACCCTGAACACATCATCCGCCCATCACAGGGCCAACACATAAAGACAGACAACCGCGCTTACATTCACACCCACGGGCAATTTAGAATCCCCAATTAACCTACCATGCATGTCTTTGGACAGTTTGGGAGGAAGCCAAAGTCACCGGAGAAAACCCACGCAGACACAGAGAACATGCAACACCAAAACAAACCCAAAACCTTCTTGCCTAATGTATTTGGTTTTGCTCCATAACAAAGTCTGTTTAGATTCAGTGTTATGCATTGATGCAGAGTAATAGGGAAATAAAATTTTGCACTAACAACAGGCTGAGCCTATTCATATTCTTGCATAGCTGAATCATTCTCCAGCATAATGGAGAATGGTCTGGCTGCACCCATATATTATTCTGTCATTAGGGAAAAAGGTTCTGGCCTGTTTGAACCAATTAAATTCATCAGAGGTGCTAAACACAAGATGCAGCGACAGTGACCTTGCAAAATAGTGTCAGGTGGACTTGTTTTGGTGGAAAGTCTGTACAAGGAGAGGTGAGCCTTGGCCTAAACCCCCTTAAAAGACCAAAAAGAACCAAGCAGACTTGCCTTATTGCATGATCCAATCTTAATTAAAACTTCCCATTTTCAGGTTGTTAGTGTGGAGGTTGTTGTTGTTGTTGTTTGCTGTAGCAATGGGGATTTTGAAAACAGTAACACAGATATTGGAAAGAAAGGAGAATATTGATTGAAATCAGCCAGTGGCAGGTTCATACTAACAGTCTCCATCCGGTAAGTCAGTCAAGCCTTTCTTGACTGGAAAGAGTCTGGCTCCCTTGACTGCTGGTGTCACAATTGTAACTGCTCTCTCCACAGACACATAATGGTGTTGTCTGGAGGGGGGGTGTCAAAAGGCACAAAATAAATTGTGATGTTTAGTGCATTCAAAGTACCTCAATAGTGGGTGAAAACCCGCCTATTTTTTCGATTCCAGGTGATTGCAGTGTCTGTCAAGGTAAATCCAGTTTACACGACACCAATTACACGACACAAATATTATTAGCAGCCGGTTCACTAAAAGTGATCTCATTGTCATTCAATCTGAAAACTGTTTTGTTGAAAATTGGTGGGCAATAAAAATAAATAAATATGATTACAAATGCCAGCTGGGTTGTCAAGGCTGAACACGAGCACAGAGCAAAAGAAAATGAAATGAAATGAAATGTGAAGTTAAAAAACAAATCTGTCAAGCTCATGCTGACTGCCACGTAATTAAAACACTTTATTTTGCCAAGATATTTTGGCTGGCCTTTGATTGAACTGTTTTGATGAAAGAGTAACTGATTTATGTTGATAAAAACAGACATTTTAATTACACTGAGAGCGAACGTGTGACTGGCATCAGTTTTTTGCCCTCACTTGTCTTTATCAAAGACAACAACAGCTAAAAAAGACAAGTATTTGCTTCAGGAGAGAAAGGAAAACAAGGAGCTCAGCGCAGCGACAACCTTTTAGCTCAGCCGACACTTTTATCACAGCGGCCCACTTAGAGTACTTTCGTTTCTGGCACAGTATCAGATACATGCAGTCCCTTTTACTTGCCGGTCCTCGAACTGCTCTCTTGTTTTATGGCTTTTTCCGCTCTATCTTTCAATTGCTCTCATTTTCTGTCTCACCATCTCGCTAGTGTCTGCCTCCCAGTCGGCCTGTTTTTCCTCATGCACTCAAAGCATCCTCACAACAAGCGTTTACACACCCATTATACAGTCCCATAGAAAGGGCAAGACAGCTTGTACACTGACTTTAGGAGTCTTATTGTGCAGCTTAAACATTAATTGCAAAGTAATCTGATAGGGATTATGCTGAAGCTGGAGGCATCTGTTAACCCTGCACATAAAGAAGGAGGGATGAGAGGGAGCATAACATGTCATGGAGGTGAAAAAAGAAGAGATGGGAAGAAGTATGGTATGAACTCAGGGAGAAGAAGTACTGACTGTAAAGGTGAAATGGTGAAAAGAAGAAGGATGGGAGTGATAGGAGGAGGAAACAAAACAGAGTGACAGCAAAGCCATGACTGCGGGGAAGAGTAATGGACAGGTTGTCAGGGCAGAGAGGAGGGGAAGACGAAAGGGCAAAGGAGCGATTCACAGTTGTTATAGTTGTGGGAATGATTCATATGTGCAGGAAGGTGCAGGAAGAAAGAGAAGCAAGAAAAAGTATTAATTAAAAATGGAGTGAAGAAAGGTGCGAGGGCGGCGGTGCAGACAGGGATGAATAGCTTGAAGCGGGTTAAAGAGCAGCGGGGAAAGGAGGAGGTGTGGAAACCATCTAGGATGTCTAAAGAGGAAAGAAGCAAAGGATATGTGACAGGAGAGGAGGATAAACTAATTAACAGGACAAAGATTAACTGATTGTTTTGATTAGTTTGCTTTGCTGGGCAGCGCTGTGTCTCGCTGGGATTACATACATATACTGTCAGATAAAAGGACAAAGGAGACCTAGGAGCTCTAACATTGACTGCAGGCTGGCAGGTATCACATATCCCCACAGGATTGGATCACACACACACACACACACACACACGCACATTCACACACACACACACACACACATACACACACACACACACACACACACACACACACACACACACACACACACACACACACACACACACACACACGCACTGTTCAGCAGTTCTATACCAAGCTGACATTTAGCAATGTATTACATGGACTTGAAAGCCTGTCGGTATATATTGTTATAAAAACTCAAATATACTCTCCTCTCAATCTTGTGCTCTTGATATTCTCTCTTCTCCCTCTCCTTGTTCTCTTTATCACTCCCCTTCACTCTTCCTTAAGCATTTGCTCTTGCAGTAAATACCTCTACCTCTCATTTAGCTTTTTTTCTCTCTTCCTTATCTCTGTTTTAATGCTTATTTTTATCGCTTCCTTCGCTCACTCCGTCTTAGTATCTAAACTCCTTAATTTCCACACTTAAACCTCCATTTCTTCTTATCCTTCTCTTCTTAGCTTCCTCCATCCCTCTATCTCCCTAAGTCCCTTTTCTCACCCTTCGCTGAAGGCCTTGCTCTTCTCCAGGTCTTGAATCACGTTGAGAAGCACTTTGATCTTCTCCTGGTTGGACAGCAGGTTCTCCTCCACGCTCTGTAGCTGCCTCTCCAGCCCACGTGGCACGTTGACTGTGTGCCCGTCCAACAGTCCTCCTGGAGCCCCGTTGCATTGTGCTTTCATGTGTGTCTTACAAGGCAGAGTGTGGTCGTCAAAAGATTTGCTCTTCTGTTTCGCGTAGTCCTTGAGTTTGATCCGTTCTGAGGATTGTTTGGATGTATTCGTGGTTTCCTGGTTTTTGGTCAGCGCTACAGCTGTGGCTGGTTTCTGATGAGTGGGTTTTGGGGAATTTTTTGGTGGAAGAGGTGGGGTGCTCTTCGAGTTTGAGTCAGTGTGAAAGGGAGGCTTAGAAGTTTTTTGGACTGATGTGTGTTGCTCTGCATGCTCGTCAACGTGCTGGACTTGAGCCAGATCCTGACTGTGTTTCTCAGTTGAATGTGGTTCTGTCGCCACTATAGTTGTTGTGTGTGCTTGCTGTGTATGTGTGTTAGCTATGGTGCTATCTGGGTTGTTGTGCATTTGTGTGTCTGTTGTTTGCGTGGCTGAGTCCTTGTATTGAGTAAAGTCCGCAGAGTGTGGCCTTGTCCGCTGCGTTGAGTCTTTTGTTCTGTTCTGAGTGTGTGTTGTGTGGTTAGAGTGTGAGCTGTGTGTTTTTGGTATCGTGTGTGACAACTGTGGTATTTGAGTAGTCTTTACTGATGCGTGCTGCTGCGTGTCTGTGTTTTTGGTGTTACACTGAGAGTTCAGAGCAGCACAGTCTTTCTTTGACTGGACCATAGATGGTTTCCGTGGCGGATTAGGTAATGTCTGGCTGGCTGTTATTTGATTGACCGCTCTCCTGCGACATGCACCTGTGCACGGTGTCATCTGCGATCGTCTCCTTCCACATGTCCCACAAAGGTGAGGCGGCGAGGTCGTCGTTACTCGGCACGGCCGAGGTGGGGTGGCGTGCACAGTCGTGCACACACACCCTGTCTTTAATACCGATCGATGGCTCTCCCCTCGAAGAGACTGCACCCTCCTCCTCTCCTGTGTCGGCTCCTTACCTTCTGCGGCCTCACTGCAAACCCCCCCCACCACATCAGAGGTCACCACACTGCCGTTTGTGTACCGAGCTGTCCTTTTACCTCTTGTATCCTTGGGGTTTGTCCGCATAGTTTTAATCTGGCAGTAAACTCCACTGCCTGACCCCTGTGATCCCATGTCGTTCTGTGTCAGGCTGTTGATCTCGTTCTGAGATGTCTCCTTGGACACCGGCAGACTTTTGCTGTCACTTCTGATCACTCCCCCAGTCTCTGCTGTCAATGTTTTGTCTGTTGCCATGGCGAGTGGCCGATGTGTGCTGGTTGGTTGGCTGCTGTGTCGTTTGATGGAGGGGAGAGTCCGCAGTCTGGGAGATGTTTGCACTCCGACACTGCACAGTGGACCCCATCGCCCCCCCGCCAGGGGAACTCCCAGTGCAGGCACCGGATTGGTTGGGTCAGCCACCCTCCTGCCCATATTCCTCTCCAGGTTGGCTCAGCCCCCTGAGGAGCTGAAAGGGATTGAGGCAAGCAGTGGCATCAGCCCACGTCAGCAAGATTATATCCAACAGAAAGCTGTGATGTTTCCAGCTTTTGTTCACCCAAATGAATTAGAGTGATTTGGAGGAAAAGAAGGAGTTTATGTGTGGAAGCTGGACACAGCTGGAGAAACTCTCAACTTTCTTCCATTAACGGCCTCTTTGCTAGTTTAGCTACTTGTGGTTTGGCATCGCCGTCAAAGCTTTTCTCAGTTTCTGACCAATGGCCCGCAGACGATGAGTTGGATGGCGTCTCTGGACATTGCTGGATTGTTCTGTAGAGAGAGAGAGAAAATAGTGAGAGGCAGTGAATGAGAGAAACAACAGAGGAGGGCAGAGAGACTGGCAATAAATGGTCAGACTGGAAAGAAGACACAGACATTAGGCACGTAAAGCACCGTGTCAAAGCTTCGACCTCGACTGATTTCACACACTGACCAGATCGATAGAAGTCTATCGGCTTCTTATTACATCAGCAGGTGGGTGGGAGTTACAATGGCAAAACTTTAAATCTCATCAAGGTGAAGTAACAAAAAGGCTGGAGACATCTTAAGGGTAATGGTCCATGTCTCTATGAAGTTAAGAGCTACACACACATATAGCAGCTATGCTGATAGATCTTATAAATGTAAGGCTACAGATGTTGTTGCAGTCTTTTGTTATGTGATGACACATTAAAAATGATGTTGTGATTGTCTTGCACAGCAGTATGTGAGCTGATGATGCATCATGTGTTGACGTTTGTCATGGAAACAATTTGGAAATCTGTCTAATGATTTAGCAGCATGAGAAGCTTGCCAACATTGTTCCTGTCCATCTTCCTGCGTTTTTCAGTTTTTCAAACAGACGTGTTTCCTTAAAGTCAGTGTTAATAGACGTTCTGCTTTTTGTTTTATTGTTTCTGAGGCAGCAAATTAAATTTTAATGCAGGACTCGATCGTGGTAAAACCTTATCTGCTTTTTGTTTCATTATACTTAGTCAACATTTTTGGACAGTTTGGGAGGGGAACAAAGTCCTCTGTTTGATCTTAATCACTTCAACTCACTCAGAATTGACTCAGAGTACTTTAGTGTTATGACACTCTGATTAGCTGATAAAATTGGGGCAATATGTTATTGTATTTTCTTTTTTCCCCCCATCAGAAAATTGGGCCACTGCAGCAGCAAATATTGGCATGGTACATCAAAGAGAAAAAGACATACAATAGAGAATAATTTGGGTTTATTTAAATGTACATATTCAGTTAGAACTGTATGTAAGAGCATGGAAAAGTGGCTGGAGCCACATTTGTGAGGTTAACAATTATCTTTCATTTATGCAAATTATTTCACGTAATCAGGTGATTGTCTGTCCGGTGTATTTGTTGTTTGACTCTGCACATAATTCAAGTGTCAATACATTTTAGACATGTTTCTTTATACCTCAATGCTACACATGAAGCCATGAAGTAATGCTGCTTGTCAAGCCAAGATAATTTGTCGATGAATTTAGGCTCATTCAACTTATCTGTTTGTAGACTAAAATCTTCTTTATGCCTTCATCAATATTTTCTTTTCTTTTTGTTGCTGCAATCTTCACTGTGTTGTTGCTACATTGCAGCCAATGTGTGATGTTAAACCAGCTGGCACACACACACACACACACACACACACACACACACACACACACACACACACACACACACACACACACAATCACACACAGAAAGAGAAGAGCTTATTTTATGCCAGATGGCACAACAACACAGCACAGATGCTTTCTGTATGCGGTCAAGAGTGGGACAGTGCAATATTTTTCAAAATAAATAAAATATGGCTTTGTTCACCTATCAGTTTAAGAACTCATGGGATTACAGGAAAAACATTTTTATCCTTTCAAAATTAACAGAATGCATCATCATATTTCAGATGAAAGTTTTAGAAGTCAGCCTGTCAGCTTGTCTGCAGTAGTTAAAAATATGTTCTCACCTCTGTACAGGTAACTCTCTCTGACTGTGATGAGTCTGACTGCTGCTCTAATAGTTCATATGTATTCAGAATCCAAGTCATGCACACATTCACTCATACAAACGGTCCATCAGTGACCTATACTGACTCATTTTGAAGCCTGGTTGTCCCATACTGTTTTGATAGCATGAGCAGAATGAAAAATTTAGATTTTATTCCCATTATTTTTATTTTCCCTGACAGCAAGTGCAATTAATATTGTCAGACTCTTTGGAAGTTCAGTTTTCATTTAAAACCATTAAATATTAAAGCTGAATGAATACACTTTATTATGCTGGTGGGCCTGCCCAGGAGCTGCGGTACAGAATTGGGAATGCTTTAAATTTAGACTGTGTTCAGTCTGCATCCTGCATCTGCAACTTTCTGCATATAGTTGAGGGAACAACAAATGACAGTACTGTGCACTTAGTGCTCAATAGCTCGGCTCGAGAGCTTCACTGAGTTTTACATAAGGCACTATAGATCAAAGGATTTCAGTGATATATTGCTTCTGTTTATGTAAATATCATACAGACTCTATGGCTCAGTGACTGCTACGTTTCTTGGGAGCTAGCAAGAGGTCACACACATAATTGACATCCCAGACTGTTTATGATTTTTATCACTGTTTACGGTGATAATCATCGGCCTGTAGTGGACCACAGAGGTCTTGAACCCTGAGTTCACATATCCCACAGAATTATATGGTTTCTTTTCTATTTACACAGGTACTGAGATGTGCTGGCTGCAAAAACAAATTGCAAATGATGATATTTTTCTTGGGAGGAACAGACGAAGAGGGAAAGCAAGAACGAGAGAGCAAACCCGTGTTTGTGTGTGCAAATGAGAGACGAAAGACTGCAGCTGGGCGTGCATATGAGCCACTGTGTGTGTTTGATTGTGTCGATGAGTTGTCAAGCAGGTTACCGTGGGAATAACCCTATGTCAATTGAAGGTAATTTCACTGCAACCCATTTCCAAGCATTTGTGTTTTCATCAGCAACCGCAACACCAGAAAGCAGAGCATCTGCTGCAACAGAAGTTTTTCCCTTCTTTCTTTCTTTCTTTCTTTCTTTCTTTCTTTCTTTCTTTCCCTTTTTCTTTCTTTCTTTCTTTCTCTCCACCTGCAGTGTGTCTGTGTGTCTATTTCAAGTCTCACTCTTCACCCCTGACCTGCACAACGCCACGCAGAAAGGGATACCATATACTTGGAAATCAAATTTCACTCCCCTCTCTCTCTCTCTCTCTCTCTCTCTCTCTCTCTCTCTCTCTCTCTCTGTCTTTCTCTCTCTTTTAAATCTTATTGGATAACGCCATCCTCCCATCGCTCTTTCATCGTTACCTGTGTGTTTGTTGTCGCACTTTTCTACTCACCACCCCCTATTCCATCTATGTCATGCTGTCTTTGATTTGCCATGTGTTTCTCTCTCCCCTTCTTCCGTCTCTATATTTAAGCGTAGTCTCTCACCCACATTGCACCTCTGGCTGTGCAAAATGAATGGGGAGGAGAAGGGGAGGAAACTCTGTCAGCTGGGGGAAGAAGGGGAGGCAACTAAAGAGGAGAACAGGGGAGACAGCAGCACAGGGAGGTGCTGAAAGGCAGCGGAAGGATAAGGGGGAGAGAACAGATGAAGGAGAAGAACCACGGACGAGATGAAAGTAATGCAAGAGCATATGGGTACGTGTGCGTCAGAGGAAGACATGTAAAGACCCATTTTCCTCCAGTAAGATTAAATCTCCAAAAGTGTCTGATAGAGTTTATTAAAGAATAAAGGGAGAGGACCAGAGGAGTGAGACGTGTGAAGAGACAGACATTAAAATAGAGCAGGAAAAAGATCTGGGAAGCCACACACATTGCTTGCCAGTAATCAATACGCACTGCAAGTGTGTTTGAGCATCTGTCATATTGCACACAAACACACGCACGCACAGCCTTTAAACACCACAGGGAGTTTCCTGACAGGGTGCAGCTTTTTATGAAATCTGTTTATACATGCAATGAGTTCAATTTACCAGTTGGTGAGTTCGGGCTGTTAAAGAATTGTCTACAACACAGGGAGTCTCAGCAAGGCCTTGTGTGTCTGCGCGTGTCTGTGCGTGTGCGTGTGCGCGCATGCGTGTGCGCATCCACGCCTTTGCAGTGGTAACAGAGCACTGAATGCTCCAGCGAATCAAGTCCTCTGTCGTTTCAAGGTGAGCCTCATTTTTCAACTGACGATTGACAGGCCCTATGTGTGTGTGTACGCGTGTTTTAGGGAGACCGAGACTTGCTTTACTGCTCTGTAATCACACTGCTTCTCCCAGTTACTATCTCTCACCCACTCTCTGCCGGAACAGAACAAACACAGCACTTTATTGGCCCTTTGAGACAGGGCAGACACTTCATTTTGGTTGTGCAGTCATTTTTTTCCCCCCGCTCTGTTGTCTGGGTTCAAATCAACAAAAGAAAAACTTGTATTTTGCTGTTTAAGTTTTATATATCAGTGAACTATTTCTGTGATTTCACAAGTTTTTGAAACTTTATTCCATCAGGGACATTTAAGCCAAATGATTTTGCAATATTTCTTACAGCCATCAAAATTGTCCAGAAAAGACTTTGGTCTGCAGGTTTTTATCCCCGTATCAATAAGCAGTGTTTGAAAAAGTGTAACTTTGGACAACAAGACCCTCAATTTAAATCTCCATAAATATAGATCTTAGCACATAGTCAGACATAATTTCAAGACACCATGCACAGGCATTTGTCAGGCAATAATTGTAGGAAGAATTTTTAGTGTGTCTGTCTCTGTCACAAGTTAGAAAGTAAGAGTGCGTTCTGTAAGATTAACAAAACCTCTAACTTATTTTTTGAGGTGATTGAAAGAGACTTCTGGTCCGATTAGCAGCTGTCAGATAATGGGGACTGATCAGCCTGTTATAGAGAATTACTAAATCTCTGTTCATCCCCTTACAAAATAAAAAGCAACTTTTACCTCCAATGTAAAATTACAATATACATATTAGTACTTTGCAAACAATACCCCAAGTTTGTTTTAGTTATCAGTTAACCTAACAAAATCCAATAAACAGAGAAAACCTATCTCAAATTAATATTTGGTGCAAGCCGTCTTCGCCTCTAAAACAGCACCAGTTCGCCTTGATTCACATTTTTCATGGTACGTGGCAAGTTGTTCAAAGCATCTTGGAGAATTTGCCACATTTTTCTGTGGATATAGGCTGTGTCCGTGTCTTCTGTCTCTTCATGTACTGTCAGACAGTCAGACTGAGGCTCTGTGATGGCCATCTGTTGCATGGACTCCTTGTTGCTGATAGTTCTTTATGACTCTAGGATCACTGCATGTGTGTGTGTGTGTATCATAAGAACACACTGAGAAAACTGTTGAGCTTTATGACAGCATTAGTCAGAAACTGTTTCATATTATATCACTGCACCATGCATTATTTTCTTTATTTCTGCCTGTATATTATATGAATATTGTATGTCTGCAGATTTAAAAATGTGCACGTTGTGAACCCTTCGCAGATATGCAGCATGTTTGCACTGCATACTTTATATCTCTTTGCTTTTGTTTCCATAATTGCTCACTGGCTTTAATCTTTTCCTGTCATGGCACAATATTTACCCCCGCTCCTCATACAAAAGGACAAATCCAGTAAAGATCATCAAAATACCCGACTCAGCTGTGTACGCAGCCTGTTTTGTTGTGCATTTTAATTGAGTGCAACTCTACTTTTCAGGGACAGTGCACTTTAATCAGCATTTCGACTTCAGAGCCAGACGCCACATAGGCTAATGTTTATATCACAAAAGCCAAACTTCTCAGTCAGCCCAGAAGCAGTAATTCAGTTAAGGTTCTCACTGAGGAATAGTTTGGGGAAGACTGTGTGTGAAACACTGATAGTAAGTGACTCAAGTGTCTCTTCAAGGCACTTAGTGTAAACTCTGGAAACTGTCACTGTCCAAGAAACATGAGCTAACTTTATAAAGAACAGAAAAATGTGCGCTATGACACCTTGTGTCCTGCATTGTGTGTGTGTGTATTGGCTTTGTCATAAGTGTGTTTGTGCATGTTTGGAATAAGTGATGTATAAATCAGACAAAAGCAGAAAATACATTAATCAGAGACCTGTGAGATAGACTATCCTTCACTTTTCTCTAAGGAACCCTCAGTTAATGCTAACAGGGGGCGGAGGGAGAGAGGGAACATTCAGAATAAGAATTAACTTCCACATTCATTTACACTTCCATACATGTGAATGAATTAAGTGTGGACTTGTTTAAACCTGTCAAAAGCCATCAAAAGGCATGATTGAATAAATTGCAAAAAGCAGAAACCAAATGATGGCAATGGATTTTATTAAAGGTTTCTAGCCATTTTAGTCCTTTCTACTTGTTTATGAGATGATAAATGGGACATAATTCAAAGCAATGTCCTATTCCAGTCAGGCTGCCCTCAGAGACCGAAGAAAAAAAACCCCACTGTTTTATGTTATGGGGAAAGCTTATTTACAGCCTGTTAGGTACCTGTGGCAAGGAAAAGGGTGAAATATAGACGAAGATCATATTATTGACAAATCCATCTGCCGGCTTAATTCATTTGTTTTGTTGGTGGCTATAGGAGTGTTTGCTGGTTGAGCAGCAGAGCAGAGAAACAAACATAAAACTGAATATTTATGAGATAGTTGCCACCAAATATTTGATAATAAGAGATAATCATGATAAAGTGGAAAACTAGACCCAGTTAGCTAACAGGGGAAAACAAAGTGTCTGACTTAGGGGAGGCGCTTTAGATGCAGGACCATACAAACATTCTATCAGTGTGGCTAATAGGGTGTGATATCATCTGGGTTTTGCATTTTTGCTCTTACTGTGTAGTCTTTTCCCTTCTCCCTCGGTTGCCCTTTTCTTCCTGCTAGCCCTCCTTTTCAACTGTCCTCATCCTGATTACCCCCTCTTCTCTTTACACTCTTCTATCATCTCATCTTTCTCTTCTTTGCCATATCATTCATCCTGTCTGCACGTTCCATCCAATCTCTCCATCATTAACCCCCAATCTCTTTCTCCTCCTCTCATCTCTCCATCCTGTTGCCCCTGCTGCCCTCTCCATCTCTCCCTCATCCATCTTCCTGGCCCTCTGACTTTCTAGTCCTTTTGTCTTTCGCCACATCGCCTCTCTTTCTCTTCACTCATTCACAGTCTGTCTGGTTAGCAGAGTAGCTGAAGTGTCAGTGACATCCAGGCATGCACACACACACACACACACACACACACACACACACACACACACACACACACACACACACACACACACACACACACACAAAAACACACACTAATCCATGTGCATATGCAAGCACACATTTCTTTTGAGTCTTCTCCCTGTCTTCCTGTCAATCTACTTTAACCTTTATTTCTCTTTCTCTCCATCATTTGTCACTCTCTGGAGAAAAGGAATGTAATGAAAGTCAATGCAGTATAATGTCATAACCTATTGATTAGGTTTGTCTAGTCTGGAATTTGGATTAGATCTCGTTCCAATGATCTGTTCTGTGCTGCAAATGTTTCCAATATGTTCACATTTCATTTGAGCATACATTTATTTCTAGACATGCAAACAACTTGTTAATACATTTTTAGTCAACGTTTTAAGATGCTACCAAATAAAGCAAGTTTTGGTTTGTTTCTATCTCAGCTGAGTCAATACAAATAAATACAGTTACTTAATATATAAAAAGAAAACAATGACTTCTGAATTTAAAAAGCTCATTCTTGAAAAAGAATAAAGAATCTTTGAGAAAGATTTGATGAGTGCTGAATCAAACTACTGCTATCATCCATCAGCGATGCATCATTCTGTCATTAAGAATGAAAACAAAGACATGCACTTTGCAAAATTCGTATGTATTACTAATAACCACAACAATATCCTGATACAATTTCAGGCAAAACTTTGTACTAACCCAAACAAAGAGAACATTTTGTTGAATTAAAAAGAACTGAATACAGGCCCTGCAGAAAACGGAAAAAAGATTAATTGATCATCTAATTAAAAAGATGTGTCTTTCCTCACATATCAATTCACTAAAACTTGTTATTTCTTGAACTCTGACAATAGTAACAACAGTTGTTTTGGCAGTTTGGGAACCCTTCTGCTTGTAAAGTTTCACAGCTTCTTCAGTTTAAACTGACCCATTAGAAATAATTGTCATTAGGAGTCATCTGATTCCATTCCAAAGACTGAAAAATGCTCTTCTTCTTCAAACTGTGTGAAAACACTCAACTACGGGCTTCTCTAAGCAACTGACTGAAGGTCTGATAATGGAGCTAATTGATGCCTACAAAGCACAGAAACACTATCAAACGATATGAAATTGCCACCAGCTTCCAATTCCCACTGTCCGAAATGTCATTAAGAAATGAAAAGACAAAATCTGCACGATCAAGAAAACGTTCAGATAAAGCTGCCTGACTGCCAGGCAGAAAAGACAAAAGCAAAAACCCACATATGACAGGAAAAGACTTAGCTGGCACAGGGGTGGTGGTGTACCGTTCCACTGTGCAGCATTGATGCTCAGACCTCATCACAAAAGTCAAAGTCTCAAATGTGCAAAGCAGCATCTGAATAAGCCAGACTCTTTTTGAAAGCAAGTGCTGTGGACAGATCAAGTTCAAATTGAGATTGTTTGGTCGCAATCACCCAAGGCACGTTTAGAGAAAAGAACACCTTGCCAGCTGTTAAACACGGGGGTTTTCATTATGTTATGGGGTTGTGCAAGTGCCAGTGGCACAGGAAGCACAGCACAAACAGAGGGAGGGATGGACTCCACTAAATTTCAGCAAATTCTGGATACAAATGCAATGCAGACTGTCAAGAAACTGAAGCTGGAAAGAGACTGGCTTGAGTAAAGAGTCACAACAGACCTCAAAAAACACAATTAACTATCTCTAAAAGCACAAGCTGCAGCTTTTGGAGTGTCCTTCGCAGCCTCTTGACATGAACATCGTTGGATATGTGGGGAGGCCTTAAACATAAGGCAGCTTAAAAATATCTGCAAAATGTTTGCATACAACAGTACATGCAAATGTTAACATTTATTCTGCAAATGTGCTTCCCTCACTATAGGCCTAATATTTTACAATGTTCTTTATAGTATTACTTCTTTAAAACCAGCCAAGTGGTGCTCCAAGCACTACAGAATAGAGACTGAAGGAAAGAAAAATGAACATTATTTCCCTCCTCAGTTTTCAACTTGTTGATGTGTTTTTGCTGGAGAGTGACTGTGCTGTGTGGTAGTGTAACACACACACACACACACACACACACACACACACACACACACACACGAACAAGCACACACTCATGGATATGCACAGGCTGTAATTAAAAAAAAAATAATATTCTAAAGGGACTGATGACATTATATATGTTTTAAATGCACGGGTCACATTTGTCCACACTGTCTCAGTTGTACAACACGTACACACAGTCGATACTTCTCATACACATGCACACAAACATACACGTCCACAGATGCATGGGGGGGAAGCATTAGTCTATAAGAGACGGGTTATTGCAATATAATCCCATATTAAAGCTACACTCGCTGTTCTGGCGGTTGGTTTAGAGGCTTTTAATAGCACTCGGGCAACAGAAACAGACACACATAAATAAACTGACAGGAACATTTGGAGTCCTCGTTAAAAGCAAAAGTTGTAATTAATATTGCACTGTAAAGCGCAGAGAATAAGCACTCACTCAACGCACATACACAAACGCACACAGATGTATTCAGATGCACCAAATCCTACCATGACAGATGGATGGGATTACTTACCTGCTACACACACACACACACACACACACATACATACATACATACATACATAATTACACACACAGACACACACACACATGCAGATGCAATTTATCCCTGCTTGGGTTTGATGCTGTGATCACACTGCTTTGACAAAAATACACTCATCTACAACCTCTCATAAGTACAGATGTACACACTTTAGTCAAAGCGACTGTTAAAGAAACAAGACGTACACCCTAAGACAGTGTTGTTGTTTTTTTCTTTTTGTGTATTTGTGCAGTCCAATATGGATTTTGTCCCGTCGTCCAGCTGGCTCTCTGGTGCCTGCTTTCATTCAATCACAGTTACCTCCATTGAAAATCCTTGACAGTGTCTTAAATCTTGAATGTGCTTCTTTGAAAAATTCTAAGCTGTTAGCTATCAGACTGTAAACATTCCTCAGGGGGTCACAACAGAGCCAGAAGAACACCAAGAAGAAAACATTGTCACTCCCTTAACTGTTACTTAACTGCACACTCACTCAATAATATTTTCCTAACAACTGTCTTTGGCTTCCTCAGTCACTCACCTGTTCTCATCCTCCTCTTTGGTCCGCATGCTTCTCTTCTTGCTTTTTCTTGGTGCGTCTGTCTTGTGTCTGGTAGTCCTTTCGTCCTCAGTCGCGCTCTCCTCCGACTCTTTGCCGCTCTCTATCTCTCACTCTGTCGCTGCTGATCCTCGCATGCTGGCGGAGCCCAGTGATCCTCTCTCTCTCTCTCTCTCTCTCTCTCTCTTTCCCTCTCCCAGAATCTCTGTTCCCCCCCTCCACCCCCCCAATCGATCCCTACCTCTCTATCTTTCTGCTGCAATTTTCTCTTTCGTTCTCACATATTTCTGCCACTGTTGTTAAAGTCATCCGCTATCTCTCTGACTCGATCTTTTTTTTTTTTTTTTTTTTTCCCCCTCCGTTTATGTCTCTTTATCGGTGGCCAGTCCCGTAGCCATGCCCTGGTTTCTGTGTCTGTAACATTGACCCTGGCATGGTGGCAGACCCAGGGAAACTTTGGCACCACAGAAGTGTCTGCTCCCGGGAGTCGAGCCAGGACACAAACAAACACACACGCTCGCACGCACAGAATCACACACTCTTGCTTCCATCACTCACTTTATTTATATCTTTGCTTTTCTGTGTGAACACAGTCCACTACTCCCTTGCTCTCTCTCTCTCTCTCTCTCTCTCTCTTTCTCTCTGTTTTTGTTCTGTTGCTTTCTCTCCCTGGTAGTTTCACCTCACTCTCCCCTCAGAGCTGGTTTGTCACCGTCCTCCCTCTTCTTTGCCCCACTTTTAGCCTCTTCACGCCATTCTTCCCTCTTCTTTTTTTTTAAATCTCCCTTTCTAACTCTCACCTTTGAATGTGCCACCACTCTTCCTCCTTTATTGTCTTTCTTCCTCTGCTTCCATTCGTACCAGCTGAGGATGACGCTGCTTTCTTTCCTGTGGCAAACTAGACAATTAGATAAATTGAAAAGAAAGTAAGATTAAACATGGGGTGACATCGGGTTTTAATTATGCCTAATGATGAATGCTTTGTCTTTTCAGCATAGCAGAAATGTGTTTGCAATTAATTTCCTCATTTTTCATGCATGAGGAACGGCAAGAATATTTCACCGGTGTTCACCTCTTTTTGAGGCAAGTATAAGATTTAGAATTTGAATTAAGACATAGATCTCCATAGGTTTAGTTTAGGAGAGGGTTTTAAATATTGTTAGCAGTTATGAATTACATCTACAGTAGTGAAGTGGGTTTAAATATATTGTCCACACATAGTAATGTAATATAGTATAATTTGTGTGCTTTTCTCATGTTAAACTACATGTTAGTGAAGTGTGTGTGTGTGTGTATGTGTGTGTGTGTGTGTGTGTGTGTGTGTGTGTGTGTGTGTGTGTGTGTGCTCTCGTGTGCGCGCGCGTGCGCTCCCTGAACGGTTCCTTGATGCAGTGTCCATGTGAGTGTCCCTCCTGAGCCCTCCCCCATCTGAAAATAACTGGTGATGTATGCACCACTGCAAAGTGGTTGACTCACCTTGTGTTGTGTTTCAATTGACCTCTGGTGAGATGAAAAAAATGGTGTGTGTGTGTGTGGAAGGCAGTGCCACAGTGTTTGTGCATGTTACATAAGCAGCCACACATGGGCCATTTCAAAGCAACAGTACACATGTGCACAGGAACATCCGGGGTTGATAAAGTGTGAGATAGCTGTGCTAAAGTCCTGAGGTCGCAGTCATTTGATTTTGGAGTGGAGGATGAGAAGAGAAGCTCGTCATTGTCAAGGAGGGAAGTGGAGGAGAAGGAGTACAATGTCAGAGCTGGATTCTTCTCTTCTCTTCTCTTCTCTTCTCTTCTCTTCTCTTCTCTTCTCTTCTCTTCTCTTCTCTTCTCTTCTCTTCTCTTCTCTTCTCTTCTCTTCTCTTCTCTTCTCTTCTCTTCTCTTCTCGTCTCTCATTTCCCCTTGACCTCTGTCCCTCCCTATGCTTTCCTCCTTCTTATTTGTATCAGCTAATTATTTCTCTTTGTACTTGACGACTAAATGTGCGGCTGAGGAAACATTGATCTGTTTTGTGAGCACTCAACAGGCGTACATGCCCACATACACACTCTAAAATGAAAACACGTGCAAACAGATAAACACCCATGCTACACAGCACACAGACACATCACCCTGACACACAATTCTAATTACACCTCCACACTACCCTGTGTGTGTGTGTGTGTGTGTGTGTGTGTGTGTGTGTGTGTGTGTGTGTGTGTGTGTGTGTGTGTGTGTGTGTGTGTTCTATGGATGGCGGACAGAGATGAGCCTGTGTCTGTGGTGGTATAGTGAGCAGTGCTGCAGGCGTCCACTGTGTTTTTCAGATGTTCTATTTTAAAGAATGATGAAAAATCACAGTTGAGAGCAGAGTAATGAGTTCCCACCTGCGGGGATGCCACAAAAGGAACGACAGAGGAGGGAAGAGGGGAGGCAAAAAAAAAAGAAAAAAAAGAGGTGGTGCGGAGAGCACGGGCAGGATATGGACCAAAATGAAGTGCTGTGAAAGGCATCAATTGACCTGATGTGGAATTATTTGAATGGATTGCTGTCATTGTTTTCCCTCTGCTTTAAATTGAGACTCATGAACTCATATTTGGTTCTGTTTTGCGTGTACCGTGCCTTCGCCCAAAGTGAGCTGGGATAGGCTCTAGCCCCCCCGTGACCCTGTTCATGATAAAGTGGGTATAAATAATGGACGGATAGAACATACAAGTAGATGCCAAAATCATCAATGTGTACCTGATGGATTACTTGATCCACCCTTTCTCACTACTGATTGGTAGTTTTGTCCATGTCAGAAACATTTCTTTGTGTTAATTCAACAGATTAAATCCTAACACTTTAAGTATTTAAATTAAGGCTGTCACAGTTAATGCTTTAATGCTCTGTCCTAATTTAAAATTAATGATATGTTAATTATATTTAATTGCATCAGTCTTGTTTCACTGTTTATCCTGCCAGGCATCTCTTGGGATAATGAACTTTAAACAGAGAATTCAAATGTGAGTCTGTAACTTTTGAAAGCACAGTATTAAATTGACTGGAAATTAAATGCACTCTTACTGTGTTCAGTAAACAAGTTCTTTGCTGCTACAGCCTCACACTGACCAGCACACACACACACACACACACACACACACACACACATTATTGTGTTCCTTACCTGACTTTATGACTTCTCTCTGCTTGTAAAACTGTTACTTTATGTTGCTGCATATTACAGGCCTCTGGCTTTTCTTCTGTGTTCATGGCTGCGATGACAGCTGTTTGAGGATCTTGTTACTGTGCTGCCATCACCTGTAGCATACCTTTAGCTGAGGTTTGAGGGTGCAAGTAAACAAGCTGCCATTACTGCGGTGGCCTCCCTCTCTTTCAAATCTGTACAACAACTCTGTGATATATGAAAGGGTTTTACTTTTGAACTGCCTTTGTCAAAATGAAATGTGTCCAGAAGATTGTATACGGCCTGCTGAAAATATGGTCATCAAAATGCCCTTGAATAAAAAAAAAAAAAATACATATTTTACTTAAATCATCAAGACCACCCTGACTGTGCTGTGCTGTATTAAGGCAGCTCCACAAGCCTCTGCTACATTAAATTAATTTCACTTAATAAATCTCTGTTAAACCCTGCTGTTTGTATTTTGAGCAAAGAGCTCACAATGGACCGACCAGGAGCAGCCAAAGACCGGTGTCTGCCCGCGGTGTGCTCCTTATCTCTTGGTAGCTTGGTACTCATTTTACGTCTTTCCTGGTTGAAATTCCATATTTCCAATTTCATATGTTTCACATTTCTTTTTGCTGATTAGGGTGCAAAAAAATAATAGATTACAGATTTGTTTAAAGCCATCTGGCAGATAATGCTGGATGGGTTTAATTACTTATTCAAACTAGTAATTTGAGACTGAAAAGCTTCCCCATTTACATGGAATAATATCATATGTTGGAGGGGATGATTGCTGACAGTGATCTATACGCAAATACCTCCGCTTTCACTCTCAATGAAAGCATTCGATTTGATTCTGCCACCACAGTAATGGCAGCATCGGAGAATACATTAGCAGCCGGCAGATAAGCAGTGAAAGTTATCTGTATTCAAACCGCTGCTCAAGGTGTTGTACTTTTTATTTTAATTTCGCTAACCCTGTGACCTTTTCCCGAGCGCCACCCTGAGGACAAACGGTATATTTTTAACCCAATAGCGAAAATAAACACTATATATTTTTGTTCAGTTCCGCGCATTTGTGCTGTGGAGTTTAATGAACATAACAGCTTCTATAAGTTGCTGCTGTAGCACGGCTTAGGTTCGATTTATTTCGTATCATGCATGTGCTTTTTCAGGCAACTGTCATTTTGAAATAACTGGGAAATTACAGCTGTTAATGCATCATTAATGAGAGTGGCCCGAGAGAGAGAATGGATGGATAAATAGACGGAAAGTGAAGGAGGGAGGAGGAAAGGAGAGAAATCCCAGACCTCGCCAGCATCTGTGTCCTGTTTGTCGGTAATCTCCTCGCTGTTGTGTAAGGCCTTTGCCTCAACAAGCACTGAGCTCTCTCTCTGTCTCTCGCTCTCTCTCTCTCTGTGTCACACACACTGCAGTCGTCAGTAGTTTTATTAATATACACAAGGCAAATATGCCTTTCAAACGTCTTTGCACGCAATGTGTTGATGAAACACACTTGTGTGTGAGGAAGCAAACATTTGATGGTTGGATATTTGGCCCAGCGAGTTGTGTTTCGATGGTGTTAAAGGAGATTGAGAGCATAGGTCTTCAGAGAACAGCAATTACAGGGAAGTAGGGCAATATGACACGTGACCTACACTTCAGAGCACAAATACACACACATGCACAAACACAGTGAACATGACATCAGAAAGTACTGAGCTGGAGAGTAGTTTTAGTGACTGACTGTGTGTGTGTGTGTGTGTGTGTGTGTGTGTGTGTGTGTGTGTGTGTGTGTGTGTGTGTGTGTGTGTGTGTGTGTGTGTTCGTTCTTAATCCTATTATTAATCAACCATTCCACACTAAAGAGGCAGAGAAGGAAAAGAGAGAGGGTGAGAGGAAAAAACTTAATTGTACCACTTCCTCCTCTGCAGGTGCCAGACGATTAATTGTCATTTAATAATTTCAAATATTTGATTTAATTGTCTTTTTTGGTTAATTTTATGCCAGTTATTATGGTATAAACCTAATCATAGTTTAATAATACACATACACCTTAAGAAGAACAGGAGACATTTATTAACTTTGCTTATCAGGGCATATAAATACAGATTTCTTAAATATACAATGCCTGGAAAACCATGTGGAAATAATTATTATAACATTTCTATAAATTTCTCCCATGCATGGAAATGATTCTAAAAAGTATGCAAAATAATTGCTATCAGTTGAAACAATTGTGATCAGGCTATTATGCAATGATTTACATGCTTAGTCTACTACCTGGGGGGTGGGTTTCTGTCCTTTTACTGAGCTAAATTACATAAATTATCATAATTACATAATTCCACCGTGTGCCACCATGTCAGCAAAACTGTCAATAACTGTTTTTCCATGCTATTGTTTACTTTCAGTTAATTTTAGTGACTGTAAGACAAACAAGACATTATTTAAAGACAAGCTAAACCTAGTTCCTACTTTTAGTAACCATTATTTCCAGTACTTACTCAAAACGCAGGTTTCTCACTGAATTGATCTCCCAGCAATTTTAGGGGGGAACATGAGTGGGAAGAGAGACGTCGGAAAGAAGGGAATAGAGATTAAGGAACGGAGTGTGCTGACAGGGTCTCTGGTGTCACTACACTGCAGAGAGCTGGGCGGAGGAAGGAGCACTGAACACACACACACACACACACACACACACACACACACACACATATATGCACACAAGAACATGCAATACTCATTACCAGTCAGATATTTATTTAATTAAGTTTCAAGTGCAACTGACAACACTTTCTTCATCAACTTCTGCGTGTGCTTTTATATTTTCTAAAACTGCTCACGGTGAAAATATGTCTGTGTTTGCATACATGACTGAAAGGGTGTTGTTTTTTGTATAACGATGCAGGCAAACACAAACACACAGCCGGCCTATTTTGATCAGATGAAAACTGTCACCACATTACATGCCATTCATCTTTCATCTTCAATTAGTCATCCATCATCCTTCATTTCCGTTTAATGTTTCCCTTTTCTGCCACCAACTCTGGGGAATAATTCCACCCAAACCCTGCTTGCAGAAATACCTGTACATCTGCTGCGTTTCTGAAACACATCTGTGAACTTTATGTACACCTCAACAGTGGAGCACAGCAGAGGGGAGGATCAGAAAACATTAACGTAGCGAAAGAACAAAGCAAACAAGCAGGGCACAAGCCACGTCATGCTGCTCCCCACTGGACGTTGGCACTGTGCTCTTTACAGGTCAGATGATGGTGTCTTGTTATTTACAGAGGACAGAAAACGTTGACGGGGGAAAAAACTGCGATTTTATTGCTTTCTATTGTTCTATTATTATCTTATTGCTTCCTGTATGCTGCTGTAGCAAAAAAAATTCCCCTCGGGGATTAATAAAGTAACTACCTAACCTAACCTAACCTAACAAAAGTAATAGGCCCGTGTTTTGTAGCTCATTTTCTTTTTCCAATGTTTGAAAAAAATAAAGAAATAATCTCCCTTGTGCAGTAACATTTTCAGTTGAAAGTTTTAAATGTTCCATGTTAGGTTCTTAATAGGTGATTTAATTGGTTTCACAGAATATCCAATGTCCAGGAACGTTACATGGAGAGGGTAGATGACCAAAATTTGAAACCAGCATTTCATCTCTGTCAGTGATGGGATTGTATGTCTGTAAATTGTAATCCATGGCATTGATTATTTATATTTTTTTTCAGGTCAGCGCCGTTCAGTTTTTGTCCTTATCTCTGTTTTCTTCACCTTCTTTGACCACTGCCCCTCTCACAGCCTCCCCCTCTCTTAGCTTCTGGTTGTGAAAAGATTTACATTCAATTTTCCATGAATTTTGTTCTAAAATCCAGCTCAGAGTTTTTTTCTTCGAACAAGTATTTTTCACACAGATTTAAAACTTTAAACTTGGCTAAAACTTATTTTGCCTAGCCTCAGCTTTCATGTCTGTCATTGTATGTTGAGGCATAGCGATGCTTGTTCACCTCTCTCTTTCATCGTGTATCTCTATAATTCTCTCATGTCTCTCTCTGCTCTGTGTACTCTCTTTGGGCCATATTCAGAGCTAAGTGCACATAATGAGGAGTTAATACCTCATTAAAAACTAAACACTAAAGAGCTGCATTATGTAAATGTAGCATCAAAATGATAATAGAGTTGTTCCTTGAATCTGAAGCTTTATATCTTGTGGTCATGAATGAAAGACTTTGAACTCATGTTATTTCCTGAAGATTTCATGAGGTTTTACTGCATGACGAAATGCTGATAATTCATTGACCCTTAAGTGAAGTGTTATCCAACGAGTAAATCCAATTAAACATATTAAAATTGATATTTCCTGAAGTTTGCCCACACCTTTTGCTGTTAATAGAAACTCTGAAGTCTTTGGTTGTTCTTTTTTTTTTTTTGGTGTGATTGAGCAATTTAGAATCTGTTTTTAAATCTCACTTTACGACACAACGTACACTATAGAATATCATTTAGAACCTGAAGTCTGCCAGTCTTCCTGGCAATGGTTGTGTTTGTTTATATGAATTGTGCTAATTTGTGAATAACATTGTGGTAAGGACTTGTTGATGCATACAGCATCTTTAAAGATAACTGCTTTTACTGCTCACATCACTGCCCTCTTATTCTGTGGGCAGTGTGTAATGATGTTGATGCTGTTTGGATTGATATGGTAATGGCACAAATTACCAAGTGGAAGATGTGGTTTAAGGGCTTCCTTGAAAATCTCTTCAGCCTGCCGTCAGACATGGTGCAGCAACGAATTACCTAAAGAGATTTAAACGTTTCTGAATTTAGATATATGGCACTCAGTTTGAGAGCAGCTGCACGGTGCCCAAAAAGTAATGGTACATCTCTTTCTCTCTCTCACACTTTACCTTTGCAGTCGAGGGTTGTTGCCTGCATGACAGCTATCCTCAGTCAGATGGATGATCGTCACTATGCTACGTACATCGAAACCTTTACTGGAACCTCTGATCTAGTGGTAATAACACACACACACACACACACACACACACACACACACACACACACACACACACACACACACACACACACACACACACACACACACTCTCGCTCTCTCTCTCTCTTGCAGATATCTATTGATGCTAAGATATTTATTCTTCTCTTGTCCAGGACTTCTTGATGGAGTCCTTTCTACTTTTCAAGGACTTGATTGGGAAACATGTGTATCCCTCTGACTGGATGGCTATGATCATGGTACAGAACAGGTACCATATTACAAGTGTACACACACACACACACACACACACACACACACGCACAAAACCAGAAGTTTTAACCATACACCTGCACAGTTCCAGGTCTGTTTCTCTGACTATATAGGCCACAGCGCACCCAGTGTGTCTGGTTTCTGAGCCCACGAGGCTTGCTTGTGCATTTTTAAGGATTGCCAACATCCACGGCGACTTGTTCATCCGCACAAACCCACATGGGGATAAGTTAGAGATAGCAAAGCTGGGATCAAGGCTGCGATGATGAAAATGGCTGATGTGACAAATGTGTCCGTGTGAGCTGATGGAGTGAAAGCTATCAGTGTATTTTTGTGATGTAAGCTAGAGGGGAGGCCGAAGCTGTGTCAGAGGAAAAGGCAAAAGTGAAAGTGAGGTAGAGGGAAAGTCACACTGATAAGGAGTCTGCAGACTGGGGTTAGGGAAGAGATGTGCAGATACGGAGAGAAAGTCCCACTTACAAGAAAATGAAAGAAGACGGGGAATGAAAGCGGATGGCATTTGGCTGTGGATAATGATAGACTGACAATGTTTGAGGAGGGAGACTCGGAACAGTTTTGCTACTTAACTTCAGAAATGCATAAAGTCATATCTCCCTGATGCACCTGCACACTGTGTTAAGTTGCTATCAGGATTTATCACTGTGACAGAAGGTTTGAATGTGAAGCAACATATCAGTCTTTTTTTAAAGCGGTTGTAAAGCTGTCGGCTTGAACAGCTCTCAAAGCTGAAATTCTTTGATAAACAACAAATAAGTTGCATTTGTTTTTATTCTTCGGCACTGGTTGTATCCTCAAAGGTTTTCCTTTTTCATTAATACTGATTATTCAGTCATCAGTGATCAAACTCCACCACTAGAAAATTCCTTTTTGCATAATTTCACTTTCAGTATTTCCTTTTTATTTGATCCAGCCCTACTTTGTTGGCGTTTTTTGCTTGTGTGCATTCATAACAGCATGTGTCTGTCCATTAGAGTATTCCTGAGAGCCATCAATACCTATGCTGACACCATGAACCAAAAGTTCCTCAATAACGATGACTTTGAAGTACAGGTAAGTGTGTTTGTGGGTGCAGTATTTCAGAGCTTTATCTCATATTGACAGCATCTGTGTTATTGTGCCTGTGCTACATACCCTCTCTTCCGCACTCTTCGTCCCTGTCTAGTTGTGGAATAACTACTTCCACTTGGCCGTGGCGTTTATTACCCAAGAGTCTCTGCAGCTTCAGCACTTCTCGCCAACCAAGAGGAACAAGATTCTGACCAAGTGAGAGAAGGGCCATTTAATCTCCTTATTTACCTTCACCTTCCTACTCTCCCCTGCACGAATGAAACACTCTTTGATTTGTGATCTATTCTGGAGTCTGTTTTTACTGTTTAAACTCCCACTACCTATTAAAACCTTGTGTTACCTGTAGAGCGACATTCAATTTAGTTCATGCTGGGGCAGAGTGGTGCAGCATTATCTTCTACACTGTGTTGTTCAGTTTCTAAGGGTGAAAATAAGACTATTGATTAAGACATTATTTCTAAATTAAGATTTGTTTTTCTGTCCCTCACTTACTCTTGTTTACACACATTATTTCAGATATGGAGATATGAGGAGGCTCATTGGCTTCGCTATACGCGACATCTGGTACAAACTAGGTAAGAAAATCTCATTTATAGTGTATAATTTAAGTACAGCTGCGTTGCTGCTTATTGGTTTGACTTCTCTCCATGACACAACCAAAAGTCTGTGGATGTTTTCTTTTTTCCATACAGCATTAAAGGTTCACTATGTCAGCACCATTTCGCATAGACAGACATAAATATAACATAGCATAAAACATTAACATTAACATAAAATTCACAGTATTCCTTGGTAGGTAGAGAGAGCAGCATGTACAGAAATATAAGGCTATATTCTGCCGATAGGAAGCAGAGCTGAAAGTCATTAGGAGAGAAAACAACTTCTTGAATTTGGTGGACAGAGAGCGGTTAAGATGCCTGAGGGTAAGTGGAAGGTGGTGAGCATGGGCTGAGGGGTCAGATACAATTTTACATGTTTTTTCTATCTTTCAGGGAGCCATAAGATCTGTTTCATTCCGGGCATGGTGGGTCCCATCCTGGAAATGACCTTGATCCCTGAGGAGGAATTGAGAAGGGCCACTATTCCCATCTTCTTTGACATGATCACCTGTGAAGACACACAATTTGGAAACTTCCACAAGGTACATACAGACATGAAACTCACATAGGAACATGTGAATATAGGAAATACATATTGAAAAACATAAAAAGACAGACACCAATAGCATTCACATCTGTCGACACTTGCACAAATGCAACCATGAAATCCACTCTCGCACAGAAACAATGGCATACACGTATTGTCATCCTCCCTCGATTTCCTGTGACATTGCTTGTAAAAGTAAAAGAGACACCTTAATTATGCTTGCATAATTGATTTATTCTTCTATTACTTCTCTCTTTTGCTTCCTCATCTCCCTTTTGTCCTCCTCATTGCATTCACTCCCCCTCTCCCTCTTTTTTTTTTTTTTTTTACCTTTGCAGTTTGAGAACGAGATCATTCTGAAGTTGGACCATGAGGTAGAGGGTGGAGGAGGAGATGAACGATACATGCAGCTGCTGGAGACTATGTAGGCCTAAGTATTAGTATATACCATATAAAATGGTATGATATCAAACATCCACAGCTTTGCTATGTCTTCTTAGACTTAACTTTTAACACTTGTCACCGGTCTCTCAGCAGTACACTATTGCACAGAGCACTGGCAGCACTGAATAACAAGGCAAGAAGCCTCTCAGACATCTCTGATGATTAACTTGTGGATGCTTGTCTGCCAGCTTGCTGGATTGTGCTGCCGAGAAACCCACGCTGAGGCCACAGGTGCAGCACTTTGTCTCCTTGGTGAAGGGACTCCTCATTCGTCTCCTTGACTACCGCACCGTGATGAGCGATGACAGCCGCAACAACCGCATGAGCTGCACTGTCAATCTTCTGGTAAGTCCCACCTTCTTTGAAAGCATCAGACAGCTGTCAGAGTTGCCCTTGCCTCGCTTTTGAAAGTCTTGTAGGCGTCATAAGCTTTCTCAGTCACCTCCTATACAGCACATGTAAGGTGTTTAAGTGGGCCTCCAAAAAGAGCTCTAAACAGTGGAAATAAAGGACTAATTTAGAAGTTGTGTCGTACAATTTCACCATGTCTTTCCTCCACATAAATGTCATCATTGTTTGTTTTCTTTATGCTTTACCGATGCTTGCTGAATCTATCAAAATCTCTCATCTTTTGTGAATCTGTATGTGTCATGATTGATTTGCATTTACTGACAATAACCTTGTGATTGTTGGTCTGTGCTTTGTAGCTCAAATATAGAACCCCACAGCAAAGAGTTGCTGATTTCAGACACACACATCAAACCACACACATCAATAAACCCATTATTAATTGAGAGACTAATGTCAGAAGAGACCAGTAAGTAAGTTTGTTTTACACGGATCTCTGTGTGTAATCTCATCTATACCAAAAGAGCCAAACTAATTGAAGAGTTTATTATGAAACTCAAATTTTATGTCTAGTCTCTCGTGCCGAGGTCCCTCTATTCTTTTTCCACACTTAATTTGTGTGCTGATTGATCTGAAGGAAAAGATTCATCATTGTGTCTGGTCTCCGGCTGTTTGCAGAGGGTTGCATCAGCTCTTGTCTGTTTCACATCTTTTCTCTTATATGATCTCCTAATCAGATTCTCCCCCCACAGCATTCTCAGGTTTTAGTAATAGGATCCCATCTACCTACCATGCGGTCGTCTCCACAGCAGATTAAATCGCATGATTCCTCCTTCCAACTCTGTCTTTCGTTTCCTTGCATCTTTCAACTTTTAGGCATTTCTGAGATGTAAACACCGAGAGGGATCAGTTAACAATAAATGGATGTGTCTGTTTTATAATGTGGGTTTTTTTTTTAACCCCAACGGCTGCTGGCACAAGGCAGAGGTGTTTAGCTTTGTAGTCTGTGGCTGCTGCCCAATAGCTATTCTATTTCATGTGTTTGGCCAGAGCTGAAAAATCCTTTCTGCAGGTAAGCAGGTGCTAGTCCACTCCGCTATCCATGCCCCTCAGGCTAAGTACACTCAGGACTTATACACACACAAACAATCACATTCGTTTTTGTTGTACTTCCTTATCTAAATGCACTTTCAAAGAAACTCAAATGTACCAGAATTCACTGAAACAGATACATCGCGCTGGCTGAAGCGAACTCTGCTAACCTCGATTTAAAGGGTTGCAGCTTTATGATTCCACTTTCAGCTGCTCGCAAGAGCATGTTAGTATCGCAGATATCACTAGTATACAGTTTACCATGTGTACTGTATGTGGAGAATTTTAAACCGTTGCCACTTGGTATGCTTTGGCATTTAAGAAAGCTGCATGGATGGTGTAGGTCTACTGTAGGTTGTGTTGTTCAAAAGATGTGTCGACTGCTGCAAGTACAAACATCTGACCTTCTTGATGGGCAGCCCTACAGCAGGAAATTGGCTTACTGAATTTAAATTGCATTAGTGGCATCAATGATGTATCTTACCCTTGCAGAAATAACTAAAGTAGGTATAAATATATGTTCAGTATGCTTTGGTTTCTCAACAACTCTCACTATAATTGAGCCCTTCTTTTCTTTGTATATTTGTGGTTGTGTATACATGTGTATGTGTGTTTGTGTCAATTACTTTTCTGTGTTATTTTGTGGTGGTGATGGGAGGTGGAGTAAATATCAGTTTGTTCCACTCCTCTGTTCTCTGTAGATGCCATTAAACTTCATTAAACTGGGAGTTTGTGCAGTTCAGATAACAAACGCACATGTCCACACTCCCACACATGTATAAACAGTATAACACACATAAAGGGGGCACACAGCCATTTGGAAGAACACTCTGCAACACCAATACAAAATTACAAATTTACAGTGCTTCAAAATTATTTTAAATATCTCACACACACACCACACTAACTTAATCTCTCATTGTGCTTTTGCAGAACTTTTACAAGGACATCAATCGTGAAGGGATGTACATCAGGTATTTAAATGCTGACTCTGACATGAAATATGTTTAAATGGAGTATGTCTGTGTTGTATGAGCATGTATGCACACGTGTGTGTGTGTGTGTGTGTGTGTGTGTGTGTGTGTGTGTGTGTGTGTGTGTGTGTGTGTGTGTGTGTGTGTGTGTGTGTGTGTTTGTGTGTGTGGCTTCATAATCTGACAAGGGATTATATGAGTTCCACTGAATTAATGTCACAATCCACTGGATCAGCCCTGGGTCTGACTGGAGGGAGAACAGGGAGACATGATGAGCAGCAGGGAGGGAGAGGCGGAGAGACAGAGAAGAACAGGTTTTTGCAGGAGAAAGAGACAGGAAAAGAGGGAAAGTAGATCCCACGCTGCATTTCTGGTTACGGCTTTTAGACATGTTAATTATCTAAATGTGCAAATATAAAGCTCAAGTCAGTGGTTGATCAGCTGCCTCCATCAGCTTTGTGGAGAATGCAGCAACATTTTACTGTCGAGTTAGTCAGTGTTACAAAAAAATATCCATGGTCACGTGATCTTATATTGAACAATAATAAATTATGAACCCAAAACTAATTATGTTTTGGCTCATTGTGAATTATGAAACATTACATTTGGAGATGAATTGCTTCATTTTACATTGAACATGACATTTAACTGTTTATGCTTACAAGTTCTGAATATGATCTCGTCTTGATCATTACATGTACCTGTAGAAGCTAAACCAGATGTTGACTGAGAAAATATGATCTTCATTTAGAATTCTCTTTGTGCCGCTGTCCACACCCCAAAACAAGCAATATTATGTGCACATGATGAAACTCTGTTCAGTCGTGTTCAGAGTTGCTCATGCAGAACTCTGTATCATTATCATCACATAATCCAACAACAGTAAAATATGGAACACTCACATCATTGGCAACATTCAGGAATACACAACAAAAAAAAAACACTTTGGCCTAATTCCATAATACAGTGCATATTGTTCTAACTATATGCCATATGTACAATATGGTAATCATCACAGCAGAGTGCTTTTTCCAATTGCTTTGTCAGATTTTAATTAAACTTTAGGACACTGTTGCCAAATCAACTTTTAATGTTACTTTTTGTATTGTAAAATCCTCACCAGAAAATGATTTTACTTAACTTCAACAGCTCTTAGCACCAACTCTGTTATCTTTGTTATAGGATTATCGTGTCTATCAACAGCACATTAAAATGCATTAAATCTGTTTAATTTGGATAATTTTGGCAATCTTTCAGTGTGAACATGCAACACGCTCAAAACCCTCCCGGAGTTTGTCGGAAAAATTGAATGCTGGCCTTGTTTGTGTCATGCCCACTCAAAGTGAAGACTAGTTTTCAACAGCTATGGACCACACATGAAACTAGACTGATTTAAAAAAAAAAAAAAAAAAAAAAAAAAAAAAAAAGAATTCCGCAAATGTACTGTACAATAAGTTTCTGACAATCGTAGATATAGAAGAAAGAATAGCTGCAGCTTCCTAAATTCGGCTCATGAAAACCATGTCAGTTGTGAAAGGACTGGTCCAGGCAGAAAGAATGAGGACAGATGGGTGAAGAGGGAGAAGGTGATGAAGAACAGGAGGTCACAGAAGGATGGAGAGAAAATGAGACAAATGAACAGGCAGCAACAAGACCATCATAACCAACAGAACAGGCCAACAAATCTTCAACAATGAAATTATTACAGCTGAACGTGAGAGGAAAGAGTTGGGAGGAGATGAGACGTTACAAAAAAACGCTGTCGACATTTAGGCACACAGAATGAGCAGTTTGCCATTTGGCAAAATGTTTTCTTCAGGCAGAAGGAGACAGATAGAAAAAAAAAAAACTAAAAGCAGTAGTAGTAAAAGAGTAAATTGTTCCACAAGGAGCCCAGTGTTCCCATTTTTCTCTTTGTCACGCTCATAAAACATGATGGCGCTACAAACATCTGTTAGACATATGTTAAATTTAGTTGTATGTGTGTGTGTGTGTGTGTGTGTGTGTGTGTGTGTGTGTGTGTGTGTGTTGGAGAGAAAGACGGTGCCAAATTTGGGATTAAGGCTTCAGGCTGCCCAACAGTGGCATCTAGTGGAGTGATGTTTAATTTGGCTATTGGATTAATTTCCTTGTTTGTGACTTTGCGTGTGTTTGCGTGCGTTCAGGTACCTCTACAAACTGAGGGACCTTCACCTGGAGGGTGAAAACTACACAGAGGCCGCGTACACGCTGCTGCTCCACTCTCGTCTGCTCAAGGTAAAGCAAACACACACACACACACACACACACACACATGCACGGACACACAAACATAAATACATATTTTGTCAGTTTAATGCTGCAGCCAGTGTCTTGCTCTGCCTAATTACTTGTCTGCTGCGACAAATAAGACACTTTTTTTATTAGCTGATAAATGGTTGCTACGTCGCTGGCCTCCAAATGATGAAGCTTTGAGGTTAGTTTATGGCATGGTGTCGGCCACTGCAGCTAGATCACTATGGTGATTGATGCAGCACACTTGCACCGTGTGTGTGTGTGTGTGTGTGTGTGTGTGTGTGTAGGCTTGTGTGTGAGAGGATGTGCGTTCATATGACTGAGAGTGTTTGACCTCTTTTGTCTCTTCATCTCTTTTATGGGACACTTAAAGGCTCACGTAGAGGGACAGAGGAATAAGGGCATTTTTCAGTCTTTATCTCCTCCTCTCTGTGTCTGCTATCATTACATCAAAGTAGTTGAACTCTATAGAGTTTTTTTATAATCTCCATTCATCTGGAGTGTCACTTCTGTCTTCCCTGTTTCCCATTTTGGGAAAGAGGAGGCTGTAACACACAGCATTTCATAATCTTCTTCCTCACTGTCCTAAGCAGATTAGATGGTTTTAGAAATCGTAATGTACTTTTTTGTTATGTTTCTAAATTAATTTCAGTTTAATTTATGTAATAGAAGATAAGCTATTGCTTCATTTATATAGTGAATGGGCATTGTGTTGCTGTTTTTGGGCACATTTTGCATTTGACAAATATTGATTTATTGCAACAAAGAAACTCTGAGCTTCAAGTTCTTCTTTTTTTCATTACTGTAATAGGTGAAATGGCAAAAATTTGAGTTGTCCCGACGACAAAGTTTTAATTTTTGTTTAAAGTTTTGTCTTTTATTCCATATCACTGTCTTCCTTTGTGTCTCTGCCCCAGTGGTCAGATGAGATGTGTAGCCCGCAGTTTGAGGTCTACGGCTCTCAAACCCAGCGGCAGCTCAAAGAAACACTCTACGACACCATCATTGACTACTTTGACAAGGGCAAGGTCAGTATTGTTGAAGACTGTCGCGCTTCTCTTCAATTATTAATGCTGTTACTCGCGTCTATGCCTTCATGGAATGATGTTTAATCCAAAAAATGTTGAATGTTCCTAAGTAAATTGAAGATTTTTCACAATGGAGAAACAATCGTCTCTAGAGGTTTCTAACAGGATAGTTAAGCTTTGCTGTTGCTAAAGAACATCACTGTTTCCTTTCACAACTCGTATAGAGATCTTTATACTTATATTTTGGAAAATGCTGCTTTTCTGTATCATACCTTCAGTATCCTTTCAGGATGAGACACTATTGCAATCACACCGCCATCGTCTCGGTGCAGTACGATGGTGACACATTCATTTTGTATTCTCCATGAGTGCTTCATGTTCTCTGAAGCAGAGATAAAGACTTCTCTCCACTGTACAGAGAGCAGGGAACTTTCATGAGATGAATTCCCATCACAACAGCTGCCAATGATTTATTAGCAGATGGTGTAATGAAGGACACTGTTTCTTTCCTTGGTGTGTGTGTGTGTGTGTGTGTGTGTGTGTGTGTGCGTGCGTGCGTGTGTGTGTGTTTAGATGTGGGAAGAAGCCATTACTCTGTGTAAGGAACTCGCAGAACAGTACGAAAACGAGATCTTCGACTACGAGTTACTCAGCAAGAGACTGGTAATACATCACTATCGCATGCCTTTATATGTTCTGTGTAACAATCATGACCACAGAATTTTGCTGATTTTTCTTTCCTCTGTCTCCTCTCCTGAATTCCCTTTCTAAAAGTTTCAGAGGGTCTCGGTTTTAAGGGGGGTGTTTGAAGGAAAGGAAGAGAAAGGAAACATAGCTCACTTCCAGTGCAGCTGTTGCTTCCTTTGTTAAATTAAATACTCAATATAAATAGAATATTCTGAAGTTGGTTTTGTCTGTGGCATAAATTAATAAAATAAAATGAAACAAAACGTAATCTCTGCAAACTGTCCAGCATTCTGTGTTCCAGTTCTAAATTGCATTGAGTCATACGTTATTTTATTTAGGATACATTCTTCCTGATAAGTTCGTCATCTACTCTCTCAAACATTACCAATGATTCAGCACACCCATTCTTCCACGTTTAATTCTTACTTGACACTTCAAATCCCTCTTTCAAACCAACATCTTACTGAAGAACTCTGGTTTGAGCTTCTATTGTTACCATATGACCCCAAAAGTGTAATTCCTCAATGTCAATCTTCAGCTACAATAAACCTCCCTCCAACTCTTCTCACTGTCCTCCCAATCACTCTTCTGCTTCTTTCATCTTCTGCTTTGACAACTGACCCCCCCCCCCCCCCCCCCCCCCCATTTCTAACTTGAGGTTGAGCACCACCTTCTCCTCTGTCTCCCCTTCACTCAGCTCATCACTTCCGCTCCCAAGTGAGAATTACACTTTTTACAACAATGGACAAAATCTCTCTTTAAATGACTGCCGCATTGGCTCTCTCAGCTAATGCTGAATTTATGTGGTTATATAAATGACAGGCGTTGCCCTTGGATGACATGCACTTTTTTTTTTAAACATCTATCACCCTCTCAGGCCCAGCATTCTGCTGAGGGTAGCTTTGTCATTGGCATGAGCTGATTAAACTGCCCCAGCTGCACACAGTGCACATTCAAAACTCTCCACTGAGCACACTGTCTGTTTCCCTCCTTGTCTCTCAATGCAGGAGAAACAAGCGAGGTTCTATGAGAATATTATGAAGATCTTGAGGCCGAAGCCAGACTACTTTGCAGTGGGCTTCTATGGACAAGGCTACCCTCCATTTCTCAGGGTTTGTATTTATGTCACTGCTTAGTTAGAATACAAATGAAGAGTATATATAAGCACTTCTTGTGTTATAGAAATAAAGTTTATTGTAATTATCATCGGTTTCATAGAGTACACATAGATTCACATTGTTCACAGAAGTAACACTGATTCTTTCATGTGCAAACGGGTCAAAACAACTTTTTCCCCGATTATCAGCCATGAAGCTTAGCTGTTTGAAATTGCAGCAATGGACAGGTTTTTGGAATACACCAGCGTGATAGCTAACAGAATGGGACACGATGTACCTGCTGGGAACTTTGTAGATCTGTGGATTTCAGCAAACTGCAGAAACAAAATATTGCAATGTTTATTACCCCTGTATTCGTTACATGTGTTAATCTGCTGTGGTAAGGAATATGTCAAAGTCACTGACTCTTTGTTTGCCAGTTCTAGGTGGACTTTACAGCTTAATTTTTTTTCATTATCATTATCAACATCAATTCATTTCCTCTGGCTGCAGAACAAGGTGTTTATCCACCGTGGTAAGGAGTATGAGCGCAGAGAGGACTTCCAGAACCATCTGATGAGCCAGTTCCCCAGCTCTGTGCGCCTCAACACCACCACCATGCCAGGAGATGAAATCAGGAACTCTCCACTTCAGTGTATCCTTCAGGCAACATTACACACACAAAAACACATTAATATTTCATCATGTGGAGACATATATACAGCAGAAAGCAGAAAATGTGAATGCTACAAATGGTCTTCAGTCTTCACAGGTACACCAGTATAGAAAATGAGTACACAATTATTAACATGATAAGATCAACAAAGAATCAATATTCTTTAATAAAACATATCAGTGGAGTTTTTTACCCAAACACAATAAAACCAGACATCAGATTTATTTCTATTAGATTTTTTTCATCCAGTTAGTTTTAATTCTAAGTTTAATTTTTGTCAACTTTTGCATTGCCTTTTGGTTGCAGCCCTGCATATTAATCCCCAGCGCTAGAGGTCAGACACATCACTCACCTATCAGTTTGTACACTCACACAGGGAGAGTGAGATCCTGTCCATCATGTAGAGACACATTTGTTTCTGAGCGATGTAAACCAGACATCCAGTGTTTCACAGTTCAGCCCGTCCTCGAGATCCCTCCTCGCTTGAAGAACAAACCTGTTCCTGACCAGATCATCAAGTTAGTGCTGTTTTTCTAAAGTAAAATGTCTGTGAAATGAGAAGCGAACACTGAAAACGAATTGTCAGCTCTGACTACATTTTCCTCCTTTGTAAATGATTTCTTTTAGTTTCTTTATTTGACTTATGTCTCTTCTTCTCCTCTATGTCCTTCTTCTTACACAATGTAGCTTCTACAAGTCCAACTATGTGCAGCGATTCCACTATTCCAGACCTGTGAGGAAAGGACCTGTGGATCCAAACAATGAGTTTGTTGTGAGTTACAGTTAATGAAATGAAAATATTTGTGACCACAGGGACCATGGAGGCGTTTCAGAGGCTATCGTATACTTGTATTGTTGCAGCCTGAAAAGATGAGTTCCTGTTCTATAAAGTAATAGGATTTTATTCAACATCAGGCTTTAGCACAATTATACAAGCACTTGAGTTTTCAGATGAGCTCTTGAGATGCAGCATCAGATTCAGGTATTACTTTGGTGTACGATTAGATTAGATTAAATCAGATTGTTCAGCAAGTGTCTGGTAAGAGTTCAGACTTTAATATAAGATATAATATCAGGTTATGAGGATTCGCAAGAGGCAGAGATTCATCTAACAGCTTTATTATTTTTTTTCTCCTTTCCATCCCTTTTTGTTTCAGTCTATGTGGATTGAGCGCACAACCTTCACCACTGTGTATAAACTGCCCGGGATTCTGCGCTGGTTTGAGGCCACTGACACGAAAAATGTACGTCTGTGGAGGCGTGTTTTCACTCCATGTTTGACTTGTATGTTTCCTGTGGGATACTGTCTCTCGTGTAACGTGTTCCCCATCTCACCATGACTGAATAAATTCCTTTTCTTTCTTGTTTTTGATGAATATTTCATCACACCCAACTGTGAAAAACGAATCTTGCCTCCTCCCTCATTTTCTTTTCCTCCTCCTTTCCCCTCCTCTTCCTCCCTTCCTCCACAGACTACCTTGTCTCCATTGGAGAATGCCATTGAGACCATGGATACCACTAATGACAAGATTCTGACCATGATTAACCAATACCAGGGTGACTGGAGCCTTCCCATCAACCCCCTCTCCATGCTGCTGAATGGCATCGTGGACCCAGCTGTCATGGGTGGCTTTGCAAAGTATGAAAAGGTAAATTGTTAAACTGTCGGCCCGCCCTAATTTGTAGCCCCATACAAATAGTATTGTCAATTAATGACCATTATACTACTGAATACAGCTCCATCTGAGTTTAACGATGAGAGATTAAACAGGTGATAATCAATCTTTATTGCTATCTGTTGTAAAATATGTATTATGACCAACTGGAGCTTACTGTCACAAAATTTTAAACCATTCATTCGCTTCTATTCTAATTAAACACGGACAGATACTCTTTCACTGTGTGTGTAGATTTAACAAAAGACTAAGACTCACCATCTCAGAGCTAGTCCTCATAAAGTTATCCGAACTTAATAGACTGCTTCAGTGCAAGACTCGTGTTTCATGATGAATCGACTTAAATACTTTTAGTATCAATAGTCAGTATCACCTCAGAAGACTCTGAATATTATCAAAGTCAAATTCTGCAGCCAAAATGACGTTAAGTGAATTGTGATTACGTTGTGTTAGAATTTGATTTAACCGTAACTTGAAATATTATTTTGCTCAGTATTAATATCACATATATGAAAGGTATCAATATGTTTACAAAGTACACAAGCGGGTGGAAAAGTCAATTATTATTTTACAAACTGCCTGAGCAGGTGAACCATATACAGAAGCTGTCATTCTGTAAATATTGAACCTTTCATTTGTGTCAGGCGTTCTTCATTGAGGAATACAATCAGCAGCACCCAGAGGACAAAGACAAACTGCTGCGGCTCAAAGACCTCATCGCATGGCAGGTGCTGAACATGTTCACACACATTCTGAAATACATGTACACACCACATATAGTTGAGTTATTTTCAAGTGGTTGTTCTGCTGACACCATAACGTTTGTTTTTACAGATTCCATTACTAGGTGCAGGAATCTCCCTCCACGGGAAGAGAGTGACAGATGACCTGCGTCCTTTCCACGAGCGCATGGAGGAGTGTTTCAAACAGCTGAAGAAGAAAGTGGAGAAGGAGTACGGAGCCAGAGAGCTGGTGAGAACTGTAAAAGGAGATAAGAACGGGAGAAGAGTGAAAAAGCGTGAAAATTAGAGCCTTTTTACTGAAACATGGTGCATCTGTAATCCAAAACATCTTCTTTTCTGCAAGGCTGGACACAGAGTTACTGCGGTAGAGCTGCGCTAATTAAGCTGCAAATTAGCTGACTCAGGCGAATTTACAGATCAAAGTACTCACAAAACCCTCTGAGTGAAGTGTTGATATGGGATTTCAACCTTTAAATCTCTACAACCAGAACACTGTTTGAATGGTTGGAATGGAGGCAAATACGGTTATTAACTTCTAAATTGTTTCTGCCCTTTAGGAGAAATTAAGCTAATGATGAGTGGAGTGATGATATTCTATGATATTCCAAGAGTGACTTCACTTTCTTTTGCTTTTCTTTTCTCTTTAAAGATGTACCTCTGCTTTGCTTTGATGCCACTTTGTCTTTTTAATCGACATAATGTTCAGATTTCTCTTTCTCTCTCCAGCCGGACATAGATGAGAGAAAGTCAACCCGTCCTCGTTCCATGCTGCGCTCCATTCGTCAGTCCATCATCTCGATTTCCTCACTGCAGGGATCTGAATGTGGGACTCCAATTAAGACCCATGCAGACAGGTAGCATACATGTTTGTGACCTCATCTTGTGACCTTAGGGTATCAAGAGAACCCCAAAATCCCTTGCAAGAATGAATCTGCATCTCATCTATAGGTGTATCCTTCATCACGTATTATGACCAACTGGGGCTTACTGTCACAAAATTTAAATTCAGTGTTTAACCTCTTTAACTTCCAACTCACGCTCGTTCTGCCTCCTCGTAGGGACTTCCCTCCTGATTCACCAAACTCCTGGACCGCCACCCTGCAGCGCTCCAGTGGCAGCGTAAGTGCAACGGTGGAGGAGGGAGTGGTGACCGTGGGCGATGCAGAGGTCAAACTGAGGAAGAGTAAGAAGAAGAAGAAAAGGAGCAGCATGATCTTCATCAGCGAGGAAAGAGAAAGGACGAATACACTGGACAGCAAACGGGTGAGAATTATCAATAGTGGAATAAAAAAAATGAGAAAATCTGAGGAATGAAATGAGGGGACGAACCGGTAAGTTACCATGTGAAGGGATGTTTGGGTCATGAAATGACGAGTGTCTGCTGAAGTGCTGTTGCTGAGTTTTGTGTGATCTCTGTCTCCCTCTAGCTGTCCAAGAAACAGGAGTTTCGCAGTGACACCAACTTGTCTGAGCCAAATGAGGGAAACATCCTTTTGACCAATGCCAACTCCAGATCACTACCTGCCATCACAGGTGGTAAACACAAATCCTCCTGGTGCTGCACAGCGCACAGTAACTGTAAAACATTTTTGGTTTGTAAATCATGACCTGAGAGGAAGGCCTGTGTTTTCTTTTCCTGTTCTGGAAAGCTGACTGTAAGAAAACCACAAGCAAGGTCATGACAGGAATGCCTTTACAGCCATGCGAGTGTGTTAGAAACTAATTGGCAACCTGGGGAATGTTGCAGTAACAACCTGACCTAACACACACTCCGATGTAAGGCAGCAAATTAATGAATCAGCCATTTTTCAGAACTTGACAGCAGTTTCATCCACTTTACGTTTGTTTGTTTTTGTTACATAACCCTGCTCTTTAAAACAGTGCATCAAATCACAATTCAATGATACTACACTGGCATCCTGCAATGATCGGACCAGCTGAGCCAGCAATGACTGTAGTGTTAATGCACTACTTCTGATTAGCACCGCTGACTTCAAGCAGCACTGTCTCATTGATCACACACACACACACACACACACACACACACACACACACACACACACACACACACAGCGCCACTAGTGTTGTCAGAGCACACAGTTCATCAGCAGAACAGCTGAAAGAGCGCAATTAGTCACAAAAAAGGTGTCTGGCTGCAGGGAGAGTCAGAGGTTTTGTTGTAAACTGGTAATCAGTGAGACACAAACACTAAATCCTCAGTTGTTCCTGTCTGTAGGTCTGTCCTTGGCAGTGGTTGGTGGAGCAGAGGAGGTGGACCTCTCCAGAGGCAAGAGGGACAGTAAGAGCATGTCTGTCTGCATGACCTCTGATCGAACCGCAGACAGACGCTCAAAGGGAGTCATGAACCTTCTCTTCAAGTCTAAGGTAGATGAAAAGACCAACATGGTGAATGCTTTTTGATAGACAGATATTTAGTTGACATTCAGGAGTAAGAACTAGAGTTAAAAGACTACTTATTGACTTTCTTATAAAGCTACAGCCAACTTATCACCACTTAATTCTGTATATATTTATACTGTACCCTTTTACCAGTCTTTATGCCGAGCTAAGTTCCTGGACTGCTGGCTCTTTTCATATTTCTTTTACATACTTGAGTGCTAGCAGCCATTTCATTTATCTCTTATTAAGCATATAAATAAGGTATTTCTGAGAGTGTCAAACTTTTCTTTAATGTGGTACTACTGCAATTTTATCATCAGCCTTCATGTCTGAAAGGCACAAATGATTCTTATGGCTAAATGTGGAGACTAAATCAAATTCCTGTCTTTTGTGATTCAGGCAAAAAGCTATTTGGAGTATTTTTTGTTATGGGTTTAATACATGTCAAGTGAGCATTGGTCATTTGATTCACAAACAATTTGTATGATGAGAAGTGCTCTTTATAAAGCTTTTAATGCTTGGAATTTTCTCTTTATCATCATCAGAAAGATCAAAAATAGATTTTCTTTTAAAAAAAAAAAAAGTCACTAAAACTAAATCTGATGAATCTCATATTACTGTAGTTATTGCTGTCTTTGAACTTTTAATTGTTGCTGTGTAAATGTGAGTTATCTTTGTTTGTAGTGAAGGTTACTATTTTTTATTTTATGCAGGGTGATTGTTACCCTGGTTGGTTGGTTTTTATCCTTTCTGTTTTACTGATTTAGTGGTGATTTTTGTTAGTTTATTGTTTTTGTGTGGATCCTAGGAAGACTAGCAAACACTTTGTGGAAGCTAGTGGAGGTCCAAATAAAGAATGAAAAATTAGTCTTTTGATAATTCCATGAAATATTATAATGTGAAAGATTTGAATTTACTGACATTTATTATTTGAACATATTTCAAGTAGTTTTTACCATTCATCCTTGTATTCACATTATGCATATTTGTTTGTTTCAAACAGAGCTCCAGATCAGATGATGTGAAGCCCGGTGATCCAGCCAAAGACACCAACAGTCACTTCTGAAAACCATCATTCTGAGTTCTTATTTCCTTCTAATTTCAAATTTCTATGCGTATGTTTTTCAGAAGGAACTAAACCTGCAGCCAAAACCAAAATTTTGCTCTCACTCACTCAGCCCGCCTGTCAATCTCTGTATTGCTGTTGCCTTGATATAATTGATTTTACCTATCAATAAAAGCTATTTTTGTTGACTGACCTTTTTTCCTGTTAATTTAAATGATTCCCAGTGAAGCTAAATAACATCTTACAGCTTTTCAATCAATTCTGCTTCTACAAGAATGAGCAAACACAAACCATCCCGCTGACGTGCTGGATTAAAAAGCTTCTTCTTATATGGTTTTCAGCACTGTCGGGACTGAAGTTAATGGGAAAATAATAATTTGCTAAAGCACAAAGGTTACCGTGCCCTCCTGAAAGATTTCAAACAGGAAGCCGTTGCCAAAAAGCTTTGGCACTCATACAACAAACAAGAAAGTCTAATGAATTCAAAATTAAGTCAACAAAACTGTGGAGCTGATTGTACAAATGTGACATCGGAGTTGTTTGTACACAGGATTTATAACAAATTATTTAGAATACTTTTCCATCTAAATTATATTGTACAGGATTTGAGATTTGATCGTTATTGGTTTACTTTCTTTAGAATTGAAAGAAAAACAATATAATGCTTGAATTATTAAGTTTGGAAATGCTTTTTTTGGTCAGTATTAGATGACGAAATTGATATCACTCTTATGTCTGTGTGATAGACAGGAAGCTACAGCCAGGATCCATAATCAACATGTTGCTTAGTGTTTGTTTTATGTATAAACGCGTTTTGTCTCTTCAGTGAAATATATGCAGGATGTGTTGCCTGGCAACCAGTGCAGTGATTTCCACAGTGTGCAGCAAGTCATTACTCGGTCTTAAATTCTTTCGGATACCAAAGTAAACCCGTCTTGTGTACAAATTAAACAAGGTGTTTAAAGTGTTAGACAGAACCACACTGGTTGGCTTTCCCTGTGCTTCCTGACTTTATGCTAAGCTAAGCTAATCGCCTCCTGGCTTTAGCTTCATGTGTTACATGAATGTATACATGAAAAGATGGATACCTGTCTCTCTTGGCCAAATTTAAAGCCATCAAAAAGGTATCCATCTTTTCAGGTAACTCTTTGACAGAGGTCGGTAGAAACCTGTCTGATTCCATACTGTAGATGCTGGTTTGTCTTTTTTGGAGTCACTAAAAAGTTGTTAGTAGTGAATAGGACAGTTACAGCCTGTGCTCGAAGGTAGTTTTCAAAGTTATAGACTGCTGTGTAATCTGTATTCTGTGTTGATGTTACGAGATATCAGTCCACTTGTTCCCTGAAGAATTTTTTTTCTGAGAGGCAGTGTGAAAATGAAAGAACAATTTAGGATAGACCGGTCAGCGAGGACGCTGTCTCTACAGAATCCCCGGTCTGAAGAACTGTACCGTAACATAAATTCCTCCGGTGCTGAGCAGATTTCCCCTTTTCTCCTGGAGCAGAAGACAAAAAAAAAAAAATCTAGGAAGAGAAACATTGCAGCCTTCAGGCCTGTTGTGCAGCTTTAGTTTGTGATTTCTGTCACCTGTAGGTCTGAATCCGAACAACTAAACCCCCGCAAAACCCTTGCAGACAGTGAGTAACTGTGGTCAGCAGGAATATTCGCGCAAGTCTTACTTTCGTCATTGACTTTACTGACATTGTAACAAAGACAGTGAGAACAACTGTCAAAAGAACAGGCTGATGTATTTTATGAATATAAATTAAAAGCTTGGTATAGTGAAATTGGGAGTTAATGCCTCACCGACACTGGCAAAAGGTCATTATGTTAAAAATAGGATTTGAAATTAGGCTGTTTTAATGATTTGTAGATGTGGATGAATATCTCACATTTGGCCATCGTGGAGGTTTTATTTCCTCCTGTGAGCTCTGTACCGCGGGAGTACAGACAGTCAGAGGGTGATTAAGAACAATGGAGACATTTCTCCTCTCCCTTATTAATTCTGCCATTATCTGGTGCCACACTGACCACCAGGTTACTCCACAGCCTATTTAAAGTTGCAGACTTGCCTTTTAAAAGTCCTGTACTGCAAAACTTCGGTCTGGCATGAGTTTTTTTTTTTTTTATTAAACCATATGCTGCGTGACCACCGAGTGATTTCAGCCCACAGACATCTATCTCACTTCTGCAAAAAAAGGATAGATTGGGTTGGTGGCAAAGTTAAATGATAAGCTGTATATTCTCAGAGGAAATGAGAGGTGCAGCATTGCTTGGCTGATCAACAGATTGATTTCCATCGAAAAAAATTGAGGCTGCCCCCAAAAGTGTGTAAATTTCACAAAATACTGGGTAATAAAATCACTGGTGTGCAAACAGAGAAGTGCAGAAAAGGTTCACATTTTAAAATATAGAAACATGAAGAGCATGCTCAACAAGCTATCGATGATTTATTTGAAAACAAATTCAAAACTACGACTCGTTATTCATGGGTCTTGGTGGGACTCTTTATATTCATATCAAAGTTAATGATCCTGCCCTGCGGTTACTTTGGTTTCTCCTGATGGAAAACCCTTCAAAAACTCAATGCAAGTCCTGCAGTTATAATAAGTGTTGGCTGTGAAGACACACCAAACTCTTGTCATTAGAGAAGAAGTTTTTATGAGAGATGCTGACTTGGATGTTGCTACTGTCCACGTCCTATTCATTGGTATGTGTGCTCAGGTGACATTTTGCTGGCTGTATTTTGAGGACTTGTCTTGACAGCTGCAGGTATTTTAAGTAATACATGTACTTTGCCTTTAGAAATCATTTTCTGTAAGTGTAAAAAAAATTCACAGAAATAGAAAACCAAACAGACTGTCTTCCTTTTATAGATGCAACTCAACTGCATCTAAAACCCGCTGAACATCTTTTAGTTATATGATCAAAAAAATGTAATACAGTCGGAGGGTTGCAGGCCTAATAGTCAGTGTTACATCTGTTAAAAGTACAGAATGTATTTCATTTCACACTGTTATCATTATATCAGTTACCAAGATATAAATAGGGTTTCCTGAATTGTCAGTGCTTAATGCAGGCTTCCTTAGAAGGTACTTAATAAGATTCCCAGCAGGGAGCTGAATGAGCACATCAGTGGAACAGAATTTTGAAAAATGTTCAAAAGAGTGAGATACTGATCTACTAAGAAAACATGATTTTTTTTTTTTTTTTTTTTTTTTTTTTTTAAGCAGTAAAGGAATAGTTCAGCTGTATGCAATAGATTTTACATGGAGAAACCCTCACAGAAAAACAACATGAATTTCACGTGCAAAAACTTGTGATCCCATGCACCACATACGCATATGATTGTGCACATTTGAAATAAGTATTTTGTCCATGGGAAACCTGTGGTTTTGTAATATTTTCATGGTGTAATGTGTGAAGCCCATGTGAAAATGTATTCACATATTTCCCCCATGTTATCATATGTTGGAACACGTGGTAAACATCTGTCATACATTTGATCACACATGTCCCATGTGGAAAACATAGGAAACAAATTAGTGCTGTAAGGGAACCAATCTTCTGTCTGCTGCACCTCAGTGGATACAACTGTTTTATATTAAAGTTTCATTGTAAATATGGTCAGCAGAAACGTCCAGGCAGTTTTGAGACAACAAGCACAAAAGTACAGTTTGAGTTGGTCTCTGACTGATACACTTGAACTGATCAATACGGAAAAAAAACAACATCCAAAAACTGTTTTTCCAACCGAAAATAATAAAGTGTATAAAGTATCCATATTTTACCAAAGACAATGTGGTACACTGATAGATCCAAAGCTGTTTTGAAGGATTTATCTGTTTAATCAGTTGTAATGATGGTGATGTCAGTAAAATGTGCAGCTGTTTATTTATAAGTAAAATATTCATTCAAATCCAATATTGAAAAGTTGCCTACATTAATCTATAATTCATTCATGCGTTCACTCAGTAAATATTTTTTTGCAGATTTCAGATGTAATCAAACATCAATAGAGTTGATAGACACATACACATAGACAGACAGAAGGTCTAGATATATATTTGATAAAACATGTCTACAAACAATAGTATAGTTCTACAGCTCTTCTCAGATTTTAAGGAGTGAATGCAGTAGTTTAAAGTCATTACTCTCCTGGGATTTGATTAAAGAACAGTTGAACAAGAAAGGTCTTTAATTTATTTAGGATGGTGTAAAATGGCCATTGAATTATAGATGCACTGTGGGCTTTATAATATCTCTCTGCACTGAGTGAAGCTGTACGGAGCACCACTGGGCCTGAGATCTGCAGGCTGTTCAGCACTGTTGCGGCCCCTCTCTGTATCAGCCAGACTGAAGGATGATGGACATGGCTGAGCAGCCCCACACTGTCAGAATACATAATTAATCGGCAGCTGATGGCAAAGTAATGGAAGTGATAATATGAAAACAGTGATACCAACATCTAACGCAGTGGCAGCAAGCTAATTTACAGCTAATTCCAAACAAATTATAAATCCGACATTTATCGTCTCAGCTTTGTCATCTTGGTTGAAAGTGTGGCAGTGAAACCACCAGATAGTGTCACACTAACCGAGGCTGACAAGTCCATGTTAGTGACAGCATCATGATTACAGCTGTGGTTAAAAAAAAATTCAGTCACTAGGGGGCAGTAAAATATTGTTCTAAGGTTTAAACGGAACACAAAGAACCACACAAACAACTGGCTTTTTTTTTCTTAGTAATCCTGAAGGAAAATTAACCAGCAAAATTAAATGTCAACAACTTTTTTTTTGTAGAAGGCATTGCTACAGTTCTCTGTTTAGATTTCCTGCCAGTTTTTTTAAAGGCAGAAAAAGAGTAAATGGACTGTCCTCTGGTCTTTTGTAAAAGTAGGAGAAGTGAAGAAGTTGATTTTTCTCGCCAGACAAGTTGAGTGTTTTCTCACATTAGACAGACCAGCTGTCCCTTTCTGAAAACAAGCCCCAATGAATCTCTGGTTCTCACCTCTGCCTGTGATTTCAGCCATGAGGACGTGTCACAGCTGCAGGGACTTTCTTCACATCCCCACTCACAGCCAGCATCCTTTTCACCAAGATGGCAACAGTTCAGCTAAATCATGAAAGGTAACTCATGACTATGGACTCAGTGATATGCTGTCATCTTCCTCTTTGTTTAGCATGATCATGAAACACAGTTTCTGTTGACCATTGAATTCTTAAACATCTATTAACAACCTTGCACAGAACGATAACTGTAAAGCTTGAAGTAATGGCTCTTTATTATTCTTGAAGTTAAGAAAAGAACAAAAGGTTCTATGAGCTGTGTCTTTTATATTTAAGTTATACACCAAATGTCTTCACCTCTCTCTGTTGCAGCTTTAATAAATAAGCTCAAAGACATAGACTTCTCCCACAACAAAGTTAAACTTATGCACAAGGACAGTTTTTCCATTCCAGCAGTTTGCCTTTGGTCCGCAGTGTTGTGATCTGTGCTTCCCTTGTTCCAGCCAAAGTCTGAAGTTTTAGTCCAGTAGTCTTCAGTGTGTGTTTGTGTGAATTTAATAGGATAGTAGGGGTCAGTGGACTCTATGAATATTTGGCACATCATCGAGTGTATCCTTGGTGGTTGGTAAAAATATCCCACAATGAAAGAAAATGCCTACAAAATACAGCCATTGTTACATATTACAGCAGTCTGCAAAGTGAAGCCTGTTGTTTGACTTAGTGTTGGGATATAATCACAGTTTCATTTCAACACCAACGCCTTCTAGAAATGATACAATACTCCAGGAATATTTTCAGCGGGAAGATTTGTTTTGTTGTTTCTTTATCAGAATGTTCTTCTTAAAGGTAAGATAACCTTCTCCAAAAGACTCTCAAACAAACTTAAAATGTTTTCAGAATCTTACCACAAAACATCTGTATAATGTTTAAAGCACCTTATCCAACTCTAAAATAGTCACATTCTGGGAACATTAAAACAAATGAGCTACTGAAAACATTTTACGAATTAGGCTATAATATTTTGACAATATTAAGAAACACATTTTAATGTTAACACAAAATTGTAGAATGTTTTCAGAGAATATTCTTTAAGAACATCATTCTGGAACAAGAAACAGATTCTGAACATTACTAGGACATTGCATTATATTTCAGAAAATGTTCTGCAACAAAAATATTCTAGTGAGGAAACTTCACACCTAAGCTGCCATCCACAACTGCTATTGCAGAATAACTGTGGCATCTCTGCTTGTTACATTTCGACAAAATTGTCTCGCTATCGTGGCTTTAGGAGCTGCTCTAATTATGTACAGTTTTACTTTTATCAGTTATTGATCCAAAATTAAATACATAAACAGTTTGAAATGAATCTCAAAATCCTTTAATACCAGCCTCTAATTTATCATTTCCTTTCCAAATCAATTTATTTTTCTTGGAGCTGAAATTTCCACTCCAACCTGTAGAGTGCAGTGTTGAGATGTACCAGCAGTGACTTGTTCCCCTATAGTTGCTTTTATATACAGTCTACAGTTGTGCTGATGTGTCAGGCAAATAAGCTGTTGAATAGTCCACAGGACTCCGTAAATTAATACTGATAATATGCCAGTTATCAGCCGTCCTTCTCTCATCACCCTAAACCTCTATTGTCAGTTCACATCCCTCCTTCTGCCTCTTTGTAATTGCCTTGCTTTGCCAACACTTTCTTCCTCTCCTCATTCATTCCAGCACATTTTGCCCTCCTTCTGATTATCCTGATACTCTCTCTGTACCTCTGACAGGTTTCGCAAACAGCTGATGGGGTAGCAGAAAGTGGAACAGTGCTGAGAGTTGTAATAGGGCTCCCTGATAATCCTTAATCTGACAGCTCATCAAAGGAAACCCTGCTGTTCATTCTCACTCTTTCAGGATGCATGGGAGTGTAATATACCTGAGTAATCTGTGCCTGCACCCTTGTGAGTATGATCTATGTACGTGCATAATATAAAACATTTACTGTATAATATTCTGACTAAAATTGCAGATGGTTGGGTGCTGAAGTATGTCTCTGGATAATGGACAGAGATGAAAGGCATTACAATATTTGCAAAACTAATGATATATTTCAGTGATTTCAGCTCACTATAATGACAGTTGACAAGCCTGCACACATCTGTGTCCATGTTTTTATGGATAACTCTATTTTACTGGGGGGCCAATAGACATCTGTGGCTGTGTCAGGTTAATATAATTCAGTCTCTCACCTTTTTTACAGTAAAGGAGCATTCGTTGAAAAGATGAAATAGAAACATTTTCCAGTGCAAATCTTTTCTTCCTGCAAAGGAAGGATTTTACACAAGCCAAAGCAAGTGGAGAGATCAATGCAGTCCATCAAACAGCATGAAGCACGGAGTCAGACGCAGAATACTGTGCAGTATGTTTCCTGATTAAGCATCTACTGCATGACCCAGCTAATATTCAACATCTGAGGAAAGACATCATAAGAACATTTGAATCTGATGTGGTCACTCTAGAAATAAGAGACCTTTAAAATGCCGATCAGTTGCCCTATCTTAGAAGAAAAGTTGAAACATATAAATCCACTATTTTCATGAAGTCATCAAATTGGATGTGAGACATTTTAGATTCAGGATTATTGATGGAAGCTCAAAGGAATGGTTCAACATTTTGAGAAGTAGGCAATGCTTAATTGATGAAAAGACTGATATCACTCATATCTGTAAGCAAAATATTAGGCTATGTCCAGGAGACAGATAGTTTAGCTTGGCTTAGTTTAGTTTAGTTTATCTTAGTTTAGTTTAGCTTGTTGTAAAGACTAATAACAAGGGGGAAAAGCCTGCCTTGCTCTAAGAGAAATGTATTTGGAAGCTTACTAATTAACATATTTTATCTTCTCTGTTAAATCCTGGATTTAGTGGGATTCATTTGTTCTACTTGGTTGGATTTCCTTTATAAAGTTATGCTCTATACAGTGCACAGCATATTAGTCCGAGCATCCTATTTTTTAATGATGATATTTTGTATGGACACGTTTGATCTATAAATTAATGAGTAATTGTTATTTATTAAATGTAGTGGAGTAAAAACTATATTTGTCCGACTACAAGTTGTTTAGGGTCACAGAGGAGTTGCGGGGCTGTCATAACATGGCTCACAGACAGTTTGAAAGATTAGTTAACAGCATTTATTGAACAAAAGCAACGAAATTAGTTACACAACAAAACATCACAGAAGGGTGTGATGTTTACATCAGTGGTGTCAGAAGTGTCAGGTGTAAATGCATGTTGAGTATGCATGGTGTTTGAGTGTTGTAAGGAGCATGGCTCTGAAGCAGGGGTTTTCAAACTTTTTAGATGTTTGGACCAACAAGCTCGCAAAGAATATGCTCATGAACAGCGGTGTGGACAGAGGTACGGCCTCAGGTACGGTTAGAGCAGACTGAGTTGACTGTAAGAAAGCAACAACAACAACAATAACTTTCAGACAGGTTTTGTGCACTGGATGCAACAAAATAGCAAGAATGAATGCATGAAACATTTATACTGCATGGGTAAAGTTGTAGATGGGTCAAATAGAATGTATCTCTTCTTCAGAAAATAATGATGGAATTCACGTGACAAAATCCATGTTCAAAATAAGGTGGTTCAGGATGTACTAAGGCATAGAGCCATAAATAAGGCCATAAGAATTGGAACAGATCTCCGTTAGACATGTACGATCTACCGGACAAGAGCTGTGAGGGCGACAGATGATCGGATGGCTCACCAGTGGTTGAAATTAAAGTCGGTGAGCGGGATCCATGTCATCCTGCAGCACGCTTCACAAAAGTGAGACTAACAAGCATGACATTCACAGGTAGCAGCAGGGCAGGCAGCAGCAGAGAAGGATGAGTGAGTTTGACATCTAAAATTGACCACCTAATTGGAGATGGCCATACTGCATTTAAACTCAGTGGGTTCAATGTGCTATGCCACACAACGTTGTGTGTGTGCCCTGTGACGCAAAAATTTGCTATCAGATATATTCTTGGCCTAATGACTCTGCGTGTGTGTCAGAGACACAAAGGCTGCAAAGATGCGGAAATGGAGAATGAGGAAAATGGAGGGAGACTGACACAAGAGGATATTATCTGGTTTAGAAGAAAGACGGAGCCAGTGGGGTGCTTCTTCTGTGGCGACTATTGGACTGAGATTACATTAACTTTGTAAGTGTATAATTGATGTGTAACTTTGCTGCCTCCTCTTCCAGGTCACTTGTAAAAAAGAGATTTTATCTCAACTGTTTTATTTTACCTGGTTAAGTTAAGGTAAAATAAAAGCAAAAACTTTGATAAAAACAACAGAAAGTAAATACATCTATACTTAATCTTACTTTAGGCAGTATGCTTAGGCAGTGTGTGTATGCACACAGAAACTTCTTCACTTTTCTTTATTACATTTACCGTATGCACACACACACACTCATATGTAAAACGACCATTTGTTTTGTGACATCTGATCCAGCCGAATGTCAGGGGAGATCGTCGCCACGGCCACAACATCGGCTCAAACTGCACACCCTTAAAAACCTTTAGCAAAGGCAAATATGATCAGTTTAGCAAACAAAAGTCCTGACTTACTTAGAATTTATTACTATTGACTAAGTACTTTGCTTCTCTTCATGCGCCTCTACTGTCTGCTAATTGTTATCTATCAGTGTCCTGCTCCCCAGGGCAGATACACTTCCTGTTTTCCTCTAATCACAAACAAAGTCCACTATTGACCCATTGACTCCTGCTCAGGAAATGAGGGTGGACAGCACACTGGGAATTGTGGTGGTGCTGGTGGGTTTTACACCACAAGAAAGACATGGCCCTTATTTTGTATGACAAACAGCACCATATCTATCAATGAGGATGCTGCCTTGCCTGCAGACTAAAACTGAGCTTTAATAATTCTAAAATTCTTTTAACAATCTCCCACCTCCCCCTTTTATATATAAAATCACAGGATATTGATGTTTGTAAGCAGTGATCTTCAACTAACTGTTTCATATGAAAAACTAACAACTCATTAAAGAATTGGGATAACTGCAACTTTCCAGTAAGGTTCAATAAAATAATTGGCTGCCTTTATCACTTTTGTTGGGAAACTTTTAATATAATTGGAAAGAGTTGCACTTTTTCATGCACCCTCTACAAGAGACTTAAGAGTTTTGTACTGTAGGAATATTCGATCTAGTTTTTGAGGTGAAGTTTTCAACATCTGTCCTAATAGAAAACAAAAGTGGGACTTGCTTCAAAACATGCTGCTTAAAGAAAATGTCCCGTTTCTATTTTCTTTGAGTCAAGCGAGTGACATTTTTCTATGAATCCACTAAATTCTAATTGCCTCCATATAGTCTTAAATGAAAGCCATTTCACATCCAATGTAGCCCAGCACTTCTCTTAATTCTTTATTTTTTTTTATTTTTTATGTAAACCAAAAGAATTGGTCCAGTGTGTTAATTAAAAGCGTTTGACGTTTCTAAGAGGCATTATGTGAAAAGTTGGATTTGGTGATCATTATAAAATAGTTGCAGTAGTCATTAATGTAAAATAGTTCCAATGGTCCATTGTTGAAATGAACATCCGTCTCAGGGGAATCACCCTGGGTATCTGACTGTCCACCCACTGATTAGGCAGTTGTCACCAGAGGCCTGGTTGCCAAGGTAACTGTCCTCTGTCACCTCCCGTTCTCTTTCGCTTCCTGCTGCTCTCCACTCTCTGCTGCGCTCCCGCTCTCCTACAGTCTCCTTGTCTTTTTCTTTTCAAAGGGCAAGTGCTCGCAAACTTCTTGTGCACGCATGTGCTTGTGTGTGTGTGTGTGTGTGTGTGTGTGTGTGTGTGTGTGTGTGTGTGTGTGTGTGTGTGTGTGTGTATCTTTGTGTACGCATCTGTTTGTGGGTGTGTATAACTGTAAACTTGTGTGTGTAAGTAACAGCGTGTTTGTGTTATCAGTCACGCAGAGTAGCCACTGTCTCCCCTGGTGATGAACTGTGATGCCAATCTGTTGCAGCAGCTCACAAGAAGTCTGTCAGTACTGAGCCTGAAAGACAGACAGAAAAGGAGTTGTTCTCAATCTATCCCCGCTGCCGTCCTTCTTCATTCCTCTTTTTTTGCCCTATATTCCAAAAGGGCCTTCCTTCACGTCGCTCCTTCACCCGTTCCTTCTCTACTGTCTTCATTCTTCCATCACGTAATTTATTTTCTGCTCCCTTTCCTCTCTGGTCCTCTCTTCATTTCGTTACCACACATTTTTTCATCCTTCCAGATTTTTGTCCTTCTGTTTCCTCTTCTTTGCTTCTTTGCTTCACTTCGTCCAACCTGTTTTGAGTCATTAATTTCCCTTTACCATCCACCTTTCTTTACACCCTTCCTCAATCTATTTGCCCTTCTTTCTTACCTTTTACCTTCCACATCCTTCTTTACTCATTTCTCTTCACTATTGCTTTCCTGTCATCTGTCAAGCTAGGAGGTGAAGGAAAAACATGTATTCAGCATAGAATGATAAGAATAAGAGATATTAACTGGACTTTGTCTGTGGCACCAGTTAAAGCCACAGCTGGGTGAGAAACAGTGTGATTACATTCATGTGATTTTAGGCTATTTTCCAGAAACTAAATCATTAGTTGTGAGATAGAGGCTGTCCTTAGTGAGAACCAAGTACTCTTGTTTCCAACTGGTCCTGAATAAATAGATACTTTGATTGTTATTTTTTTAAAGCTGACATGTATGAGGAGATGAGAGTGAGATTGCTTTTGATAAAGTGACACACACTGCTGTGAATGATTGCACAAGAACAGAGAGAGAGAGAGAGACAGAGAGACAGAGAGAGAGAGACAGAGAGAGAGGGAAGAAATCTGTGTCAGGGTGTGAATTCAGAGTCACACCTCATCAAAAATCTCCAGGACATCTAGATCCAGAAGCGCCGGCCCCTGAGCCTCAGTGACCACCCCTCCTCGATCTGTGTGTACTCGGCTGATAAGTTGAGGCTGAGCTTTGCCTGGCTCGCATCACAGTAACACAGACCTTAACTCACAGCTACCCACCCGGAAATGTGTGTATTGTGGACTGTATTCCTGTTCTCAAGGGTCCAGTTGTTTACTGCTCTTTTGCTGTTCTCTAAACTGTTGCTTGTTTAGCTCACCACAATTTAAAAATCTAATTTGTAATTATTGAAAAAGAAAAAAATTGACGCTACAATGGCATCAATGTGAATTTGAGAAAATTAATTTAAACTTCGGGACGTTGTGAATGTGAGGGTGCTCTGCCAGCTCATGCCTGCCAATCACATCGCCTTTCACATTCTTCATTGTTCTCTTTATCTCTTTCTCCATTTACATGTTCTTCTCACAGCGGAATGGTAATTTGTGAAAGAGTCTATGAAGGACTAGCAGGTCCCACAGGATGGGCAGTCCTCTGTATGAGTCTAATTAAACACAGCTTTCTCATTGGCACCCCTCCTTCTTCTCATCCTCTGGCTTCATCTCCTCTCTCTCACGTCCCTGTGATGCACAGTGAGCTCATTAGTTACTCTAGAGTTTACAGATCAGCAGGTTCTATCTCAATGTCATCCAGTGTAAGAACATGCAAGCACACATGTAACTGTGCTGTATAGCACTGATGCTCTGTTCGCATTGTTATTTTGCTGAGTGAGCTATTGTACATGTTGTTTTTTTTTAACCCAGATAGATCTGTTTTGCATTTTCACTTAAATGCGTGTGTGCCAGTGTGTTACTTTGATGTGAAGTGTGCAACCCAAAGGCGCAGTCACCATCTTAGTCCTCTCAGATCGAGACACAAGTGCACAGCCATCCTTCATCCCCCCCAGACTGATATCTGACAACCAGAGAGATACAGGGAGAAGGATGGACCACACAAAAACTACAAAGACACCAACAAAACGGAGATTCAGTGAAAAGCATGACCAGAAAACACTTGAGACTGAGTCATTTAAAAAGAAAAAAATCCCGTCGCTAAAGACATGAAAAAAATTCCGAACTTGGAAACAATGAAAACAATGGCTTAAATAATTCAATTCAACACTAACTTTATTAAATTTTAATTATAGAGCACCAAATCACAAAATAAGTTAGCGAAACGCCGAATAAATAGGAGACACTACTCCACCCTAAAGTAGCTTAAAGACTTTGATTGAGCGTGTTTAGCTCATGAAAGCTTCAGAAAAGTAGATAAAAGATACTAAATCTGTGTTTCCTTGTCTCGGACCCCATTCGGACACTGTGACACAGGTCAGACCTGCACAGGCACGTTAGCCATCCCTCATCTGGATCTGTATGTTGGTCTACTTGATTGGTTGTAATGAGAGGCTTTCAAGTGCAATTTAACTTACAACAAATATTTGGATTAAAACTCGACATCATGTACTACAGACATAAATCTTGTGTAAAGGTTTTGTAACTCACTGTTATGTTAAAATCTATTAAATTATCTTTTGAGGGAACATGCAGTCACCTGAGTGAAGGTGAGGAAGGAGAACTTTCACAGTTTTCCTTTTATTGATGTTATCGATGTCTCACTGTTGTCTGAGCACAGTGTGATGTGTTTTCTGGGCAGTCTAGTGACTGGATGAGGCAAGCCATGAGGTCCTCAGAAAACACCAGAAGGAAGAGGGTTGATGACTGAAATAGCTACACTTGCATGGAACATACTGGGTATGTTGGTTCAGGAGTGCTCTTGTTGAGGCAAATAGTTGCACTAGTTCATCTCTTCGACAAGTCTGTGTCTGATTGAGCTTGTCATGTATGTTGGTTCAAATTCTTCCCTGTTTTTAAATATTCCGAATATGTTCACAGCGTCAGTGGAGGTGACTAAAGAGAAATATTCTCCATGGGAAGACAGAAAATGTATTTTCGGCTTTGAATTTGAATGTACAATTATAAGACTGATCTGATGATCAAACAAATTCTGAGAGCTGTTTCAATGATATAGCCACAACTTTTCACAGAGACCCAGGATTGCCCTCATACCTCCTGATCTAATGGGAACACGAAAGCAAGAAGAATATAGGGCACTATGTGTATATCATAGATGTTGTCAGATGATGGATCACTAAAAAATTATTTATGATTTATTCAAACTTTCAGTAAATGGTAGCAAAATGGCTGTCTCATTTGTATGTGCAAGGTTGTGCAGACAGTTGATCTGCCAGTCTGTTTCTAATACTGTGACTCTTTAAAGGGGAAAACAGCTGTGAAATAGAATTGGCATGATTTGATTATGAAGATATTTATCATATTAATCATAAAATGAAAAGATATCTTTACTTAACAGCTTACAGAAACTGCTCTGTTTGTTTTGTCTATTTAGCATAAATTCGTCTGGATTTCTACACTTTGGTTTTTATCAGAGATATTTATACTGTAAGTGTAACAGACATGAAAGTGATAATACCTCACAGAGATGAAACTCCCTTGGCAGCTACAAGATATAAATTTGTTATCATCTGCATGCTCACATTGTCAGCATGTTGAAATCTTTGAACAAATGTCACGCTGAGAACAAATGTATTATAAAAGAGAAACTACCCTGTGAGCTTCAATAATAATGCTTCAAAATAAAGCAAATGGTTGGTTAAAGAACATAAAACCTCATGTTAAGACCTGGCTCATGTTGGGATCAGCGGGGGACTTATCAAGAGACTTTGTTTTTCTCGAGGTGATGTCGTGTTGCATTGCAGTGGCACATTTAAAAAGTCCTGCTGAGTGGAGGTGGGAATATCAGAGCAGAGGGCTCTTTTTACTATAATTTAAGAGAGAGTATTCAGATGAACAGAAGATTGTTCAAGCCTGAATTAAAATATTGTAGTTATGTGCTGGTAATTATGTGCAAGGTATACACAGTTTTAAATATTGTAAGGCAGTCGCAATAGAGAAGTTTGTTCCTCCCCTATCCCCTTACATGACGGGTTGCTTGTTGTTAAATATTGCGTTTTGATTGGTTCATGAACCTGACACGATCATGCAGGGAAAGACAACGAGACTTGACGGGATTTAGTTTGAGGTTTTTCACTGGGTTGAATGGTGCTCACGGCTCATCGCATGGACAGTGTTAACTGCTGTTCTGTGCCCGAGCTAGAGTCCACAACCCAGTGTAAGCGCTTGGCCTGATGTAAACAGCTGTATGTTCTGTACTCACCTGCTGCAAGTTCAGTAAAGTTCCAAACGGAAGATTCCTTGTCGTGTGAAGTAATTTCCACCCACGCACATCCAGACGAAGCAGCCTAATTTCCCAAAAACAGCTACAATGTGACAATATCTTATATTACTAAAAGATCAAATGACTGTGTAAACTCTAGCACATAATGACATTTTCAGCATTTTATTGTTTTTTTTTTTTTTACAGAGAACAACTTTTCTGTTTTTGTTCACTCACACTGCTTTCAACAGTGTTTTTTAATGCGACAGGCAGCTGTTTTTAATGACAAAGCTTTGATAAACCTATGGTACACTATCCAACCTGCATTAAACAGCAGACTGACATAGACAGCAGTGAACGTAGCGGGGAATGAAACAAATAAAAGAGACACATTTTTCCCAGAGGAGGTGAATACCAAAAACAAGAGGAAAATGAGGGTTAATATTGGACTTGGAAACACAACATCAACTTTAAAAAGGAATAATAGGTCATTGATGTGGTAAGAGCCTGTTTTTAATTGAATTTTTTATTAATGTTATGCTGAGTAAAAACATTGCCTTAATCCCTAGAGTTTAACTACAACCATCTCAATGATTGAGATAATTTTCCTTCACAACTCTTGTGAATTCAAATATTGTGTATCCAAAAAAGTCACACTGCAACTGCATTGTGGCATTATTTTAGTCAGAAAAACAATACTTTGTTTTGTCTAGTATCACAACTCAAAATAGCAAAAGGTTTATATGATTACCAGCACATTAAAACATAGGACACTCTAAGTTGGATATTGACATCACAGTAGGAAATTACAGGTGTAATCAATAGCATTACAGATTGTCGAATACAGGTTGGCCAGTTCTAAGCTCCTGGTGTTGTGCATGCTGGCTCACTGAAACAGTTAACTGTACCTGGTATTACAAAATATTTGCTGTGCAAAATGTCATAAAGCTGCAGCACATAATATGAGAAGGACTGGAGCATGGATAAAGAATAAGAAAGGCTCAAAGCATGTGTCAACGTAAGAGAGTCTTACTTTGACACTTGTCTCAGTGCCAAAGAGACAGGAGGAAGGCAGAGAGGGGTCCAAGAATGACATGAGGGTGAACAAAAATATATTAAAGACAATGGCAGAGTTTGTGAGACAAAGAAACAAAATACCAAAAGTCAGGGGCCAAATGTGTGTCCTGGTTGAAGTGGTTTAGTGATATAGAGTCAGAGAGACAGAGATTGTGTGTGTGTGTGTGTGTGTGGTAAGATGGAGTATTTGTGTAGAAGAACACGGGCCTCTTTGAAAGCAATTATCCTTGGAGCAGGTGTCGTCAGATTGGTAACAAGATTTTCTGGCACATTTCAGAAATGGGGTATCAAATTTCTGATCTGGCAATGCACTTCAATCTCAGACCCCAATGAAGAAAATAATACTTGGACAAATATCCGAATAAGGACGTATCAGAAGCAATGAGAGCAGGTGGTAGAGTTCTTGTGGTCATTGTAAAGAAAGCAGGGGAGAAGAAAGGGTTCTAGAAGGCAGTCTAGACAGAATAAAAGATTGAAAAACCTTCAAAGAATGAATAATGAAAGACTATTCGAAGGAACGTGTTATCACCTTGGGATTTTAGAATTGTCCAGGTTTGAGAAGAAAACTGGTGATAGCACAGTATTGCAGAGAGATGTATTATTTTTTTTGTCCAGGAGATTGTTTGAAAAAGGTCATCTACTATTTGCAACACATTTATAGTATTTACAATAGCAGATGTTGAATGGACTGAGTGCCTGTTCTTTAATCACAGAGTAAAGGGCAGCACAGGATGTAAAAACACCACCAAACACTGTTTTCTATATATGTAAACCTTTGATATGAAACAGCAGAAATAGTGAGGGAATAGGGAAAATTTGCTGTATAGGTCTTTCCTTTTGTGGGTAGTCATAGTCACCATACTACCATGGTCATGGTATACACCCCCTGTTTTAACAAATAAGTTAATGCACAGTCCCTTCCAAAGGTCTTTGGTCCCTGCTTCCCCCACCTTCCCCAAACACTTTCTGTGCTATTACGTCATCAAGTTTCCCCTGCTTTATTTCATATGGTAAGTTATAGTGAGCATTACATTTGTCATTGTACTTTTAAAATTATTTCAGAAAAGTTATACTATTAGCTGCCTTTATAAGCTTTTGCTATGTAGCCAGCATTAGAATTAACATCGGTTTACTCTCAATTCTTTAAGAAGCATTGTTCAGCATTAAACTTTATTCCTTTCCTCGCTAAGAGCTGTCTCCAGAGGTTTGAAAGCAACGCAAAAGTTAACTCTTGTCTTGATTCTATTTCTATAAATAATTTTCTTCATTGTGGAACATAGCTTCTTATAGGAAGCGGATGGTAGTAGTGATAATGGTTGCTTGCCACGAGCTTCAGCCATCATTGAGTTTACTGTCCATTCATTGACTACCTGCTGTTAAATGGTTAACTGGGGGTACTGCCTTCACCATAACTGACAAGAGGTTAGAATACACCCTCTGGGCTGCACAACCTCTGACTTTCAGTACTGTCCCACTAAGGATGTTGCGATGGTGTTATCATGTGCAAAATCCCGTGTAATGCATTATTATGAACACAGGCTCGTCTTTGCTAAAAATGTAAAAACGGTTATTTCTTGTCTTTATGTAGATAATTTGAGTAATAAAAAAAAGAGAGCTAAAATACTTATATTACACATAACCCCTTAACAAATGTCTCTCACAACAGCAAGGTTGTTACACGTAAGACTTTGTCACACCAGTAACTCATGCATGTGTCTATATGATGATGTTACACAGGCTCAATCTGATTTTCAGCAAACTTTAGATTGAAAATTACTACAAAACGTTTCCTGTTTTAATCTTGTACACTGAGATTTTCATTGACTGACTTCCTCGCCACGCCTCCTCGTGCATATGCTGCTGGCGTAGTAATACTGACACCTGCTGACGATTTACTGACACTACTACGCAACAATTGCACTGCGATGAATAACAATGTAGCCCTAAATGTAACTGAAATTAACACTTTATTCTCATACAAACACACTGGGAACATATAAAACTCTGTTTTTCACTGACAATACACCCAATAAAATCTATATGATTTATGCTACTTGTTTTTGCAGATTGTTTTGGTGATAAAACTAAAGATGGGTGAAAGCTGTCAGCTGACTCCTCTGCACTATAGAAATGGACGTGACAGAATTGCCAAGAAGACTGAAAATATGGTGTCACTGCATGTCAAAATTGATGGTAAGTTCAAAAAAACAATGTTGCTAATGCTAGCTAACAATCTGAAACAGACCATAAGCTTGGGTACCTGAATGAAAAACATATTATGTCGGAAATTAGCAAAGTGTTGTAAGGCTGATTGTAAGTTAAGAGTTCAACTCACTGATGGATCGGGTCTAAGATTAGAAACAGAAATTAGAATAGAAAAAGAATAGGCTACTAACAGGTCACTTTTACTTTTTATTAAACATTTTGCAGTTTCATTACTTTTCTGTCTTTTTAAGTCTGTTTATATTTAAAACATGTTCTGGGTGATCATGGCATAGCCCCTACACAGCAAAAGTTTGAATGGTCTACTTTCAGAAACTCGAATAATACCTACAATATGGTTGTTTTGGTCCCGTGTTTCTGAATTTCTTTTTGACTGCAAATATAAGCATGCTCCATGCGAGCGGAATGTGTGTGAACATAAGAACTGCATTTCAGCTTGAGAATGCAAGTCATGTTTGAAATGTGACAAAATGTTATTATGGATGTTAGTATCTTGTTGAATAATTCATCAGGTTTAATTCAGTCATAGTGTTGTGGTGGAGGACCAAAAGTGCATTCAGGTCAAGCAGATGGGTTGGATGTGTAGGTTGAAGTGATGGTAATACTAATGGATGCCGTTACAGTGCAGATTTTGCTTTTGTGTGTTAGTTATGCAAAATGCGTCATGTAAGCAGTTTCACATAAAACAATGTGTTCCTTTGAAATAGACAGGATCAATACTTGAAAAGTGCCCGGATCTATCGGCATAATAAAATCAATAACTAATTAGGCCTGGAAATTCACATCCCTGCCGTTGGAGGCAAACAGTGTATGTTGAACATGCCTATAGCAATAATAAATTAAGGGAAAACAATTAAATGGATTGTGATTAAGTGTCATGCACCCCGAGGACACAAAATTAATCAATTTATGCATTTAATTCAGAAAAGATAATATAAACCTGAAACATTTAACCTTTTAAACCCATGACTGTCGACCAACGTCACCAAACCTTTCATCTTTCAATATTTGAAATTGTCAGGATAAGTTAGGGCGTAACATCAGCATTTATAGATGAGACGTTGCGTTCTCTGCAGATCAAAGATACCAACCATGCTGAACTGCACATCAATAGAGCCAACATTCATATCCAGTGGTGGATCTGAACTGGCGTGACAGTAGGAGGAGATGAAGACAGATTGCATCTTTCCCTCTTCCAAGTCCTTATCACAGCAGCCACACTGATCTACTCCGAGTGGTACGATGTTATTAGAAGCCTGAGTGAGTGGCAGGAAGATAGACAAATAACTGGAGAAGCAAAGAAGGAAAACTATGAGAGCTGGGAAGATAAAAGTTAAGAGCCAAAGTCATGAATCAGGGATTAAGTGCTGGTATGAAAAGCCAGTGCTGGGTCCAACATTGGCAGGTTTATCAAAAGGGTAAACCAAAGGGTGACATGAATCCTATCAGCTTTACTGCTGTAATAGTAAATCAGAGGAAGAAGTTTTTGTGTGTCCTTGGCTTTACACTTCTTTCCCTTTCACATCCTCCTTCGATTGTCGATCATTATATAAAAGGGAAGTTCCATCCAGAAGTGTTCAGTACATATAGGAACTAATGTTTAACACATAATTATGTCTCAGAACAACTATACTGAATCGTCATTGTCTCTAAACAAATCAGTAGTGTTAGCAGTGGAGCTCCCCTCACTGGTGACTGAAAGCTCTGTTTTCCTGTTTTCACACAGTACTTTGCTTTCAGGTGAAAAGTCAGCTGAAAGGCTGCAAAAGCTACAGAAACAATCATGAAGTGGTAACTTATTTTTATATATATAGTTCGCTCCTGAGCTGTTAAGTTCATAAATATTGTTTGTAGTATCCTGCAGAGTTTTACTACTTACCTTAACCTACCAGTCAACCGGAACCAGAAACAGACTAAATGTGATACTAAACTGAGGTCAGTCAGAAACAGCACAGGATGAGGCTTAATGCATGTCTGAACAACATAGTCTGTGCTTTATTAATTATGTATCTTTGGTTCCGACTGAACAAAATCATAAGAATCATAATTGTAACCATTTAAATAATTTCCTGTTGCGTCTTTCATTTTAAATAAGGACAAAAATGACCCCAAAAAAACATCCATTGTATTCAGATTGATATATGTATATATAATATGTGTGTGAAAATGTGTGTGAAAATCCTTAAAATGACATTGACTCCTTCTCACTCAATTTCAGAATATATGATTGTGCAGATGCATTTTATTTCTATAGTTTAACTGCTGGATACAAGATGTTTCATTTGTCACTGTAAAGTCCATTCTCAGTGTGCTGGAGGCTTCATCATGATAGTTGTGTCAGTTGAATTAGACCAGGATCGCTTTCCAAACTGTTTGTGATGCTACAAATGATGTCCGGGGGCCTTCTCCTTAAAATCAGATTATCAGTGAGCAGAAACCTTCCTCCTTCAGTAACTGCACACACACCATTCTGCATAGTGAAGCTCAGTCTTTCAGCTGTGGGAACAAGATAAAAAAAAATATATATATTTTGCAAGGCTGGGACTTTGACATTCAATTGCAGAGGGCTACAACAGCAGTACAGATATGTATCTTTATGAAGATGTTGTGGATTTTTGTATTCACACACCTAAAGCCATACTAACTACTCACCAGTAATTCAGTTTTAAAGGAATACTTCATGGAGTTTAAATCCAATCTCAATGTTTTGAATGTACGTGTAGTTATCCAGATGTGTCTCCGAGTTTTAAAAAGCTTCCTGTATCATTGAGGTACCCAGTCATGAGAATACTAGATTTTTTTTGTGTAATGTTGAGTCTATGTGGGCATCAAAAACTACTACTACTATTCCCTCTGTCAGCGGCTTGTCCCGGGGCAGGTGGATGTGGGTGTAGCCAAGATCCATGTCACTCGTGGGGGGGATGTCCGTATTTTTTTTTTACACATTTCTTTTCCTTCTCCTGTATATACTATAGAATATACTATATAAGTTATCCCGCAGAGCTTTATTGAATTGTTTTGAAAGCTGCAGTGAGAGTTGCAGTTCTGTGTGATTGTGTGGCTGGCTGTCAGTTGACTAGAGCATTGTTGTTTGTGGTCTGTCCAAAACTTCTGTGGTTTTAGTAATCAGAATGTAACTTTTAGTAATTGGAATGTACCTGCAGCACATGTGGGCTCTGTATTTTTAATGATTTACCTTCTAGTACTTAAGCGAGTTTCAAATAAGCTTGATTGCGAAGATAATGAGTCTGCCTGCCTTTAAGTGTGTGTATGTTTGTGTGCGACAGACTGTGTGCATGTGAGAATAGACGAACACAACATCCCTGTTGTTAATGCAAATTAGATTCACCCTCTTTCTTGTCCAAAGGGAAGGAATAATAAAGTAAAACAACAGTGGGACTGCGCAGCAGCCGCCCCATCATATAGTAAGCGTGGATGTGTGTATTAAATATGTGTGCACCTGGGGGACTGTGTGTGTCTTGAATTGGTGTATTCCTGCCGATTCCAAAAGCCTGTCAGTCACAAGCCAAGAGGTACACAACAATGTAGCACATTCATTTTTCTAGCTGTCAGGTTTTTAACAGAGTGGGAGGGTTGTGACAATGGAGGTCTCATCAATCCAACAAAAGCAACACTGATTTTACAATATCTCATTTATTCCCACAAAACGAGTCCAAGCAAAGGACACAATTCAGTGCACCCTGAGGGGGAATTTGTATTTTTATCCCAGTCAAGGTCACAAATCATATAGGAAGAGGAAGAAAACCCTCAAGAAGCTGAGACATTTTGCTGGCGTTCACTTTTTCAAATGGATTTCAAAGTTACGCATATTGGTTATTTGACAGCGATGTTTTATTGTGATGCTCCAGGAAGTTGGTGCACCTGGTTCTTGGTTATCAACATATTGTGAGCAAGTTACTCCCAGTAAGGTGTTCACAGGCATTAAGATTGTCTAACTTTCAGCAAGAGAGCAAATCTGCGTATAATCTCCAAAGTATCTGATGCATTTTTGAACATCTGAGATGTTTAACCTTTTTTTTTTTTTTTTTTTTTGTGAGGTCACCGTGACCTTTGACTTTTGATCACCTAAATCTTTTCAGATCACCATTAAATCCAAGTGAAAATTTGTCCCAAATTTGAAGACATTCCCTCATGGTGTTCCTAAGATATCATGTTCAAGAGTTCATCCTCGAGTCCAAGTAAATGTTTGTGCCAAATTTGGCAAATTGCCTCAGAGAGAATGGAACAGACAGACAACCCTTAAACGTAACGTCGATGGCTACGGCTGTCGCCACCACGGAGGCATAGAGATCAAATCTGAGTCACTTCAGCATGTAGTGAACGTGTAGCATATGTGTTAAAATGGCCCACAAAGTGTTTTTTATGTTGATGTAAACTACTCAAGAGGTGAGGCTTGGCACAATGTAGGATCAGCCAATGTATTATAAGCGCAGAACCTGAAGGACACCATGTCTACAATATGTTGCCTGAACTTAAAATGCAAATTTGTAGATTTTTTTTTTTTTTATTGCAGACAAATCATGTCTTTTTGATTGCGTTACTTATATTCTGCAATCTAAAGCACTACCCAGGGGAGTGCCAGTAAACACAATTTTTGTTCTCATGAATCTTGTTGGAAAAGTGTACTCGCAGACTGCTCTGACAACCTGCCACTAATATACTGAAGTACCCCTATTTGTTTGTGCTTTCTACATTAAACTGAGAGTTGTAAAACAAATATCAAGGGAAGAGGAGTGTGTTTTTGTGCGTGTGCGTGTGCCTGTGAGTGTGTATATTGGCTACCTGACAGTGGTAATAGCTGTCATAAATTCCCAGTAGGTCTTCATAGGGCCTGATAGCTGCTTAATCAGCTGTTATATTTCTCCCCAGGGGGTTTATGAGCATTTACAATGTATTATGTAAGTTCAGTGTGTGTGCCTTTGTGTTTGTATGCACGCACAGGTTATGTAACTTCTATATACTGCATCATAATGACTCTAATGTGTGTCTGAGGAAGTGCCCATTACCTGTTAACCTTCATATCCTGCATATTGTAGTGTGTCTCAGTTCCTTAATGATTCCCTTGTTAATTAGTTCCTGGTTGTATTTCCTTCCAAACTGCTGCTTTTTCTCCATTTTCTTCTGAGTAAATGACGAATCTGTCATATAGACAGGCTTTTTAAAATGTTATTTATTTATGACTGGCCATCTATATCAATATGCTGCTGTGTAACACATCCGTTTTCCAAGAGAACTCAATACTGGATATTCTATATTCTATGGCCAAGGTTAGTTTTCCACATCCACTAGGTACTGTAATCTAATTTACTGTGTTCATTTAGCCATTCTTAATGTTTGTTTCTGTGCAGACTCATACATGCAAAAATGGTATACACAATACACACGTACGATGACGTAGTTCCGCGTCTGGTCATATCAATGGATTCTCTTCTTTGCCTTGCTACCGTACTGTATGCCTGTAAGTTTGATAAGCTTCTACTAGAAATGCATATGGTAACAGTTTGCATTTATCTGAGTATGTACAGTGTGTACATTTGTGTGTATGCATAGCTTCTTGCACTTCTTTTTTTTTTTTTTTTTAAACACACCTGTGGGACATTAAATACAGAGAGCTCAAAAGTTAGATTTAAAGACAGTATTTGTGTGCAAGAGATGAATAGAGAAAGATAAAGCAGGTGACATTGTTACAGCAGCATACAATACAGCTTGGCTTTATGTATCTGGTTTTCAGATATGTTTACACTACGCACACTGTGAGCCATAATACGATGACAGGCCTTATGGGTCTGCAGCAAACTAATGAGCAGTTAACCTAACAGCAGCCCTGGTTTCCTAACTATAGAGCTGAGCTGACATTTAGTTGTTTGTGTTGTCTAATCAGTTGATGGTTTACTGATACTTTGCTTTCATATTTCTACCTCGGGGATAATAAATCATCATGGTAGCATACGAGGGGGAAGTGCAGCTTATAGTTAATAACGAATACTGCTTTGTTATCTAGATTGGTTACATTAGTGTACATGTGGGAAATGATCAAATATTTAGTTGAAGCAGTGCACACGGATTCAGTGTGTTGGTAAATATGTACAAAACAATTTTAACATGCAAAACCACAGACATAATCATATTTTCTTTCTGTACAGTATAAAGATATAATTTATCAAAGAGAGTGCTTGCAAATACTCTTACTCATTAAGCATAAAACTGGGTGCCTGTACGCACCCAGATTCATCTTCATTAGAGCTGTGATTAGGAAACGAGGTCTGGGGGTGTTATCGGTAATACTGAGACTGTTCTCTGATGTTGTTCACCGTCTCTTTCAAATCGGAGATGAACGCCTTTCATCTTCTCTGCTAAACTGTATCTGCTCCTTGTGTCTCATAATTTAGTCATGCTAAAATCACATTAAACCTATGTGACATTGGAGCAGACAGACCACAGCCCAGAGTTTCACTGGGAGAGTTGTGTCAGGCCTGTTCATCTCAGGAAATCTGTTCCCATTGTGTTGTATCCTGGTTTGGATCTTCTGCAGACAACTAAAGCTGATACCTTTGTGTTTGTGTCCGCTGTCTCTGGTTACAGTACAAATTTAACTGGCAGGGTGGTAATCAGGAGGATTGAGAGAACTGCATCTGTCACCAGATTACTATGGGATGACCAACAATATTGCTGCAGCTGAGAGCCAGGAGTATTATGCTGAGCTCTTGGCTCTAGTTTAACATTAATACTGGAAACAGGAAATGGCTTGGCCATGTCCAAATATATATATATATTTTTTTAAATGTGGCTACAAGCTGTTCTCAAGCTTTATTAACACTTATCTCATTTGTTTAATCTGTACAATATCCAAACCATAAAAGCAACAATTCACTGTTTTGCAAGGTGTTGTGTTTGGGATTGTTTTTTGGCCAGGCGCAGTGACTTCCTGAAATCTCCACTGATTGTCTGGAAACCTCATGATGACACCATGATATCTTGTCTCTTGGCGAGGGATATTCTAACAGTGCAAAACCACAAATTGTCATTTTTATTGATACATTTTTGGATAGGTTAAGCAAGCAAGGTATTGGACATGCTCTCTGCAAGTGTATTTTCAGTTCTATAGTTGTGGGGTAAATTTATGACCTGTACGCAGTGTGCTATAGTCCTATTTTTAGCTGATACCTTCATGGTAACCCTGGTTAAGTTTGGCTGTCTTCTATACATTACCATCAAATGGAAAGCATAACTCTGAGAAAGTTAATATAGTTAGTAAGTTAATATCCAACAACACTCAAACAATGAAATGAAATAGAATAGATTTTACAAAGTAACTGACAGATTTAAATGTAATGTTGGCTCTGCTCACAGCTGCCAATAACATGCGCCGTGGGTAACCCATTGAGAAGTGGACAGTTCTAAAAACATCAGTTCACCACATCCGTCGCCACATGCGCCTCAAGTTACCACTTGCGATTGGATCGTATTTCTTCGCTCCGTATGCCAAATATGTTGTTGTTTTTAACTACTTGTAGGCAGCAGTACACTTCTCGTGCCTATTCTGCTGGAAGTTGAAATAAGACGAAAAATAGATCGAAACAATTGTTTTTTTTCTTCTGGTTTTAATGCCAGGTGTGAACACGGCCTTAATGGAGTGCAGAAAGGCCTAAGATTTGTGGGTTTGATATTATACTCATTAAAGACACCCGCAGTACAAACTCTTCCAAGCAAAGCTCCAAATGTCGTGATTTGTTCTGTGACAGAAATGGGGCCACCATGTTTCAAACTGTTTACTTAAGTGTTGTATTTCTCTTGGTACTCTATTTTAGATTTTGCATGTACAGTTTTTGTTTTCACAAGTAAGGGTTTGAAAAAGAAGTTAAAGAATCTGAAGGTGTAGTTTTAACAAACATGGTTCATTTATCCTCATCTGTCTCTATAGAGGCAAGGTTTCTCAATGGAAATGTAAGTTAAGCTCACAAGTTACCCGTGGAGATTTGAGCAACAGTTTTGTTTGTTTTTTTTTTGCAGATATTTAATGGTCTGGCAAGCACACTTGTCTATTATATATACAGAGAATCACACACACACACACACACACACACACACAGAAACACATGTACAAACATGTAAAAACACAGTAACTATGGCCACCAGTTTTCCTGTACATAGTGATTCCTCGCCTTGTTAATCTCTCTTTCTTTCCTTCTCACCAAGTGACTTGCCAACATGTTTTTAATATTAATGCACTCTTGCTTTGTTTGTACAACCCTGCCCAATTTCCCATTCATATTTGATGACTCTTCATGGTTAAATGATAAAGGTAATTGTGGCTGCCCGCTAGGTTTGGCTCCGGTTCAGAGCGCAACTGGAACTGCCTGCAGCAAACACTCCTCTACCAGAAATGTGAGATTATAGTCATTGCTGCCTTCACTTGGGTTTTGTTTCATCACATAATCCTTGATGGAAATTAAATGCTATGCTTGAACAGGAATTTCACACCAGTTCATCTGATGTCAAGTGTCTGCTGTGGGCCGACTGTTCAGGAGGTCCCTTTATAAGGCTCGCTTACATAAGAGAGTTCTGTGCAGAGAATCAGAGTCACTCAAAATGTTCCAATAAAATGACAAAGGGAATGAATGAGAGATGATGCTCATTTTAAATGTATGTGCTGATTGGATTGAATCATGCACTGGGAAATCTGTGCACGGTATAGCAGACATGAGTCTATTTATGCATTTAAAATAAGTTAAATGGTATATTGTATCTATAAATGCTAATGTGGGTTTGTGGTGTAATGGATAATACGATGGTGTCCCTGATTTGTCATGTTTGAAATTTTCAAATTTTTTCTATTTGTTCCCACAATTTTAAATTAAGCAAGCTAAATTTGTTCAGTTTTCTCTGAGATTTGTCACATTATGAATAGTCAAGCACTTTCAAGTGCACTTAGTCTCAGTTTAATGAAGAGATATTAAGATGTCAGAATAATTGATGACAAACTTTTTAATTATACTGTTTTTCTTCTCTGGACTAAATTGAAATGGAAGGAATTATATCAAGTCTCATCTCTACATAAGAATTAACTTTTGAATCTTCTAATCATGAGTTTAGTGTAATTTTAGAAAACATTAGAAACTAATCGGTTTTCCAAATGGACGTAAGTAGATCCAATCTGTACTCCAAGCTCGCAGCCTTAGTCTGAGAGCTCCTTCACCAAATCTAATACTTTCTAATATATACTAACTTGCCTGTTTTTTTTGTATTTTACTGGTATTAATTGCATTTGTTGTCTTATTTCTATGTAAACGTTTTCCCTTTATTTGGCCAGTAAACCTTAACTCCCTTCACCCATCTAATTAACATCAATTTCACATAAAGTGTATCGATATAGAAATGGCTGGTATGTTTTTGTACAAGACGCATTCTGTTGTTCTTGTGAAGAACTGGTTTTCAGAGACAATTTGGCCATTATGTCAAGTGCACTCTTTTTCTTAGAGAAAAAAAAGTAGAATGTCACACTCATTGGATTATAGTCGCATCTTGTACTGATTGTTGACAATTTTCATTTGCCCTGTTGATCCGTTTGTTTTCAGTGGCCGTGTTTATTAACGCACAATATGTTGTTACGGGAAACTGAGTGAGTGACAGTTTAATTCAAGAAGTGTCTGAAGTGGAATCATGAGACGAGTTTTTAATGAGAACATGTTGGGGTTCAACAGCGACAGATATGCTGACTGCCGAGCTGACAACTCTATAACTGCGCTCATACAGTATATAGTGCCATTAATCACCATGGGAAGCTGTGATTGGGGTCGGATTCTTTGCTCCTCGTGTGTTTCCAGTCATGCTTGTTTAGATGGTTTCCCAAGTACTTCTCTTCAGAGTGATGATGCTATATATACATTGCAGCCATTTGTCTGTTGTCCATCCTCACCTAATATGTTTCCTGAGTGTTGGGGCTCCCACACAAACTATAAACTGACACGTCTCTTTCTGAAGAGGCTGTTTGTGTTTAGTCTCCCATGAGAGAGACACTTTTCTACTTGTTAATTAAGACAGAGAGGGAATGTGTGCATGTGTGTGTGTGTGTGTGTGTGTGTGTGTGTGTGTGTGTGTGTGTGTGTGTGTGTGTTTGGGGGGGGATGATGAAACAAAAGAGTGAATTGGAGAGGTAAAGAGGAAAGGACAGGTTGTGAGCAGCTGTGAATCGTAAGTCAGTGATGAGGGCTAATGAAATATAAGCTCAGCCAAAAATAAAATTAGACAGGAGACAAGACACTGCAAGTGCCTGTCTTATCCTCTGCCTCTTTTGCTATTCCTCTCTTGTTCTCTTCTCCTCTCACTTCCTTCCTCCCATTCTCATAAATTCTTTCCATTTCTGTCTCTGGTTCTCTCTCACTTTCTCTTTGAAGGCCAGAAGTAGATAATGGGAAAAGTAGAGGCAAGCAAGAACTGAGGGTTTCTTAATACCCCGGAATGTGTTATTATATTTATCAGGCCTGGAGACCAAGCTTGACAAATTTAATTAGCTGCAAGGAAAGACCCTTTCACTACTTAGTATAAATACTTTGAATATTAGTTTTCTCTGTCAGCAGAGAGGAGCTGCACTCCACTACCTCCTCTGATGTGTTTTAAAATCCCCTCATTGTTTCTCAAAGAAACATCTACATTGTAACACAAGATGACACTGATAATTAAGAATGAAAAAAGTACTGCACACTAATGACCACCCCCATTGTAGGTCTGGAGTGGTGAGTGGTAGAACTAAATGAAACACCCTACAGTATACGTCTTGGCAGCCCGGTATCGCGCCAAGTACACCCATCAGTGCACTAGAGGATATTGTGTCACGTTTTGCCTTGCCTAGGCGTGATAAGCACACACATGTACGATTGTCACAGAAGAAAATAGTCTGGGAGGCTGGGAAAAGAGAAAAGCAAAAGGTAACATGGACTTCTTTTAAGTAACTTATGTACTGTACATAGCGCAACATATCTAACTTCCATCCATCTATACCCGCTGTACCCTGAACAGGGTCACGGGGGGCTGGAGCCTATCGCAGCTGACTTTTGGGCGAAGGCACGGTACACCCTGGACAGGTCGCCAGTCCATCAAAATAAACAGACGGAAACAAAGACCATTCACGCTCTCATTCACACCGAAGGGAAAAAATTTTTTTGTAGAATCAGCAGTTAACCTGACATGCATGTCTTTGGAAGGTGGGAGGAAGCCGAAGTACCCGGAGAGAACCCTCGCAGACACAGGGAGAACATGCGAACTCCACACAGAAAACCCAGAACCCTCTCGCTGTGGGGGGACAGTGCTAACCACTGCACCACTGTGCCGCCCATATCTAACTTATGTAAGTCATTTACTTGACGTATGTAACGTTACGTAAAATCTTTTATTTCAGCCACAAACCATGATCTTCTCTTAAACAACAATGTTTTTTTGTGTCTAAACCTAAGATACTTTACTTTTCATGTCTTGGCGAGGCAAAACGTAGCACTGACATGATATCCTCTTGTAGATTGACAGGTGTATTACACACTTTGGCTTGATAGTGTATTGGTCTGGCAGTGCTTGGGTATATTTCCCGAAGCAGTCTTACATTAGACTGACAGCCTTAGTCATATGTCATTTTGATTTAAGCTTCTCACCACTTCAGCCGTATTTGTACTACCTACCATTACTCAACTCGGATGTCTGCAGGAAGCATCGGGCAATTGATCTATCAGAGACATGACTGATTTTGTTGTCAGTACTGACAGCAAGTAGGCACAATGATCAATTGGCTTTATATGCAACATTTTTCTGTCTTTCTTAAACTAATGTTGCAATCCTGTGATAATTGATTGTGCTTTGACTGCATGTCAGAAAGCTTAATTTCTTGTGCGCACTTTATGTCCCTGCAGACTGGAATCTTTTTAAAACACATCTTTATCAGTCATCATCAGCAGATGGAATTTGCTTGGCTTGAATCATTAATCATGCAACTATCGGTGGTCATTTATTCATCGTATCATGATCATGAGGCCTATGAGTGGACCTACTACGAATTTAAGGTCAAGAGTCAAGTTGACTCTCGAATCATTTATTCAACAGATTTCGTTTTTCCCAAGTCGGCTTGTTTGCCTTTTTAAGATAATACAGAATTATCAAAAAAACATGAAGATGAGTTGTGTGGTGCATTATTACATGTACTCTCAACAATATTAGTGTACATCAGCTCACAGAGCAAACTGCACTCCCTGCACTCAATCCTTGCACAAATAATTAGACACACAATGACGCACGTTGCTGTTCTGGGTATTTATGGAGAAACTAAATTGGGCAGTCAGGTAGATCGCAGAGCACAAATAATTAGATTTAAGAGGCAATTCATTATTCATTATGTACTCTTCTCATTCTGGATTACCTGGCGCACTCGTTTACATCCTGCATCGCAATCAACACAGGGCCAATAAACAAAGTGTAATTTTCACATGTGCTTTCTTGCGCTGACACCATAAAGATAACGGACATCTGTCGGTCCTCCTGACAAAATTCAGGGCTTTTCATTTGCCATAGTGTTCTTTATGTAAATTTGAACTATATTAAATTAATTTCTGTGAGAGTAAGAAACGAGATGTACAGGATAAGCTCCAATACTCTCTTTATCACGTTGAGCTGGAACATTAAGAAATATAATGCATGAGCTTAACTCAGAGAAGACAAACGATGAAGTGGTTAAAAAGTTTAATTTCCCATCTCGGCAGGGGCAAACCAAGTTAATTGAACTTTGTGGCTTGCGCAACACTGTTTAAATAATTTATTATGTCTGTTACAGAAAGAAAGAGAAGGAGAGGGACGAGAGAGAAAAATCATCCCTCAGTCTGTCATCCTGAGAGTCATTTGTTATCTGTTTTACTGCCTCCAATCAAGAGCAAATTCTCCAATTTTAATAATGAACAAGCAGACAATCCTCTGAACTCGCAGCCAAACCTAACAAGGCTTTAAGATGGGGACCTGTCATCTATTTAAGGTTACCTTTTAACTCAATATGAGCTGTTACATTCTGAGTTGCATGTACTTGAATATGTAAATTAAAATTGGTACGTTGATATCATTGTTTCATGGAAGTGTAATTGAAATAAGTTGTTGGCCTTTTAATCATGACCTCAAATGTTCAAAGTGTCCACCTAATAATTTGGCGATCTTTTACCAATTAAACTTAATTGTTACTTTAAATTACTGATTACTAAGTTTATGTATTCTCAGAAACTATAAATAGTAAATCTATCTGTAATGTTGCCTGGTTTGTTTTGGATCAGATGTTCTCTAAATGCTCAAAGAGAAAACACCTGCATGCCTGACTGCCTGTGTTTTTGTTCGGACTCTGTGCATCTTGTAACCAGTGTAAGCTTTTCGCTCTTAAAATGTCAGAAGTTTGATGTCCTATGGTGTCAACCTGTAGAGACACTATTGCTTAGCTACTGCCTTCTCTGTCAATCAATACAGCATTTGAAAATATGACATTTTGTGTGTATATATGACCCTCAGTCACGTAGTTTGCTCTCTACCTTCTTTCACCTTTTCCTTCTCTTTGAGAGGGTGTCATTTCTAACGAGCGATGAAAAATGAGGGGGAGTGTAAGGTCAGTTTGAAGTCAAAATGTGTGATTTGTCACATCTCCAGGGGAATTATAGAGCATATTCATGTCAAATTAAACAATAAGTCTTTGTTTAGGACCAATTAGTTTTCCTTGTGTGTAGTAAAATAATTCCAAGCTTCTAAATGATGTGTTTTGAGCCCTTGCAGATTGTTTATTGTGTGTTTGTGTGTGTGTGTGTGTGTGTGTGTGTGTGTGTGTGTGTGTGTGTGTGTGTGTGTGTGTGTGTGTGTACATGTTTGTGTGTTTATAACCCGATGACAGCTCCAGGTAGAATGGCAGCCATGTCTCCTGAAAATATACCTTCTCCCTGGTAATGTTGACAATCACTGTGAAAATGATTAGTTTTGGTAACTATGCAGAACCACGCAAACAATATATTCTCACAAAACACACTTGTCTTTCTCCCCTCTCAGTTGTTCAGTTTACAAATTCGGTGAAGTGTCACTGAAAGACTGTGATAAGAGACGGTTGGACTCATAAAGGATAGGGCAGAGAGAGACAATGTGAGACACAGATAAGTGGCTGCACTGCAGCGTGATAGATAAGCCAGGCAATTCTTGGGCAGGTCCTCATATCTTATGTTTGATTGTGAGAACAGAATAACCTTTCAGGAACAACCCCTCTTTATTTTCAGTCTCCAATTTAGACTTGAATACTGAATCCTTTAACATACTGGAGAGGTATCTGGATTTATTTCCTCATGCCTTGGTCCTGCTCTTTGATGGTGTTCCCAATCAGCTTTTTGTTTTCTTGTATTAAACTGACTATAAAGAAGTTTAAGTGAATCACTAACAGTGCGTAAAGCGATATCATTGTGAGGAACCTCGGGGAGAAGTAATGCGGGAGTTGGATCGAGGTGGTGGGGCTTCAGAGAGAGACAACAGAAAGGAGAAGATGAGTAATCTGCTCCCATCAGTAAATTGGCGCAGTTTACTCTTGCCCTTTTGCTGTAGAAGGGAAATAAGATTGAATGGAGAAAGCAGATGAACTGAGAAGTCAAGTGAATGATTTCATTTGGGAGAACACCTCCCTGCTTCAATTACCTTTGAATGAAATGTTTAGATACGATGTTTCAGGAGGTTGGTTATCGATGTAATCTTAGTTTTAGTTCTGTTCATTCTTTTATCTTTCTCTTCAAAAAGGGGACTTTAGCTCCTCTTAAGGTAGCCGGAGAATCTTTAGCTTCTTTTCCTCGTTTCCTTTCTTTTCCCTGTCTTCCACTCCTTTCTGTAGCCCTGCTTTCACTGCCCAGCCAGAAGCCTCACGTTGTGTGTTGTCTGTTGCAAGAAGTAAGTCTCACACTCTTAAGTTGTTATTGCTTTCTTTCTCCCCCCCCCCTCGCAGCCCCCTCCGTCCCCCCGGTGTTATGTCGGAGCTCAAATAGGCTAAACCTTCCCAGCGCAATCTCATCCATATTTTACAAAAAAACCCTGCCTTTGTTCACCACTGTCTTTTTTTTTTTTGCTCACCACAGTCTCTTCTTTCAGTCCGAGGGCACACTGAGGTGAATGAGGAATATGAGGCGAAACACTGACTGATAGACAGAGAAGACTACAGAGGAAGCGTAGTCGTGGCTGGAGGAAGAGGCAAGAGGGAGGAAGTGTTGAAAGGAATGGAAGCTAAAATGCAAAGCTTGTGTGTTTCTCTTTGCTCAGTGTGAATATATGTGTGGAGAGAAAAGTGCTGCCCCAGTGTATGGATGAACACCTGAGCCAGATTAGTTGCACAAGCCACCATTTCCTGTATGCCTGTGAGGGGTAAAAGACACACACACACACACACACACACACACACACACACACACACACACACACACACACACACACACTTTGAGTCTCTGCAAGCAGGTAAAGATTTGCTAGGAATAACCATAAAATGTTTTTTTTTTAAAAATTCACTCTGTTCACAAGCCAATTTACATTTTTGTTAAACATGAGCGAACAAGAAAAACTGAATTAGACCCAGTTAGGGATGCACTGATCCAGCTGTTTCTCTCCTAACACTGATTCCTACGCCTTTACTCAAGATATCTGTTGAGAACCAAGCACCAATCCAAGACCAGCTCTCTTTTTTCCCCTCAAAGGAATGACATGAGGCCACAGATTGACGTGACTGAAAACTGAGTCGGCAGGCAGCCGTGTTTGAAATGGATGTGGATCAGTCACGTCATAGGTAATACCTGAACTGTACTGATCCTTACTTTTTCTTCATGTTTTCAAAGTCTGGCTTGATCAGTCTCCCCTCACTTTGCACAAGTCTTTTTTGTTTTGTTTATTAAGTGTCAGGAGATTTGTCATTTTTGCAATACAGGCTTTTCATCTAACAGCAACAATTGGCCAGAAGGAGTCAGCTCATGTCTTTTGCTCCACTTCTACACCCACAGTACAAACACATTCGCAGAGTCCTGTCTAACGAGCAGGAACCTCAACCAAGCAGCAAGTCGGCAGGATGAACAATGCCGGTGTTTTATGGGGCGATGTTTACTTTGGTATAACGCAATAGACACCATGTTTGTGCTGCATCAGTCAAAGGAGTCTTTATCATGAACTCTTACACTGTACTCATACAATAAGACAAGTGCACACAGTACAAGCTGCCATACACCTCTTCAGGTATATAGACTGAATTTCCCCTCTTTCTGCTTTCTGTCTTTGCCTGTCATTCATACTACAGTAGTGCATTGCATTCACCTACAGCCCAATAACTTAAACTCTTTGCAGTCAAAGGAATAGAGTTGCTTCTGAAATATTTATGTCCCCTCCATACACCCTTTTTTCATCTGACTACCAATATATTTTTCATTCATTTTTCTACCTATATGTTTCATCTTCTTTACCAAACATGTATTTATTAGATATTCATTTGTGTAGAAACTTAAAAAGATTGAGTTGTTAAAATATTGTCCAGGATAACATTGTTGTCAAGTAAAAATGTTGCATCCTTAAACTGTCAGCATTTCATGTAAGAACCTACGACTGCAACTATATGTTTCTCTAAAGGGGGACGCATAGTACTCCTCACGTTTTTGTTTTTTTTACAAGGAGGAGGATGTCAACCTTTAATATAAGTTTAAATCATTAAAAACCTAAAAATCTGAGCCTATTAAGTCCTGCTCGCATGAGTGACTTAAGCAGAAATTCTTGCATTCTTGAACAAGGGTGTGCATTTGAATTTGTGCACTGTGCAGATGTTGAGTTATGTTTGACAGTAAGATCTCGACAAATCCTGGGGAAACTCAGAAGAGTCCAATACGTATGTTCAGAGGGATTCAGGGTGAAAATTTAGATCCATCAAATCATAACACAAGTCCCTAAAGTGCAGAAATGTTTGAAAAAAAAAAATACCAGAAGAAGAATTTTATGATGAGGAAGCTATTGTTTATGGAAGGATTTCAGGAGTTAAGCTTGTTCACACAGATGCTGCTGAAGTGAAAATTTAAAGGCTGCCTTTGACATATGAGTGCAATTGTTTCTCGTCAGCTAATAGCATTTGCTGATGTTGCACATAATCAACTCATGCCTACAAGCTAAAGCAGCACCAATACGACAATGAGGCAGTGAGCTCGTGTGCAAAATATCAGTGTTGTGTTGTAAGAGGTGTTAGGGGTGGTCATCAAAATGGTGACCTATTGTTTATGAGATGTCCCATTGAAGAATTATTTCTTGATCATGTTAACCAGGCATGGAGCTAAACCTGTAGCACACAGAAACATGTTCGTAATGTAATCAGCCAGTGTGCTCTACGGTATCAGTGTTTGCTTGTATCATTTCATTATTAAGCATAGCCCTTCACTCTCTTTCATTAAATCCCTGGGGCTACGGGTATGATCATTAGCTGCACTGATATTTCATCTCATTTAAATGCCTGGGAAAAACCAGACATCTCATTTGAATTTCAGCAGTCACTACAAGCTAGATTCTCTCTGTGCCAGGTAGTCAGTGGAGCATTGGCTCATGCAGCTAGGCCAGCAGGTCTGAGTAAGTGAAATCATTATTGAGGCCTGACATAATAATGGAGTCTTCTCTTGAGAATCTCAGCCCTGGAGGCTTTTGTCGCAGTATAGATGTATTTAAATGTGTGTGCCTGTGTGCAGTAATGGCTTCAAATGTGGTACATGATGGAATTTGAATCTGTATACATTTAATATTCAAACCTCATTAAGGAAAGAAATTATTTACAATGATTTGATTGTGTATCCATGTATGAACGATTGAAAATTTGGTTCCAGTTCCCAAACCTAATTTAGAAACCGTCTGAGCATTTCTGCCAAAAATGAATACATTCGGAACTGAAAAAAAAAAGTTGCTGTTGGAAACCAGAAAATACCAGGACCTGAAGTCCAAACAGGATGTAATCAATTGGCAATCAAATCAAACCTTAATTTAAAGCAGCCAAAAACATAAATATTACTTTATCAAAGTGTTATCAAAGTAAATATTAGTTATAGTATGGCAAAAGCATGCAGATAAACAGTACATGTTGCTTCTTCACGGGAAAATGAAAAAAACTGTTTTTATGGTGACGTAACAGTTTGGGTTAGTTTGCCAGGTGGGCCGCTGGGTGCACAGTACCAGAATGGAAGCAGTTCTGGAACTAGAACTGTTCATTTTGAAAAGACACAAGAGAACCTAAATGAATTGGGACGCCAGAGGTCTTGTAGAGTCCGTGCCTCGGTGGCTCGGAGAACAGCCAACCTCGAGTCGGGACAGTTTTTTACTGTTGCCATAAAGATGATGGTTGAATAACGTAGCAATTTTAATACAAAACATGGTTTAAGTCACCATTTTAACCCAAACCTGTCTTTCCTAACAAAGTGCAATTTTTGTGCTTAAATCTAACTCTTTGTACTAATTTAAGAAATACTGCCATTAGTCGTATTTAAAATAAATAAATAAATAAAGGAAATGTGGTCGTATGGGTTGGAGGACTTATTGAATGTTTTGGCTCATCATTGTACATTAAACCATGCAGCATGATGGTCGTGGGGAAAATAAATCTATTCACTGTGGCAATAACAATATTTCACTGACTACTGAAATGAAAAAACTGTCAGAAGATCAACTTTTTTCGTTTCAGAACGATCTTATTTGGTTGAATGATAGATTTTCATAAACTCCCAAGTTTGCTGAAGATGTTATCCATCTCAACAAGTTAGGCAGCTGGAAACCATTACAAGTGATGCTCTGTGGAGTTTTTCTGACAGGTGTAAATGCGATGTGTTTGCAGTTCAAGCTGAGTCCTTTGCAGGGGTGGTCCAGACTACAGTAAATAGCAGCAAGCAAAGCCTGAAGATTGATTGTTTCTGCTTGCTTGGAACACATACCAGTTTCTTTTTCCTTTACCTTGGGGAAAGTTGAGTATGACCTTTCATTTATTGTGAAAAACATCTACAAAACCTTTCATACAAATCTAGCCCAGTGTCAGGTGTCGTGGTGCCTTGCAGTGGTTAAGATTCAAGTTTTGCAGGAAATGTAATGCCAACTGATCTTGCGAAGACTATATCAGCTCAGTGACTCCAGCATTATTTAACTTTTATGTACATTTTTAGGCAGTGTCAGCAAGTCTGCAGTCATTTTTAATAACATTTGTTGTTTTTATAATATATACTTTTCATGTTCCTTGTTTATTAACCAATTTCATTTAGTGGGTTGTTGTCTCTTTTTTTAATCCCACTCGCTGTCATGGAGAAACTCACTCTCATCACAGCCTTGTGTCACTTTCACGTCTTTGTGCAACAATGTGAAGAGGGAAATCTAGCTTGCCACTTCATTCTCTGAGGACCTTTTTCAATTTACAGCTTGGATTTCCCATGACTGTCAAACCTGGGTGAGACTGAGGTGAAGGATTTTGGCAAAGAAACCTGATGTGTTTAGCAAACCACAGAAACTTATTCTGGCCCATTAAAGTTATTCTCCACCCAAATCTGGCCTTTGAACGTCAGTAACTCCCCCCCGGGTGCCTGGATGATGGCTGTAAAAAGTTGGTAGTTTGTTCTTTTAATAAAAGCAGCAACTGGGGTTTAATTCTTGTTGATCATAATGGATTGAAGTTGTTGCAAGTTTTCACAGTGTAGCAATCGAAAGGATTGGGGACTGATGAAGGGGCTGGGTGTTGTTTGTTTTCTGTTGAGTCAGTGGCATTAAAGTGTAGAAAGACTGTGTGCTTTCACGCACGTGTTTATAAGTGAGTTTATATATGTGTAGGCATACATTTGAGTCTTCGGTGGGATTTGAATACTACCCGAGTTGTTTATTCCTGTGCTCTCCACTAGCATTCAGGGGAACAGGCAGGCCCTGGAACTATTTTTCCCAGAAATTACAGCAAACGTCTTTTTATATGTGGTAAGGATATATAGGTGGAAATGTAACTTTTTTCTTTATCAGACTAATGTCCAAATGTTGTGAAAAATCTGTATATGTTTGCTACCAATGCTCTCTATTTGTTTGATTAAAAACAAGAGCATAGTCAATCTCCGTTTTCATGTCCTGTCATCAGTGTACATGGTTTATGAAGAACATGTCTTAGGCTTTTGATGGCGATGTCAGTCAGCCAGTTGGTCTGTAACTCTAGTTTTTACAATATGTTTTAGTTTTTACTTTTTCATATTTTCATTTGACAATGAAGGTTTTCAGTTATTTTATTCTGGAAATGCTGAGTTTAAGTTTTACTTTGTGTTAGTTTTAATTGTCACGAACATTTAGAAATTAAAGAGGAGTTGAGCTATCTTATCGACTATTCAAGTCTTGCACACACACTTTTTACCTGTCTTGCTGTGTAATCAAGAGTGATTTAGAAATTGGATTATCATTCAAGGAGACATCAGCACATATTCATTTACGCTCAGCCCAGGTGGTTTGTCTGCTTAGTAGGAGGCCTCTCACTCAAGACTACACAGTGGGGACATGCAGTGCTCCAGCTGTTTAGTTGAAGAAGCAGCCTCGGTGCCAGAGACGGTGTTGATCCTCCCAGCATAGGTCACTGGTGGGAATAATTGATGGCAGACTCCGTTGATCTGCTCTGCATGAGGCAATACAACCACATTCCCCACTTTACATGGGCTACTAAGTGGAGTTTGTTGCAACTTCCAACCCCAAAGTGCAGAAATCAGAAACCACTGCACCATTACAATGTTTCAAATGGCCTATTAAGAGATTAGTGTGTAGGATTTAGCTAGATGTATTGGCAGAAATGCATAAGATGTTATCATCAGTGTATAATCATCTGAAACTACAAGTCTCTCTGTTTTCATTACCATCAGAATGAGCTCCTCATATCTACATAAGGAGCAGGTCCTCTTCCATGGCTCATGCCCAGGAGAGACAAACCACCGGTTCTAGAGTGGGGCTTTCACATTGTTTTGTGACCACCGTAGATTCTTCTACATGTTGGAAGGGGAGGACGAGAGGTGTTCAGTTGGTTGCAATCTGCAACCTTATTGCTAGATGGCACTAAGTCCTACGCATTACTCCTTTAGTGTATATTTACTGATTGTTGTAGACTAACCACTTCATCATTGACATCCACTTTTGAACCAAGAAAACTTCAGACTCACCCTACTGTAAAGGAGGTGAAGGAAGAAGGATATTCAGCTTCACTTATATGTTCATTGTCTCAGTTCAGATCATTGTTTTGTCTGGAAAGAATGGTTAGGTCTGTATTGTGTCTTCCACTATGTTCTCTTGATTGATTCAGTTGAATTGTCATTTTGTCCTTCCGTGTCCTTTGGTTGTCTCGGTGCAGTATTGAGGGTGTTGAAGAGATAAAATTCGAATTTACAACCAACATTAACATCCAGTTTTCCATGTTCCATTTGTCTCACCGAAGGCCAAGTACTCTCTCTCACACACATGCACACAAAACATATTGCTTTACCAACTACTCTTGCAATCACTTTCCATAATGACCTACAGTCATGCGTCAAGGTGGAAATGTATTGAATGCACTGAGGCAAGGAGAAATGAGTGATTTTCTTTTTCCCATACAGAGAAGGGTAATATTAGTAATGCTCATTAGGCTGTAAATAAATGTATATGTCAGCTAGTTGTGTATGGGCTGCATTCTCGTATTGCACTCACTGCAGGGAGTTTGGCTTATGGGCACCCATAAATATGAGTCATTATGGGTAAATAACCTTATAAATGGCAGTGGGTACTCTAGTGCATGGGATTTGAACAATTCATGCGATTCAAAATGTTTTTGGTGAATCTAATGTGGCTGTGAATATCTTTGTGATAAAAGAAGAAACAGACTAATTTTTCTCAGAGCATGTATTTGCATAAATTTGCATTTATTTTGTGAGTGTATGTATGTGCATATAATAGCATTTATGTCTGTGGTTCAGACACCTGCACGCAACTACACACACAGGGTCTGATATCTCTAATAAAGGCTAGCTGAAAGAATACCTCATTAAATGCTCTGTCAGAAGTCATTCATCAAACCCTGACTAGCAGACATAATAAAAGTTTTAAACATTTCAATGCCTCTCTTGGTGCTCAGTAGCAATAAAATATGCATAGCATATGTATTGACTCCAATATCTGCCTGGTCTTACAATCTAAACTGTGAGAGAGCTCAGCGATTGGAGGGGAGAAAGAAGTAAATATTCTCTGTAAACAAAGGAACAAATCTACCATCCTCAGGGGAGTGATGCTCCTCTTGATGGAATTGATTGGTCAACCAACCAATACAATTATCATGAAGTCAATGCAGGGTTTGAATCATTAACTCCAATTGGCCTGTAGAAGTCAGAAGAAAAGGAAGCCAGGTTGCTGTGTAGCCTTGTTTGCCTGTGACAGACTTGACTATTGTACTACTTTTAGCCTTATTTAGTTACACAGAAAACTCTTTTTGCCCTTTCTCCCACTTGTTACGTCTCAAGGCCTCTTCCCCGCAAAAAATGGGTCCACTACCCCTACATTTGGCAAAGGCCAAGATGGGGAAGCCACAAATGATGGACTAGTGTAAATGATAAGGTCCAGTTATTTTAAGAAATGATCTTGTTTCTTTTGTTTCTTTTGTATCTTAATCAGCTTTCAAATAATATCCACACCAGTGTTACCCTGAAGCACCTCCACATTAAATAAATAAATAAGTAAATAGATAAAGGAGGCCTATATACAGGCCCTGAAAATAAACTAAATGCAAATCTGAAATGAAACAGCCTATAATCCTATTAAATATTTTAGGTTTTTTTTGCAGCGTAGGACCAAAAGTTGTGCCTCCAGGCCTGATGAAATAGTGAAATGAACTGGGACTTAACAACAACAGCTGAGGGTGAGACAATGTTTGACAGCAAGGGAATCAGTAGAGGATAAGGGTGTGAAAAAGAGGGAGACATATAATACGCAGGGACGAAGAAAATTGACAAAATACACTGGCACCAATTGATTGATGTTTGTCATCCTTTGTTCCTCTGTGTCATTTTCATTGTCATAAACTCTGCAACTCTCTTTCCAAGCAAATATGTTCCCATTTGTCTAATTTGCATAAGCAAATATATTTAGCTGGAACCATAACGGTTTTTAACCAGCATAATAAGGAAAGGAATTGTTTTTATTGAACGTACTGTATCTGTTGTTGTGAATATCTGTCTCTGAAAACACTTTGACCTTCAAACATATTTTATTTGTGCAACCCTCTTCTGGCATGATTAGTGTTTCACTGTTTAGTTTTTTTCAGGCCTTTGAAAGTGCAGTGCTTAGGCTGGGAAAAGAGTGTTCCTGAATAAATATTGAGGAAGTCCGTGTTGGTTCGAAAAATAAGAGAGGATTGCTTGACTTGTTATAGATTATCAAAACCACAATTTATTTTTAACTTTAACTAAGTGCTTTAATGGCATGACTTTTTTGCATTTTTTTTTTTTCTTCTATGCTATTAGGATCTGCTGAAAAGCATTTTGTTTATCTAAAAATATACCTCCAGTAACTCAGATTTAAAGCAGATTGTCAAAATGGAGAGACAGAAAACAAAAAGGCCCATTAGGCCAGGGACACACTGCCTGCATGGCTTTTGTTAATGGTGTCATGATTTACCGGTATTGACAATAAGATCATTTGTTCATAAAAAAAAATGAAATATTTATCATTTAACACATACAATGATATTGTGATTATTCCAAACACCAGCATCTATCTGGTGTTGGAAAAATAGTTACAAGGTGGAAGTCTTTCCTGTCCAACTTTCATTGTGATCAATACAACTTTTTTTCATTGTTGTCTTTTGAATGAAATAAGTATGTACTGCATGTATAGGCATTGTGTCCCAGGCCTTTGCGTATAGAAGCCTTTCCGTGGGGTAGAGAATCACTGCTGCCCTCTAAACCCAAAAGGGAAGAGGGTAATGGGGACTTGGTGAACCTGCTGGGACAGCAGGGTGGCAGTTTTAATACAATACAATACATGCATACAATACCATAAACAGCTGAAGGCTTTTTGGACTATCAGCTCTTTCTGATGGACTTTCTGTCCGGACGCCATAGACTTGTCAAGGCAAACTCCTGCGAAATGCTGAGTAGACTGTGAACCTTAATTCTATAACCTTGTTTTATCCAAGTAAGTGATAGCTGGCATAAACAAAAAAACTGGCACTTCTGCTGTCCACTTTCACAAGAGGACAGAAACCACCTGCTTTGTCTGACACACTGGGCTGACATAGCTGCTGTGGTTCATCTGCTCAGTTTTCCACCAGATGTTGTCGGAAGCTTGCTGGTGATCGTCACATCACAACTTTGCCTGTGTGACTGCAGATAATGTGTGCAATCTCTGATCAGGTGTTAGGGTTAGGTAAATGTTTTAGGTCATCAATTGGCTTTCCCATTGAAAGAAATAGATTTAGAGAACGTCTCTCTATCTCATTAGATGCCTTTTTTTTCTCTTGGACATGATACTGTCTGATTTTTGACTGATTTATGGGAGCTACATATTTTAATATGCTCAATGAAAGGAGAGTGTTTGGGCAGCAGGGAGAAATGAGAGTGGTGTTTAATATGATCATACTTGGCCTTTGTTCTGTTGCAAGACGTTATTCAATCAAACATCTCCATCGCTGTCTGCCTGCTTTTCATCTGTCTGTTTTCTTTGAAGGTACTACAAACACGGTATCTTGACTCCAGATCCCTCCATATTAAGAGTTTTATTTGCTCTGAAATAGTAATTTTACACATGAATCACATTGAACAGAGACATTCTTCTGCACAAGTATGTAGCTTTTCTTAACACCCCAATCAGTGGTTTCACAGCGGGAGTTCTGCCTGTGACAGACAGTGGATAACACCTGCTGCGACACAGGCTGGAGGCCAGAGTTTCAAACCCGTGCAGAGACACAACATTATCCTGAAATGGTTTACTTTTTTGAAGAGCCAAACAAGGTTCCCATTACCATTCCTAGAGGAGTCTGACCTATTTAACATGGTTCTGCAAATCTGCAGTGAATTAATTGTATAAAGCAGGGAGATTAATGGATTGCTATAGAATTACATTGTTGCATAGGTTTTCATACTAAGTCACAGATTCATGAATATTGTAATTCTTAGAATAGCATTTCAAAGCTGGGCCACTTGTTGAAACAAAATGCTCTGGATATACCTTCAGTGTGGCTTTGAAATCATGCGCACCTACAGCTTCCTTTATCTGGTGCTAAAGTTAGCCATTGATTGTTGAGCTGTGGATGGACCATCTGCTCTGTTCTTTGCTCTTAAATGACTGTGCACAGAGTGTGCATGGTCGACTTATGATATGCTTGCTTTACCTGGCAGAGTTTGCAATGTACTTTATCAGCTGCGGTAGTCTTGTTCCTGCAATTTGTTTCGTAGCATCTAATCTCACAGCACCACACAGGCTTTACCAGAGTCTGGTAACTAGGGATGGCCATTTCAAGCACAAATACTATTTGAAATTTGCTCTGAGCTAATTAGTTATTAATCAACTATTAGCCAGAGCCTGATAGCAACGTATTCTTCTTCTCCTTGTGTGGTTTACTGGCTGTTGGCAGACAGGTTTTGGCCTTACCGCCACTTTCTGACAAGAGAAATGCATTACAACCAGGTGCCAGTTAAAGCAGGGCAAATAAGAAAGAATGGGATTACTACCAAGCGGTGGTAAGAAAAAATCAGGTAAAGAGGACCATAGTTGCAGAAACTTTTTTTTTGTTTTACTATTTGAAAAATCGTTAATCACGACTCATCCATCATACATACACACTCAGCAACCCATACAACAGAAGAGTTCAAGGTTCAGCCCTATACATGCATGTGCACAAACATGCAGATGGACAGCCATTCAGCACCACTCAGGACTTCAGGAACAGTCTTGCACCTTTTCATCCAATTGTCATTCATCTCTAAATTTCCTGCCGGGTCAAACTATATATATTGAAGAGGAGCTTTGGCAATAATAATGCTTTGCCATAGATATTCTTCAATTCAATGTCACCATGTGCATAATATATAGACATCTTCATATAAAAGCCAAAGTAAGTGTTTTGTTAGCTTTAAAAGAGTGAAGCTGCAACCTTAAAGAGAGGCTTTTACCAGTTCTACAGTATCATTAAAACATTATTTTCATGTGTGTAGGTAATCGTGCACTGCTGCTTCACTGGTTTTTAGTCCTATTTTCTAATATGGGAGAAATGTTCAAATTTGACCCTGGTTTCCTAGTTTTACAGAAAAGAAATGATTCATATCTTTAATTTCTTAAAACATTTTCTGGAAATGACTGTTATTTGTTTGAGCAATTTCAATCTTCTGAAATGAGCAGTGAAACACGAAATGAACAAAATGTACAAAGTGGTGAAAGGATGAACACAAATTTACAAGGTTAGTCTTCCTGTTTTTAATACTGATATAGAATGTATTTAATTTATAAATGGATGTCTACATGAGAAATCGAGCTGTTCAGACATGTTTTATTGTTTGATTTAACAGTTTTGAGATTATTTCCTTCCCACATGTAAACACCAGTGAAAACAGCCTGGCGTGTGGATGTGTTTGGTGTAAATACAAGAATGGATCAAAGAGCTGGATCAGGACTGGTTATTGTCTGTGTGGGGGTGAAGGAAGTCTCCATCCTAACTAATGGGTCTCTGCCTCTAATTAGAAGACAGAACACATACATGCATGAGAACACACACAAATAAAAATGCCCGATATCCTTCCTTTTCATATCAAATGACAGGAACCTTGAATTTTGTTCAGGATTGTCTAAATCTATCAAAAGAGAAAGTAAGGACGTGTTTATGTGGTAAACACAGATCTATGCTAGTGTAAGTATTCACTTGTTTGTTCTTTGACGCAATAACAAGATTATATCAGTACCAGTAATTGACCAACAACAGGTGGGCATGTGAATTAACCCCTTAACCCCCCAAACAACCTCTATATTAAATATATACACCCCCCTCCCCCCTCCCTGTCTCTCTCTTGGTCTCTCTCACCTTCTTCTCTTTTGAAACTTGAGTTCAAAGCTAAGGGATCAGTTCATACTACAAATTGTCTTGGAAGGGGGGACATTGTTGAATTGCTACAGATTTGTTTTATATATATATATATAGTAGCCAACCCATCTAGGTTATGTGGAGTGTGTCGGTTTTCTTTCTTTCTTTTGTGAAATAAATATAAGGTAGTTGGCGGTCAATTGGAAGAGTTGAGTTGGCATTGTGTTAGCCTACTAAAATTTCATAGGTATTTTTCAAACATTAAAACGGCCTAACAGACTGAAAATTAGAGCGTACTCTAAATGTAAGTCTAAAAAGTAATGATTTTTTTTGTGGATTGTGCAATTAATCTATTTTGTGGTGTAGCTACTTGTTTCTTTCCTTCCATTTTGTAAAGGGCTGGCTTCCTGCGCGTGCTCGGTGCTCTCCAATTAGAGAGCGCGCACTTGTGTGAAGGTGGAGGATCAACTCATCGCTGCTGCGCGGCTCAGAGGAAACTTGAGCAATGGAAACTTTGACAAACATCGTCAAATGTCCGACATACAGTTAAATAATTTAAAGTATATGGTTCTCACGAACTGTCACAATGTCTGACGAGGGAGAGGAAAGCGACGGGGGCGAGAGACCGCAAATCTCCGAGTCTCCTTCCCCGCCTCTGTCTGTCAGTCTTCCCCGAGGATCTCTTTCCTCTCCGCGGCCCCTAGACCTCTTCTCCTCCGCCTCTCCGCTGCTGGGGGAAGCGGACTCGCCTTACCTCGCCTCTCCGGAGTGTCTTTACCCGTCTCCAGAGAACCCGGAACTCGGGGACTCCACACACTTCACGCCGCCAAAGTTCCGCCAGCGCACCGGGGACAGCGGCTCTCCGTTTCGTTCGCCGCCGGATGTGCGGATAGATGTGGTGTACGACCACCACGATGACCCGGTTCCCAAGTGGAGAGGACGAGGAGCGGCGAACGCTGAGAGCTTTCAGCACCGCGGACAGCGACTCCAGCGGACTCCGGAGCTCTCGGACCACGAGAACCACTACTCTGCTGAGCACATAGACACAGAATTCAACTCTGAGACTCGGCAAACGTGAGTCTTACCTTTTTATTATTAACCAAAGATTTTAATTCACCTGTCCAGTGACCAGTGACTTGTGCAGAGTCCATGTGATTATTTATAAACTTGTGTGAAAAGGATACTGGGAACTCACGTGGAAATAGCATACCTATTTTTGGGTTGAGAGAATTAAATCAAGAGCCCCCTAATCCACCTGGAATGTCAACAAGTAGAGGTCAATTTTGGAGAGAGTAGAGTAAAGCAGACAGGATTTTCACTAAATCAGCTGCACCTATGGGACAACGATTTCCACTCAGCTGTGCATTCTAAGGTCTGTTATGGATTACACCAAGGTGACCGGAACCGATTTGGAGACCTTTGTGGTCAATGTGGAAGATGCATTAACTGATTCATACTGGCTGTTTCTTTGCTTTTGATTGAACATAACTTGTGCTGAAATGATGTGTCATCTTAAATGGGAGTTCTCAAATGAATCTTTCTTTGTTTTCCCATACTGTCAAGTTGATGTGTGGTTAGGCTGCCGAGTGGTGTGTCCCCTGTGAATACATGCATACACGCTGCTTGTGTAAGGAAGTGAAGTGCGTGTGAGTTTAGATGAGTTATGTGTTTTTTTTTCCACTGCAGCCCTTATTTCACGCCAGTGTTGAGAGAGCATCTTGATTCGTTCCATTGTGTGAATGTATAAGCACCACCAACAGGGACTGTGTGTGTGTGAGGGGGGGGGGGGTAGTCTGAGTGAGAGAGACACACTGGGACAGAACCACGTGACAAACTACATTGACTTGCACAGTACATTCCCTCATTGTCACACTTATCACACACAAAACACACACATTGTGTTTTGTGTTTTGTGTTTTGTTCCTACAACTGTCCTCGATATTCAGTTGCTTTACTTTGAGATAAAGGCTCACAAAACTATTTGGTGGGTGCAATCCACTGCATCCACGTAGGAAACATCCGCAGAGACAAAGTGGGACATACATGATGACACTTAATGGCTATTCATGTATTGCCAGCACAGCTTTGAAACCTGCAATTCTCAATATCAGATAGTCAGTGTTGGGTCTTTGATCTTCTCTGGTCTGCCTCTTTAATACACCTGTTTCCAGCTTTAAAGCCCTTATGTGGAAACAAAGCATGGCCTGGCTCGGCTAAATGTTGGACACCTGTGTGTGTATGTGTGTTGTGTGAGAGGGTGAACATGCCTGTTTCTCATTACCGCTAAATTATGGTGAGCAACTTACCTTTGATCTTAAGAATTGGCAATTTACTGCTTGAAAGAGTGTGTGTGTTGGCGTGTGTGTGTGTGTGTGTGTGTGTGTGTGTGTGTGTTGGTGCGTGTGTGTGCGTGTGTGTGTGTGTGTGTGTGTGTGTGTGTGTGTGTGTGTGTGTGTGTGTGTGTGTGTGTGTGTGTGTGTGTGTGCATGCGTGTGCGTGCGCGTGTGTGCGTTTGATAAAGACGGAGAGAGCTGAGAGTGTATCATTAGTCAGTTATGTAAATATTCCTGCTGAGTCTAAACATATTTTTTACTCATTATCCTTAACATTTGGTTTCAAACCTGATTCATCTTTTTTTTTCCCCTTTCCTCTCTAGTGCACCAGTAAATTCTCTAACCAAATTATAAATGACTTGGTACCTCAAGCTCAGAAAGTTAAAAAAAAAAAAAAAAAGATGCCATTTTGAACAATTACAAATGGATTATACAGTTTGGCTTGTGACTGAAAAACTCATAGTGACAGCTATTAAATGGTATTTTCAGCAGGCTATATGCTAATGTCTTATTTTGCATTGCCATCACATTTTTCAGTGCTCTTGGAGTAATCGTTCCATCAGCAAAAGGTGTATGAGAACTTTCTATTTGGCCATGTTCATTTAATGGAATGAAATTGTATGCTGACCACAAAAATAACACTCAGTGGTTTTGCAAATTTACTACTAAAAGTACCATTTACGTCACAGCAGTTCCAAGCAGGCAGTAGATCTCTTTGATCAATCATCCACACAGAACGTTGTCTCCCGGGCTTAAAATCCTAAATACATTTTTCATACTGCTGCGTACAGTATGTAACACCGAACTGTAGCCAACTGTGACATTTGACAAATCTTGGATGTCCACATCACTTAATCACCGCAACTGTGACTCAATAAACTAAACTGGAGTCATTTAAGTGTCTTGAGATGTCAAGGAAGTGTTGCTTGAGGACCTTGGCTACAAAGGGGAAGATTTTTGAACATGCTGCAATAATGTGATGGATTCACTCACAGCAATGGTGCAAGATCTTCTTCACCCTTTTTCTGACAGTTTTGTTGTTAGTAGGAGAGGGGGTTGCTTGATTGGACAGGCACTCTGAGTAATCTGCAGCAGACTCTGACTTGGATGCAGCATCAGAACAAGAACTAAGTAGAGTGACTAATATATGAATTGTTGCAGTATGCAGTTTCAGGATTAAGGAACAGCGTATAAGCGTAAAACGTAGTAAGTTTACACATAATCAAATAAAATGTGAAAATGTTGCATTTCTATAACCCTCTGATTCTCTGTTCTGTAATGTTGGATGTATATTGCATTCGCACAAACTGACAATATGCTACTGTACATGTTTGTTGTTAAAAGATGGAGAGTGGAAATAAAAAATTTAAAAATTTAAAAAAAGGTTCGCAAAGCCAGTTGTTGCAGGCTACAAACACAGCTGTGACCCAATGTAGATATTAAAGTTGAGTGAGTGAATATTGGTCATATGTTCAACAGATAAGCAGAAGGACAATTTGCGTTGTATAGGATAGATCAGTGGTTTTTAAAAGGCAGTGGGAGCTCTTCCTCCTGCTGCATGACATCATTTTTTGGACCTGTTTTTGCAAACAAAGTTGGAAGAATGGTAATATGGCGAGTCCTTTGGTATTACTTTAGGAACAAGACTGCAATATATGATGTACAAATACATTCACACACACACTAGATATATAAGCAGATATATATATATATATACACACACAGTCCCTCCTTTGCTCACTAATTTTGCTTCTCCTTCAGTCCCCCACACACAGACACAGTTTCTCTGCACCTATCTATCTCCATTGTGTCTGTCTCCTCCTGTCCGTGTGAATTTAATTCCACTCAGAAATGATGCAGGTAAATTCTATTTCAGGTCCAAATCACAAACAGTCAAAGATGGATGGTGGGGGAGATAGAGAGGGATGGAAAATGGCGATTCATTACCTGCCTATGAGGTTATCTAAATGGGCTAGCAGCCAGACGGCCCCTCATTTATGAGGAATCCTCCCTGTGCTTACGAATCTGTCTGTGAGAGTGTTTGTGCGAAGGTGGGGGTTGAGGGAGATATTCGGTACATCTTAAAGCGCAATACTTTGTTGTATATCAATAACACAAATTATGGCCTTAAGAAACAAATCCTTTTGTGATGGAGTCAACAATAAATGAACATTATAAGCTCCGCAGAGGTAGTTCTTGCTGTAGGGATATTGTATTGGTACATTTTACAGATAGAGTAGGTTGTGTCCACATTCCGTGTGTGTGTGTGTGTGTGTGTGTGTGTGTGTGTGTGTGTGTGTGTGTGTGTGTGTGTGTGTGTGTGTGTGTGTGTGTGTGTGTGTGTGTGTGTGTGTAAGAGAGAGAGACTGAGAGAGAGAGAGAGGAAAATGTTGCCCTTTTCCATTGATTGGCAGCCTGAGGCATACGCAGCTGATTGTGTAAATCGAAAATCAAAAGCCACGCACCTTTCATACACTATAATCGCACACTGACAAACACCCCCCCCCCCCCCACCACCACCACCACCCCCCCCCCCCCCCTCTCTCTCTCACACACACACACACACACACACACACACACACACACACACACACACACATATGAGATTTGTCTTGGTGAACTCACATCTTCTCAGTTCCACATCCTTTGACACTCCAGGGAATATTTCTACCTTGAACGCGTTTCCATTTTCACCTTTTCCTTCGACGTCCTGCTTTCTGTGCATAGACGCACATACACACACGCCCGCTATCTCACGTATACACAAAGTAAAGGGAAAATTACAAATAGCTGAAATTACAAATAACTTTACCTGATATTTTTTTTTAAACAATTTTGTGTCAGGTCTCATTGTAAAACTGGACCTAATGTCATTTGTAAGGTCACTGCACAGAATTATGTTGAAAATCTTTTGTCAGTCTTCTATGTGGACAATACTAACCAATTATAGTTTTATTTATTTGTTGTTCAAGTTAGCAAGTTGGTGTGATCCCTCTTAGTCCACTCACTGAGAACTGTTCCGATTGTGCTCTGAGTGACATACTGTCATATTAGCATTTTCTAAATTAAATCTCCAGTCTGAATTGGTTATTTCATAGTGGAAAATCAATCTGCACTGGTCAATAACTTTTCGCCAAGGCCACTCCTTATTTCCCATTCCTATTTTTAATTTTGTGGCGTACAGGGTGGCATGAAGGCTTTTCTTACAGTGTGGGTCAGCGTGTCCTGCTGTACAGCAGACACACACAATGTGGCACAACGTTGTGTTTTTGAATAACATTAGGTGGAGTACAATAGCCCTGATTAAAACTGTTTTGCAGTAATTGGGGTGACTACCAGGGGTCCTGTGCAAACTGCTGACAGGGTTGTTACCTGGGATAGTGCTCCAATTAGGGTGAAAGACAAATGAAGACAATGTGTAGAGCAGGAGGACCTTGTTTATGTCTGTATCCACGCATGTGACAATAGATAAAGACAGTCCCACCACTGGCCAAAGAGTCACAGTGGATGACGACTGGTGCAGAGTGCAAGCATGTCATGCCAGAACCAATTGAACTGACAGCTTCATCTCTCGCTTGCCACTCAGAACTGTTGACCTGAGATTGCCCTGCAATGAGCTTTGACCCTGGTAGCAGTTCATTGATTTTGCCAAGGACAGATTTATCACAGATGTCTCGGTGATGCTTTGTTTGAGGTCAGTGGAGAAGTCTGTCTTGAGCACTGCTGATTATGTTTGACCACTTCCTGTCCATGGAGGATGTCCACATGGGGAGTAATGACTTTGTACACTGTATAGTCAGCTGGATGTAACTAATGATATTGTCTTTTCCTCTTGCCTCCATTATTTATTCTCCCGGTCTCCACTCTCTTGTCCCTCACCCTTCGTCACTTCATCTCTCCTTCCTTTGAGCCATAAATGCCTGCTCCTGGTCTACGTCCATCTTCGTCATTTTAATTATTCTTTTGCCTCGTTTCACTGTTTCCGACCCCTCTTTAATGTGTCCCTCCAGGGTGGAGGCCATGCATCGCCGGCACACCACGCTCAGGGAGAAGGGGCGTCGCCAGGCAGTGCGAGGTCCAGCCTACATGTTCAATGAGCGTGGCTCACCCCTCACTGCAGAGGAGGAGCGTTTTCTGGATGCTGCTGAGTACGGCAACATTCCCGTGGTTCGCAAAATGCTGGAAGAGTCCAAAACCCTAAACTTCAATTGTGTGGACTACATGGGCCAGAATGCTTTGCAGCTAGGAGTGGGTAACGAGCACCTCGAAGTGACGGAGCTGCTGCTGAAGAAGGATGGTTTGGCCAGGATCGGGGATGGCCTGCTTCTGGCTATATCCAAAGGTTATGTTCGAATCGTTGAAGCCATTCTCGGCCACCCTGCCTTCGGTGGAGGTCTCCGACTGGCCTTGAGTCCCCTGGAGCAGGAGATGCGTGATGATGACTTTTACGCATATGACGAAGATGGAACACGTTTTTCGCATGACGTCACCCCCATCATCCTGGCTGCTCACTGCCAGGAGTACGAGATCGTCCACATCCTTTTGACGAAGGGGGCTCGCATAGAAAGGCCTCACGACTACTTCTGTAAATGTTTAGAATGTATGGAGAGGCAGAAGAAAGACTCATTCAGTCACTCACGCTCCAGGATGAATGCATATAAGGGCCTGGCCAGCGCGGCGTACCTGGCACTCAGCAGTGAGGACCCCGTGCTCACCGCCCTCGAGCTCAGCAACGAACTGGCAAGACTGGCCAACATCGAGACGGAGTTTAAGGTAAGGTGGTCTCTATTTTTCTTTTCTTCTTTACTTGTGTTTTACCGGCGTGAAAAAAAGAAATTCTTCTCTTCAATTTTGGAACGATAACTGCCGTACTGCAAATGTAAATTAGTGTAATGATTGATTTGGGGAGCGTGATGGGGTTCAATAGCTTTTCCATGATTGCAGGTATGAACCCACTTAAAATCTTTTTAAAAATGTACTGTTTTTATTCAACTCGGAGAATAAACAAATTTGAAAAGTTTCACATGACAAAAGATACAACTTAACCGAAACAACGGACACTTTATTGACCTGAAGGTAAGGTCAAGTGGGCCCACATTTTATTGTTGCTCCATCACATTCATTAATCCTGCCTGACTCATTTTTATTTTTGCTGTGAAAGAAAACTCCTGCATCTACTGCTGCACCGCAAACTAAAGTAGAAACAACATAGTAAAAATAGTATTAGTTCTACTTTATTCATTTAGTGAATATCAATTAAATAAAACACTGATGATCTACATACACAGTGTATTTAACGTTATGGAGGTCAACTCAGTGTTGCACTGCTAAAGTCACAAATCTGTCTGGTCGCAATATATTGTGAAACACAGAGGATTGGCTCAGGCCAAAACGCTCACCAAAATTGGCACAAGTTCTGACTTAAACATGTTGGCTGCTGAATTTTAAACAAAATACTTGTAGTTCCCCCCTTTTTTGTGAGTACCTTATCTCAATAACTGCTTTTTGCGGTTGTTTCAATGACTTCCATTGTGTTTGATAACAACAGCATTTGAGTTATCACACATTTATTGACATCATCATGTTTGCTGTTGCCGATAGTGTAAGAGAGAGAGAAAGAAGAGACCCACTAGACAGAGAATATGAATGAAAGATTCAGTAAGTGATTCGTTGGCTGCTGATTTTTTTAAACTCCAGTTATCGAACTTGTAAGTGGATCCAACATGGAACCAGCTATCTGATCCTATCGCTGTGCTTGACACGCTCATCTGCTGTAGTTTTTTTTTTGTTGTTGTTGTTTTTTTTTTTTTAAAGCTTTTATTTTCAGAGTTTGGGTAGATTAGAAATATAGTGCTAAAATAAAATGTGTAGATCTGTCTCTGCCAGTGTTTCACCCCATTCCTGCCAATGATTCAACTTTGTCACTAGACTCTCATTTTGAATGGATTTCCCGTGCACTCGTGGTTTTTTTTATTACTGTTGTGAAGTACATGTTATCAATGCAATATCGCCTCAGCTGGTGGCAAAAACACTAACGTACAAGATTAAGTTTGTGTGTGTACTTGTATGTGTTGGTGAGGTGGGGATTGCGTTGTAAAACTTGAATGTAAGGTCATTTTGGGAAAGTGTTGTGCCTTCAAAGGTCTGTTTGTCGGTTAACATTTGGTTTAAAGGTTAAGTTTAGAAATAGGGCGAAGTGAAGTAGGGTAAGGAGTGGGGTTTAGTTGGGATGGTTAAGGGGCCTGTAAAAGTTTGCAGTACTTGATAACGTTGTTAAAATGACTTTTTAAACTTTTTTTTTTTTTTTCAACCAATCAAACCTAACTCTGTGTACCGCTGTGTCTCCTTCAGCAGGGTGCTATGTTTGGGCTGCGGGCACAACATGCTACCTCACTTACACTGTGTGGCAGGTGTGGTCATGCTTTTGGTTGAGGTTGAGATGGAGAAGAAGATGATTGCCTCCCTACTCTGCCAGCAAGCATACCTGTCCCAAATCGGTTGACTCGGGATATTAAGGCCACCACTCACACTGGCAAATGAAAGAGACTCATGGATAAATGCTAGGTACACCTACTTGTAAAAAATAAGGGCTCTTAATAATTATATATAATTATTATCACGGTTGCAATTAGGTTATTTTCAGTTATCAATATACAGTGTTATAAAACACTGTATGTCTGAAAAAAAAATCTAATTTTAGTGATTTTTTTGTTTGTTCTTTTTAAAATTTTAAATAAAGCGTGCACAAAATGTATTAAACAGACATTTTAGAAAGTCTGACCATGCCAGAGGTTGAACGGGAATAAAAGATGGCTGAGGGCTTTTGATCAATTCACACTGGCCCACCAAAACCCATCTGGAGACACACCATCACATATACCCTCTGTCATACTTTACAAGAATCATGTATCAAACACAGATTCATTTAACTATGATTAATAATAAAATAGAATTAACAAAAATGTTTGCCTTTGCTTTAAATTAGATTATACCTTTCTTTTCCTTCAAGCCAAATAACATGTAGCTTTATCTTATTTAGCATCAGTGCAAATGTGTAATACACTGGCAATATGAGGTAGTAGATGTCTCTGCATACCCTGTTATTTGAAAGGGCTACCTCACCACCAGCCATACATGAAGGGCTGCCATCAGTGCGTGGCTAAATGGCTTGTGCTTTTGCCAGCCCAGAAGATTGCGTTGTAGTCATTTTGTTTTAGGCAATGAGACCCACTTATTGCTGCCACATGATTGCTTAGGTATCTGAGATCGAAAAATATATCTTACATGAATTGAGAATCATTTTTTTGATGATTGCTGCAGTGCTTATCCTGCCGATACCTGACTGTTAATCACTGTCAGGTATCGGCTTTATCTGACTGGCTCATATACAGAGAAATTACTGTTATATAGGGAATTATAGTTACAGTTTGAGATCATTGATATTGAAAGCATGGCCATTTAATTGGACCAATCAGATAACAATAATCTGATAACGTTGTGATTTTTGTGGCTCTGTTTATTTGTCTTTGTCCTCATGTGTGTTCATGGGTAGACAAAAATCTTTTTTCTCGTAACAATCTTTTAATTTCTGTGTCCTTATTTGTCTGTTCTTTCCGCTTTCTGCTCACCTCTGTGTTTGATATTAAGCCTTTCTGCTTGTCACTCCGTTCCCTGTCTCCAGACAAACTAATGAGTAGGGCTCACCTGAGGGACCAGAGTTGTGTTGGAGCTCATCTGTCTCATTAACATCTCATTATCGCCCCTCTTTATTTGTCTCCCTGTCCCTCTTCACATCATCTTCTCATTACTTTAAAACATCAAATAATTTTAAGAGAGTGTACCAATAACCCAAGTTAATCATGTTTTGCATGGGGAAATCAAACTCGGGGAGTTGAGGTGTTGCACGATGTAGTGCAGTCCCATGTTGACTGCATCATCCACCGACCTGTTTGCCCGGTAGGCAAATTGCAAGGGGTCCAGCTGGGGGCCTGTAGTGTCCTTCAGGTGGGACAACACTAGTCTTTCAAAGGACTTCGTGACTACAGACGACAGGGCGACGGGTCTGTAGTCACTTAGTCCTGTGATGGAGGTTGTTTTGGGAACCGCGATGGTTGTGGAGCGTTTGAAGCAGGAGGGAACTTCACACAGCTGCAGGGATTTGTTGAAGATCTGTGTGTAGATGGGAACCAGCTGGTCAGCGCAGGCTTTCAGACTGATCTTCTGTCTTTGAAAGAGCTGACACCGATCTAGAGTGCAGGTGAAGAGACAGTGGGTACAGAGGGGAGGGTCGGCAGTGGGAGCAGGAGGTTGTTTGATGTCCGGGTGGGTGAGGGTTGTGAAAGTGAGTGAGGGGTGTGAAAGTGGCTTATTAAACCTATAGTAAAATACGTTCAGGTCGTCAGTCAGTTGGAGATTTTCTACAGTGTGTGTGTGTGTGTGTGTGTGTGGGGGGGGGGGGGGGGGGGGGGGGGATGGTGTCTTTTAGTCCGTCAGGGTTTTCAGGGTTTTCCACACTGACGCTGGCTGAAAAGCTGTTTTTAAGTCTTTCAGCGTAGCTCTTCTTTGCTGCCTTGATCTCCTTCGTCAGTGTGTTCCCGGCCTTGTTGTACAAGAGTCTGTCCCCACTCCTGTAAGCCTCCTCCCTGGCCTGACAGAGCTGCCTGAGTTTTACTGTAAACCAGGGTTGTCAGATATCTTAATATTGTACTCTAAATGTTAGTGTCTTAGCATGTTAACAGTATGAATAAAGTCAGAATGAACTGTAGCTTACAGAAAATAGCAGAATTTATACATATATCCACACAGTCAAGTGAAAACACTATTTTCACACCCACTGGGCCAAATTTCTGGACACACAGCCTTCGAATACCCTTGAGAGAGAGAGAGAGAGAACGAGATAAAGTTCTGTCAGGCGGAGGAGAGTCATTTAATTTTTTATTTACATTGTTTTGTATGCTTTTGTCGTGCCTTTTTTTTGTTGTTGTTTAGTTAGTTCATTTTTGTGTTTTGGAAGACAGACAAAAGATAGCAAGGTAAAAAGTGAAAAAGAGGTAAACTGCTGGTGGTGAATGTCCACTGAAGTGCAGGAATAATCTTTCTCTTCTCATTCTTCCATCTTATATCTCCTCCACTCCTTAACTCCCCCTCTCCAAGTTTGTCTCATGACCCCCTCAGCTCACTCATCTGTAACCATTCTCACTCTGTTTCACACTGCTCCATCTTCAATTTCAATCTCACAACCCTTTCCTTTATCTCAGCTCCTGAGGCAAAAAACACATATTTATGATTGGATTTTCATGTGTGTAGTGTGTGTCTGTATGTTCTTGATGCACAACTCGCAATGTATATACCATTGATTAAGAAAATAGTACTACCCTGAAGTCTTGTCTTTCCTAGAATGCAAACAGACAAGAGATTATAATTGATTTTTTTTTTTGTCTCCCAGCAGCCGGAAGGTAAAATACATCAGATGCGGACATTTACTTCTTCTACCTAAAGGGCCAATAGATGTCAATGATTGATGCCCAAAATTTACGGTTTAATTTGCAGGTAGTGACCAGCCTTATCTAAGCTGCTGCTCTGTTTTTTTTTATTTATTTTTTTAATGATGAATCCAAGCATCATGGAACAGATTTTAAAATGTATAGCAAAATATGCTTTATAGTGCTTGAGAGGATGGCACAAAATTAATTTCACCATTTTATATTCAAGTTCACTGTCCATGTCATGGTGGAGAGAAACATCCTTCCTAAAAGGGTCAAACGCTGGAGGGATGTAAATTATGTTCACGATCAATAAATGAACCAAAATACTGACCGGACAAAGATATTTACTCATACCTGCTTACAAAAATTGTGCCCTAAAAGAAAATGAGAGAACAAATAATTTAGCATCGTGATAAATGTTAATCATTTTACTGAGGATGCCTGTGTCAAAGTTTTGGCTTCATCACACTGTAACGGTTTGCTTGAACACAGCACAAACATGGTGGTGAATACATAATGTGAACCGTTCCTTTGAGACTCTAAACCTGCCAGAAGCCCGAGCCTGCTGACTGCGTCCCTGGTCGACCAACGGTTGTCGAACATAATGAAGCAGGAGGGCGAGGGAGAAGGATGAGAAGTGAACCACAAGAAAGACAAGGCAAAGGGTTGGAACTCAAAGGACTCCTGAAGGAACCGATTCACTGTTTATACTTGGTTTCAGTTGGTAATGAACTGCTCCTAATACATAATACAACAGCAGTAGCTTTCATCTGGTGTGACTACAAGGTTAGAGCCACCTTGAAATAATGTATGTTTTTTCCTGTTCTTTGTCCGACCACATGTTGTTTGCCTTCACTTGTAACCTGTCCTTCTTACTATACCATTAATGCAATGGAGGTTAATGCTTTCCTTTCAATTATTACACACATTTCAAGTTTAACTTAAAACTGTCGAATTGAATTGCAGGTCTAATATTGAAGTTTTCAAGCACGGCGGCATTGGGCACCAGTAGAAAGAGTCCGTATTCAGCCAAGGTTAAATGGCAAATAAAGAAGAGAGAGAAGAAGTAGGGTCTAGAATGCTAATGCTAGCTCGCTACAGGAAGAAGATAAAGTTGTTTGACTGGTTAACAGTTGATTTTAAAGCTATTCAAGACGGAGGCGTCGTGTTTCTGTATTTTGTTGTTCATAAAAAGGTTATGGAGGACCAGAATTTTATGTGTTTGGTGATTCATTTCCGGGGATTGTATTTTCTGCTGTCTTCGCTTAAACTGAATTTAGCTCATGTTCTATTTATGACAATCGGAGAGACACACAGGGTCTAATTGCAACCCAGCACTCTGGAAATTACTAAGAGATTTTAAAGTGAAGTTTTATTGCTTCAGAATATTTTGTTTTTTTACTTTACCACTGGTGTCAACTATTTAATTGGCTTCTAACGTAATTGCTTGTAATTTCAATGTTTTTCTGACACCTCATTTATTCTTTACTTTTTGGTCTTTCTGGTGAAGCTGGAATCTTAAAATATTGTGGATTTTCCAATATTAAAGAATTTATGGAAAGTAAAGTGTGTATAAAATTAGCAGGATTATGATGTACTGAATGAGCAGCTGAGATATCACAAAAAAAGCAGGCAGGATCCCTTCTTTCAGTTGTTTGGGGTTTAAGTGCTTCGTCTTGTACCTGTGGCTTTTGTTTCTGCTGTGATGTATTTACTGTGCCATGGAATATATATTTTCTTATTTTTGTCAAAGACAAGCTGAAGATGTTTCAAAATGAAAAGGTCAAAAACCAAATTCTCCAAGCACCTTTTCCATTTTAACACTCAAGTCAATTATAATTGCAGAAAAGAGTAAATGTCTATGATAATGGCATTTCTCATGTCGAATGGCAGAAGCACTTTCAAGCCCGAAGGGGAAATGGTCAAGAGATTTTAATAAATACACAAAAGACTCTGCACTAAAGACTCTGGCAAGACTCTACACTGTTAAAGAAAGCTGTCAGGTGAGTTGACAACCAATCACCACTGCTTGTAAAATGATTTGATTGAGATGAGGGCACCAAAAGTCATGACGTGAGAGCAACTAAAGTGCAGATGTGTTAAACAAGACACAAGGGATAAGCTCTGACAAAAAACAAAGGGGCAGTTGATGGAAAAGTCTGTCTTTAATTTTAGACATACACATCCATACATAAATTAGTGACACTGATGACGGAAAGTTGGCATTTTACAGTAAATTCTTTCCCCATCTTTTCTTTTCTCTTCCCCACTCATCGATTCCCCCCTCCTCCACTCTCATGCAGAATGAATACCGCAAGCTGTCCATGCAGTGTAAGGACTTTGTGGTGGGCGTGTTGGATCTTTGTCGGAACACAGAGGAAGTTGAGGCCATATTGAACGGCGATGTAGATCAGTGCCCGCCGAGCGCTTACAACCGACCCTGCCTCAGCCGTATCAAACTGGCCATCAAGTATGAAGTCAAGAAGGTAAGAGAGCGTAGCAAGTAAGTCAACCACGTCTGAAAAAGTTGAGCATTCCTTTTAGTTTTATGGATCTGCTTGATTTTTAAAACAATAATGCATGTTAATAACCACTCGGTGTTTTCCATATGCCTCAAAGGACTGAGAAAAGCAACCGTGGTTGTTTGTTCAAACAGGAGGAAGCTGGAAGTGGTGTCACATTGTTAAAGTTCAGCAAATTATAAAAGAATGTGATGGATAGTCAGACACACTGTTTGACTTCAATATCTGAGATCAGGGTTCCTGTCGTATCTTTAACGTAATTTCCTTTACCTTTTGAAGGTGATCTTTCCTGAACTTAACCATCACTGCAGACATGAAGCTACTGAAACTAATGTATCCATGAAGGAGGATTAACATGAAGACATCATAAGCGGATCTATAAAGTGTCATAAAAGTCTCATTGTCAAACATTTTTGTTGAGGGTGTTCATAACAATAAGCTGCAACATGAACAGGTTTTCACTCTCAATAGAATAGAAAGTTTTATTTTCATCGTACAGGATCAAATGAGATTAAGAGCGCTTCTCATGATCAGTGCATATAAAAAACAACAGCACCACAATACATATTCAGAATACATAAAAGTCCCAGGTAGAGGTCGGAGCACTTGAGTATGTGCTTATTGCACTTAAATAAATAAATAGTCGAGTAAAAAAATAAAAAATAAATTGTAAACAGAATATTGCACTGGTGTAAAAATTGTAACGTGAGGTAGAGAACAGGATTAAGATACACTGATTACTTTTTGCTTTTTAGTGTTCTTATGGCCCAGGGAAAGAAACTGTTCTTTAGTCTGGTGGTGCGAGGCTTAATGGACCTGTAGCATCTGCCAGAGGGAAACAGGTCAAACAGGTGGTGTGCTGGGTGGGAGGAAAACATACTTTCATCACTACTGATCTGAGTGCAATTGGCCTGTAGTCACTAATACTGTTGATGGCTGTCTTTTTTGGGACCGGGATCATGGTGGGGGAAAGTTTGAAGATCTTGGTGAAGACCCCTGTGAGTTGGTGGGCACATACCTTGAGTACGTTTCCGGGTACTCCCGTCAGGTGGCTGGTGAGGGCAGTGTGACTGTGTTTGGTGTTTTAACCTCAAAACGAGTGAAGAGGCTGTTTAGTTCTTCTGCCAGTGAGGCGTCAGCGTTAAGAGTAGTGGTATTGCTGCCCTTGTATTTTGTGTTGTGCTGTATTCCCTGCCACACCCGCCATGGGTCCTTGTCTTTGAAATGGTCCTCTATTTTCCTCTTGTAAGCCTCCTTGGCCGCTCCTCAGGTCCGCTCTGGCTGTGCTGTACTGTGTCTATCACCAGACCTGAAAGCAGTATTGCGGTCTCTGATGAGTGACTGGACTTCACTCGTCATCCAGGGTTTCTGGTTTAGGAAAAACCCGGATGCGTTTGTTTACGGTGACATTATCAGCACAGCTTGTGATATGGAACAGTACAGTTTGTGCGTATTCCTCCAAATCCTGATGTTTAAACAGACTCCATTCAGTGCGTTCAAAGCAGCCTTGTGGCTGAGACAGCATTGTCTCCGGCCAGGTTTTAATCATCTTTGTGGTGGGCGTTTGTTTTCCTCCTGATAAGAGTGTATGCTGGGATGGGAAGCAGTGAGAAGTGGTCCGACTGGCCAAGATGTGGTAGAGGCACAGCTCTGTATGCATGCTTGATGCTTGATGTTTGAATGATGGTTATGAATATTTCTACACAGAAGTTAAAAGTAAATCTGTGTGTGAATATGTATCACCATTTAATAATACATCTTGAGAGTTATCATAGAAAAATACAATAGATGATTTATTGCAGTGTTTAACATTTAAATTACTAGTGTGTAAGTAAGCTTGTGTCTGTGAGTCATTTGTGCACATAAATATACAGTATGTTTGTGTAGCTTTGTGCTTTCGGCCTCAGAGGACCCCGCGTAAACAACTCACTGGCATCTGTGTTGGAGCTAATCCCTTCTAAGCAGAGGTGCTCTCACTAAATGTCAAACCCCTGCCATACTCTCTCGCTCACATAAGTTCCTATTTGACCCTGATGTGCTGCATGTTTTCTTAATCAGGTACACGTGTGTGTGTGTGTGTGTGTGTGTGTGTGTGTGTGTGTGTGTGTGTGTGTGTGTGTGTGTGTGTGTGTGTGTGTGTGTGTGTGTGTGTGTGTGTGTGTGTGTGTGTGTGAACGAACACCCTGTTTGAATGATGTTGTTTTTGTTTTTTATCCTGTACAAGAGAGCGTGACCAATACCAGGCAGCTAATTAAAACAAGAGTCAAGGAGACAGTCAGGGATAGATTACCATGGAAACCAGGTGGAGCATGACTATGTGTAGTGCATTTTGTTGGACACAGGCAGGTTTAAAGTCATGGGTCAGTGGCTTGATACACTGGTCACTGGACACCAGTGGGAAGCTATGTTGTCTACAATATTGCGTGGGGTATGCACAGCTGTGTGTGTGGTTTCCTTGTTTTGGTGGAGACGATTCAATGCAGATATACACACTGTTTATGTGCGCGTTTCGATTGGTGGATGAGAGCGCAGGATGCCAATTGTCAGCTCAGATAAATGCTCCCAGAGTGTGATGAGTGAGGTTGATTGGGAAAGGAGTGGAGAGGATTGATGAGGGCAAAAACAAAGAGGTGTACCAAAAGTGAGGGAGAGTAGGTTTGACCAAAGGTAACTAAAAAACAATACACAAACACAGCCTGATTGTGACAGTACTTGACCGCTGACTGAGCATTGATTGCTCTATTGGCCACATCCTTCCTCCTTCTGGAAGAAAAACATCCATCCTCTCCTTCAGCATCAGACCTTTGGTTTATCACTTCCTTTCTTGGAATAAAGTCAGTAACTCATGGGAACACTCAGTGCTTCTTATTTACTGACTGCTTTATTGTGCACATTGTATATTACGTTTATTTTTCAACCTGCTTGTTGGCATTTTTTTTCTAAATGAAGCCAAGTGGCAGCAATAAATACAAATGTGTTGTGAATAATATGTTTAGGTTTTAATGAATACACAATACATGTGCTGTAAATAAAAATGCAGTGTGCACACCCAGTATGGCAGCAGTAAAAGCCCCTTTCATTTCATCATCTTTCATTTTCACAGAGTGGTACAACACTTGTGCAGTCTCAAATATTCTGCTTTCCCAATGCGTCTTACACCCGTTTCATTGATGTGGTGCTTTCCTTTATTCCATTAACCATTAACAAGGATCAATATCGGCTCTTTGGGGCTTAATATGCAGCCTGACGTGCGTGCCTTTAACCAAATCTAAAGCAGATTAAGAGCCAGCCCTAGGCCTCTCCCTTTCTGCTATTTGGGATGGCAATCTCAAGACGGTGTTCCTGTCTTCTATGTGTGCTCATCACTCATTGGTTTAATTTGAAAATGTCTTCAAAACCCACACTTAACTTCATAGAATATAAAATACATCCTTAAATGCACCCAAACACTTTATCAATGATGTTTCCTTGAATGTTTTCAGGTCTTTGAGCTTTATTTGGAGTTTCTGCTGTGGAGGCACATTTTAATGCAACTAAATGTAAAGCTCTGGCTTGTAGCTTGAGAAAAACTTTTGAGGTTTGTTCCTGTCTTAAGATAAACACAACCTGCCATTGTGTTAACATTGTTAGGTCATTGTGCTCCGCCTCTCGGTTCGAAATCAATCAAACAACTTTTGAAATGTACCTATAAAACTTAAAATGCAACAAAATGTACGTAAGTATGAAAAATAGACTTATTGTGTGCAATGCCCTGTGCTGCTGTTCCTTTATTCTCGATCATGTTTTAAATATATGGAGAATAATTGAGTCTGTTGTCTCTTTTCAGTTCGTTGCCCATCCCAACTGCCAGCAGCAGCTGCTGACTATCTGGTATGAGAACCTGCCCGGCCTGAGGCAGCAGTCCATTGGTGTGAAGTGCTGGACAGTGCTGGGAGTAGCCGTCGGTCTGCCCTTCCTGGCTATCGCCTACTGGATAATGCCATGTAGCAAGGTGTGAACACACAACAAGCGTGACTCGAACCCAAGTTAAACTCACACACATACCAACACACAATTTAAGGAACTTGTTACTGTTGTTTCCATATGTACTATAACCACTGAGAGAAATGCTCTCCTTTTTTCTCTTGAATGTTGTTGCACCCATTGTTAACACAAATAATATTTGGCTGTTGCTCCTGTACTCAAAGCCTTATAGCCTATTACCAGCAGTATTGCAGCCCATAGACACATTACACACAAGAAAACACAATTGCTAGATGAAAGAAAAATTATCTCAATTATTAATAATTCCATAACACAATTTGGGGGGGGGGGGGGGGATTTGAAATTTTCCCTGTCACATAAGGAGAAGCCATGTTATTAACTAGATCAGGATTTATCCCCCTATCAGGGTCATTTTTACTGCATGTCAGCTTGTCAGGCTGAGCTCTACCTTTAGGTTTAACGTCCATAATTCTATGCTAAGTATTTCATCATCATTATCTTCGTCATCATCGACTTAGACTGAACTGTGCTTTGAGCTTGAATGCTGACATGTCCCTTTACAGTCCTGTTACAGCCCTATCAATGTACTAACATGACAACAACTGCATGCTGTAGTGAATTCCCATCCAAAATGTACTGTATCTATGGGTCAAAGAATGTAGATGTGAAAAATGGTCTGTAGTTTGTAGCCTGGAGCTCAAGTCAGCTTGTTTTATGGTGAAATAATATCAAAACTCCAACCACTGTTGCTGCGCACTGTAATGCTCTTCTTCACTGTGAATGTGGGTTTATATTTGCCGCACAAAAAGTGTACCTGTACATAACACAAACCTTTCAAGCAAGTTAGAGTAATTACGATTAATTCTCAAGAGACCATGAGGCAGAAACCTAATGGCAATCGCTTCTCTACTTAAATATTTAACTCTGCACCAAAAAAATGCTGGTGGCTAAAAAACAAACAAACAAAAACCTAAAAATATAACAGATTTTCTATTTAAAGAGCACAGTATAATCACCATTTGAGTACAGTGCCTGAGGCACTTTATCACATTTTCTTAATACTCCCATCAAGCAAATTATCATTTGTAAAGTAACACAATATGAGAGAGACCACACTGGAGCTGAGTGGGGATGCAAATCTGCTCATCAACCTGCATAATCCTGCACATCATCATCAAGGTCTGTGTGTGCGCTCTAAGATTCACTGATTCAGAAAACAGTGTTGAGGACGCTTCAATGGTTCATGTTAGGTGTGACTGATGAATCAGTCATTTTGTAGACTAAGAGTGAGAGCAGCTGATGTCAAGTGTGGATAAGAGGATGGAGAGCAGTAACGCTGGGAGAGCATCTCCACCAGGGCGTCCTAGATTTACTCATAAGGCACAGGCTACGTCTGATCTCACTGTGTCACGAAAACGCCTGTGCATGTTGGTGTGTGTGTGTGTGTGTGTGTGTGTGTGTGTGTGTGTGTGTGTGTGTGTGTGTGTGTGTGTGTTTGCACGCACATGCGCGTACGATGGCAATGGATTATGAAACAACGAACCGATGAGCCTGCATGTGACAGTCAGCAATTTTTTGACGCAGCTGAAGGAGAGTGTCAGCGTGGAGAGATAACAAATTAATATAGGATGCGGAGCTTTTGGTTGTGGATTGTTATTGTTGTTGATTTTGTTGTGTACATTTTTTTTTTTTTCACATTTGAAATGTGTACCAGACAGAATTACCAAAGGTGGGATAATAAAAGTGGTTTAATCAAACAAATAACAAAATTAAGATTTTCTATATGCTTAAAAAAAAAAAAAGTGATATAGCCCACCAGAGGCCAAAAAAGTACATTAATGGATTTGATAATGAAATTGATAGTAACAGAGCAAATCAGAAAAATACATCAAGACAGACAGAGACAAGGGTTCCAGGGAGAAAACTCTCATGTGTTTTGGTTGATTGCGTGTAGTGCTGTGCTGCACCTGGAGCTAATCATGCAATTAACTTCTGTTCATCTCATCAATTGCTCATCTCTTACTGCTCATAATCTCTCCTATTTTTTTTTTTTTTTTTTTTTTTATAACACCACAACACACCATTATCAAAACCCCAAACCATATTACATTTCATATCAGCCAGGAGAGATGAAGAAGATACTGATATTTCTGTTCCTCAAACGTAAGCAGTAAGTCACAGAAGGCAGACAGAGAAAAACGTGGATGTAATTGCTTTGGAGATCTCCTTTAAGAGAAAAAGAGGAGATATGCTTTGGAAGTGATGAAAAACAGATGTCTGTTTCGATAAAGACTGCGTCTGGTTGATTGAAAAGGTAAAAGAATGGAGCGAAAAACAACTGATTTGAAATGCATTGGTTAGTGCATATGAGAATTCCTGTTAGCCTTCTCTAAGTGACAGAAAGTAGATGAAACGTAAAAAGAGAGAAATAAGTGGTAGGAAAAATAATTACCGGGGAGACCTCCTGACACAAGCATTGGTCAGAGATTAACTAGCAGTTTATTCCTCAGCACAGATTAACCAAGACTTTGTTAATATATCTGAGGAAAGTCAACTAAATACAAATAATTGATTCTGAAAAAACAACAGTACTAGTGGCATGATGGAGCCTTTCTTTATTTGTGGTAATTAAAGCAGCTATCACAATCAATTGGCAATGATACGCTGACATCTGCAAATGTTACATTTGATGTGCATTTGCAAATGTGAATTTTTTTTCTTTAATTACTTTTCTGCAGCCTTTCATCCATTCAATTTACTTTATCTCTCTTCGCATAAGAGTTGTGGCCCTGCTGTTTGGTGTTTTTGATGATTTTATAAATGTCTCCAGGTTTCCTGTGGATCCTCATCTCTGTCCTTTTCTTGGTCTGTTTTTGTCATTTTCCCCTCTTGTCCCTTGGGAGGTTCAATTCAAAGTGACTACAAGAAAACAAATGCCCAATCAATACATACAGCACAGGGTCACAATTTGTTTCAATTCAATTTTATTTATATAGCGCCAAATCACAACAGAGGTTATTTCATGGCACTTAACACATCAAAGTCCTTACAGCAAGACTTTCCAATATTATACAGAGAAACCCAACAATTCAACAATTCCTACTTAAGCTAGGAGGGGGAAAAAAAATCCTCTTTAAGGGAGAAAAACCTCCAACAGAGGAAGGAAAAACTCCCTCTTAACAGGAAGAAACCTCCGACAGAACCAGGCTCAGGGGTGGGCGGCCATCTGCCTCGACTGGTTGGGGTGAGTGGAGAGCAGAGAGAGAAAAGGACAGCATAGAGAAGAGAAGAACTGTTGGTGGAGACGACAATCGCACAGCAGAGACATGCAGCTCCATGGCGGGACATCTGCAAAAGAAAGAACAGAAACTACGCAAACGAGGGAACTGAATGGAGAGACAACAGACAATACATTTCTCACCAACCAAATATTAGACATAGTTCAGTTGGTTGCAATCTGCAACCTCGCTGCTAAATGCCACTAAATCCTACACAATACTACTTCAAATAAGACACGCTTACTGATAATGTCATCATGGTTTGTGCTTCAGGTCCTGTTATTTTGTGGTTCCAATGAACACCAACATTTTGGGTTCTGAACCTCATTTTTTTGTGAAAACATCTGGAACAGTTCAAAAAGACTCACAAACCAGAACAGACTCGGTTCTGCATGGGTGTAATTATCCCTTGAACGTGAGTGACAGAGAGAGATGTGGAGAGAAGGAGTGAGAACTAAGAATAATGTACACATTTGTGGAAGACTCCTATTGCCATTAAAATATATACAATATTCTGCAGTGGACGGTAAGATGTTTGCTCACACCTAGATAATAAGTTATTCATAGTGGAGGCTAGTCTGCATGCTGTTTACATCAGGGTTGATTCTCCCAGGTGAATGGATGTTAGGGAATAAGAGGACAAAGCCATTCGATTCTGGCCTTGTGAGATTTCCATTTCACACCAGACTTCTTTCATTTAATCTGCATGTACCTGCTGCCAGCAGCCACCATTTTGTTGGAGGAGAGGAGATCAGTTCTTGTATCCATCACACTGATAAAAAAAAAAAAAAAAAGAAAAGAAACCCATGGGGTCTGCAGTCATCACACAGCTGAGGGCCTGATCTAGGATGGCCATCTCATCTAAGATGAGGGGTGAAATGGATCAGCCTTATCAGCGCAGCAGCTGGGAGAAATGAAGGAGTCAGGAGGAGATTTAGAGGAGGTTTTGCAGGGTTAAGAATTACCAGACAACCTCTCCCCACATGGTTTAGTAGCGTGTGTGGCATTGGAAGAGCGACGGGATCTGATGTGTTTGTGTGCACGCAGAGGGTAGAGATATCCTGTGGGTAGTTAATATTGAACACAGCAGGTTCAGAGAGTGGCAAATGTTGGGATCGCAAATGTCTGTATGGGGTTGGAAGTGTGTGTTTGTGTGTGTGCATTTTGTATGTCTTGGCACACAGTGGTACAGTTATAAAAACGCCCCTCTGTGTGGCGGCATGTTTAACGCTTTTTTTGTGCAGTACCATCTTGCACTATGTTCCTGCCATATGGTGCATTTCCACAAACTCTTGATTGTTTGGCATCCAGTTACTCTGGCTGTGAAAGTGTTCAGTGGATAATCACATCTATGAATTACAACAGCTGCTGTTTGCCTGCTAAGATGGTTGTGTAGTGATGCTTTTCAACTTTTGATCTCAGAGGACCAAAATCTCAGGAGCTATCTCAGTAAATAAAAACAGATGTTTTGTTTGGCTGCAATTTTGAGGGTTTAAAAAGTACTCAAACATGTTTCTTAATCTTCACCCTAAAACACCAAAACAGATTTTTGTTACTGTTGTATTTGCAAATTGTGGAAGTGCTGCTCTGTGTCTGCTGAATGTTCAAATAGGCAACTGTTTTACATCACTCTCATCAAATGTTTACAGCATTGTGTAAACAAGGAATCAGTAAATGCAGGTTTATTACTAATCTATGTATATATTCACTCATTAATATTTGTACACCACAGATGCATAATAGAGCGTACATCTTATTTCCTCAATCTTTTCACTTCCAGATTGGTCAGATCCTGCGAAGCCCCTTCATGAAGTTTGTGGCTCACGCTGTCTCCTTCACCATCTTCCTGGGTCTTCTGGTTGTTAATGCTTCTGACCGCTTTGAGGGCGTGAAGAATCTGCCCAATGAGACCATCACAGACCATCCGCGGCAGGTGTTCAGGGTCAAAACCACCCAGTTCTCCTGGACGGAGATGTTGATTATGAAGTGGGTGTTGGGTGAGTCAGCTTTCTCACACAAATCCTGAACACACACACACACACACACACTGTGCCTCTGCAGTTACAGCCAATTAAAGTGTACACTGATAGATACTCACTGGAAAGGCACACATTCCATCACGACGAGAAGTAACCTTGATGTGCCAAGCAAAGTGTTTCCAAATACATTTTCTTTTTTAAATTTTGTTTTTAAACAATGGTTGCACTTTATCAAGATGCAAGTCTGGTAAAGGGGAAAACGGAGAAAAATGGGAGATTTGGACCGACAACACCTGGAGAATTGCACCCCAGGAAATACTGTTGACACAAATCTTGAATATGGTATTGGTTAGTTACTAATTCGGCACACAGGCTCGTTACTGAAAGAAGACAGAGACGTGTTTCCAAATTAATCCAAAATATGTTGTTGAAGTGACAAAATAATAAAGTGGCAGGGACAAATTCAGTTTTACTAGGCCCACCCTACTGCCAACTAAAATACTTCAGTGTTCAAACTCACCATCTCTGGTATGCGGCTGGCCAAACAGGAAAATCAAGATGGCCGAATACCATGGGGTTTCCCCCAACACCAAAGGTGAGGTCAAAACTGTCACAGGTAGAGACTGGCATTTTAGACTTTGGTATTTTGGAAGAAGAGTGATTCCACTACATACCTCCCGCACCTCCCGCATGAATCACTTAGAGAAGAGTCACAAAACTTTTTTGCCCACCTTTGATATAAGGCATAATTCAAGTTTAATATGGCACTATTCCAGCCAAGTGGATGAAAGCCAAGGTTATGGCACTACAACTAATCATGTTATTTTATCTTCCTAAGATCAAAATATCCTGGTTAGAAGAAGCACAAGTCAGACTTTTTGAAGCAGCCACGCTGAGTCCTAACAATAAGCTGGACGGAAATTTGGAGGTTGACCTGAAAGGTGTTGCTGAGGACATTGTAGAGGGACAGATAGAGAGATAGAGAAATGGGGGATAAAGATGGGAGTTGCTGAGGAAGACAGATAAAAGCACATTAGGGTGTGGAAAGGACGGCATACAAGAAGACAGACATGAAGAAACAAGGGATAGACTGGGGTGACAGACAGACAAAGACAAACTCAGTGGATGATTAGCCCATGGCAATTTCTGTCAGACTGCTTCCCATCTGCGGATGTTTTCCTCTCATGCACACACATATAACAATGTGATGTGTGTGTTTTGTGTAAGTTGGTGCACATATGGGTCTGTTTTGATTTCTGTACTTGTAATGGCATCATTTCTTCCCCAATCTCCGGTCATTTTGGCAGCAGGTGCTTTTGTGACTGTGTGTCTTTGTGAATATGTGTGAGTGTGCAGTGAGTGGTGGCTTTGCACGGCAGGATAATTATAATTCCACTAGCACGCTTTGAAGGCCCAGTAATTGTTATAGAGATGCTACTGATCAGGACGCCTTTTCACTTCGCAATTTTCTCCTTGTTTTGGCTGCAAATAGAGAGCGATAGAGTTGTTGCGTAGGAGGAATTTGGTTTTCCATTGAGTGTGTGTGTGTGTGTGTGTGTGTGTGTGTGTGTGTGTGTGTGTGTGTGTGTGTGTGCGTGTGCGTGTGCGTGCGTGCGCGCGTGTATGCACCTGAGATATAAGTGGCACCTTACTCGAGTTGTTCGGTATAAATTGTAAGCTTTATTGTCAACATCTGTGCACATACAGTAATCGTGTTTATATTTGTATTAATGCCTCTGAGAACCTCACATGTTTGAGACACTGGAAGTAGGGACAGTAAAATTGATAGAACAAAATTGTTCAGGTCCACTACAGGGTGTCCAGACACCTATGCGTAACTGTTCTTTTGTAATTCTCTTCTTTCTACAGTGTATCCTTGGCATTTTATTTGTATGTATTTTTGTCTTCCTTCTTCAGGCATGATTTGGTCAGAATGCAAGGAGATCTGGAGCGACGGGCCCAGGGAGTACATCATGCACCTTTGGAACGTTCTGGACTTTGGCATGTTGTCCATCTTTGTGGCGTCCTTCACGGCACGCTTCATGGCTTTCCTCAAGGCGTCCAAAGCCCAGCAGTATGTGGACATGCATGTGCTGGACGAAGACCTCAGCAACGCCTCGCTGCCTGATGAAGTGGCTTACTTCACCTATGGTAAGCGCTTACTCCCAAAAATAATCAAAACTAGCAATAGTAGCTAATGCCAGTAATGTTGGCAATATTACATTTAATAAAGGGCAAGGAAGAGATCCGTATCTGTTTTGTTTACCACATTTCTTGGAGACAACTTAGTCAGAGTCTGAGCTCCTGTTCGTGGTGCCTTTTTCTTTGTTTGCCAAGTCCTTGCGTTGATCGGTGTTCATGATAACTGTCCAATTCTTCTCATGTTTAATACGAAAAAGGTTTATTTCTACAGCGCTGCTTCACTTCTTATCTATCAAACTACTTTTTCACAGAAAAAGGACACCATATGATAAAAAGCGTGGCGCTTTAATCATTGCATACATCCGATAAGGAGTAACAAATCAGATCAGTATTTGTGTTAAGATGCCATGAATAACTAAAAAGCACAGCTTCCACTGGACCTGAAAGTAGAAGATGAGAATGTATTTGTCATGTAGATATGAATGTCATCGTCGCATACTTACCCGAAGATTTGTGCACACGATCTGCTGTTTGATCATCAGTTTGTGGGCAACACACAGTGGCGATGCTTGCAATTGTCCCAAACACACACATGCACGTTGGAGTGTTTGCACTCCGCATAGATAAACACATGGCTGAGAATAACAGATGCAGACACACGAGGACACATTAGCAAACAAGGATTGCTAAATGTGAAAATGTACAATATATTAAAGCTCCTAATAATAAGTATGTAACTAGCTAACTAACAGAACTTAAACCTCCATATGCATCAAAACCTTCTGCAGGCTACTGGACTGTACATGTCTTAGCGGCCTATAGGGAACCTACATCAGTGCTGTCATCTGGTGGTCTAACTCTGTCATGACACATGCATAAATAGATAAACGTGGACTGTGTATAACTGCAGTGTCAGGTATGAACTCTTCTACATATGTCTCCAAATAGTGAAATGGGGTCTTTACTCAACTCATCTCTTTTGTATGTTTTATTTCCATCGAGCTCAAGCATCCTTTTCTTCTATGTGTGCCTCTTTGGTTACCCCTTTTTCTCATCTCTCTCTCTGTCCTCACTTCTCCTTGAACACAACATCCCTTTATCACTTCTCTTTGCTATCTACCCAGCTCGTCCTCATTGCCCTCCCTCCTCCTGCTCCCTCTTCTCTCCAACTCTCTCTAAGTCTTGACTTTCCCTTTTCCATCTTCACTAAAGCCATCCTCTTACTGTACCATCTCCTCCATCAAAGCTCATGTTTTTTAGATTTAGATTTTATATTTTTAGATTTATGTTCCTCATCTCTTCCAAACATTTAGATCCCACTGTAACCAGTTTGCTCTGTATATACTGTAACCAGAAAGGATTTAAGAAGCAAGCGATGTGCCGTTGAGCTTCAAACTGAATGTGCACAGTGGAAAGTAATACTTAAATACGTAGAAGCTATATATTTAACGTTTAATTAGTGGTTTATTACACACTGTTATGTATTTGTAAGCAGTGACAGGGGACTAAAGTGTTAATAAAAATACAATCGAACCAGCTTTGGACCAGTTGTTTGATATCAGAAAGATATGTTTACATCTTTAATCCATCTAAACAAGTTGTGTATGATTATGGATGTTTCTTGATCCATCACATTGTATTCAGTGTAATAATGTTAACTGGATAAAAATCTGTACAGAAGTCTCTTTCTTTTTTATTGTCTTAATTTGTTAATAAAAAAAAAAACATCCTGAACTCAAACACACAGCAATTCTTCTGCAGCTAATTCAGATAATACATGACGAACTTTCTCTCCTTCGTCCAGCCAGGAACAAGTGGCGTCCGTCTGACCCCCAGATCATCTCAGAAGGCCTGTACGCCATCGCCGTGGTTCTGAGTTTCTCACGCATCGCCTACATCCTGCCAGCCAACGAGAGCTTCGGCCCGCTGCAGATCTCGCTGGGGCGCACGGTCAAAGACATCTTCAAGTTCATGGTCATCTTCATCATGGTGTTTGTGGCCTTCATGATTGGCATGTTCAACCTGTACTCGTACTACCTGGGAGCCAAATACAATCCTGCCTTCACCACGTGAGTAACGAGGGGCTGAGAGAGTGGTGTGGTGTGTACAGGGAGAATGTGTGTGACAGTGGTTTATATTCTTTTATTCTTAATCTTTCTCACTCATTTTTACGTGCATACACAATCGCTTTCACGTAGGCAAAGCATCATTATATAGGAAGCACCATTATATCCTCTTCTACGCTCATCATTTTACTCTGAAATTGACTGTAGAAGAGGAAAAATAATTAATGTCAAAAGTCTTTGATTTGGATCCCATGTTTGTATTCCTGTTAGATAAGGCCATGGAACACGGAAATCCCCAGGAACATATTACATCCTGGTTGATATTGTTTTCTGGGTTCATTAAATCCATGGTGCTTTATCAGAGGCAGAGATCGAACTTAAATCTCTCCGCAGGCCGAATACTGTCAATTACGCTATTTGGATAAATTTGAAAAGGAGAATGGTGAATGAGACGTTTCACTCACTAAAATCTCTTACAAACTCTGGTGAATTGTGGGTTTATCGCAAAGCTCTAAAAGAATTGTGGGTTGGAAACTCTTCAGTCTGTGTTTACTGAACTGTAGAAGAGCGATCCTCTCTGATGTAAGTGCAAGTATTTTTGATCAAAATTAAAATGGCAGCGAAAGTGAGATGACAGTGAGAGATGTCAGTGGAAGATTCAGTCTGAGCTCTGCGAAATGCATCGATATGGTGTAACTTTAAGACCTATAGCATTTGTTAAAAAAAAAAAAAACTTTATGACAGATGCTTAATGATTAGGCAAAACATCTCGCCCGACTGTTTTACTTTAATCCACTTAAACCAATATGGAAATTAAAGTATCAAAGCAGCAAAGGGAGCTTTGGGGATGTTTTGACACTGTTTTAAAAGTGAGTGATATCTTTCCAAACTATTTGGTGGAATTCGGTTTGGTTTAAAACCTCTGTGGCCGAAGACCTTGCTCCTCCTTTAGTAAAGTACCAGACTAGACACAGTGAGTTTACTGACCAAAAAGTCAAGTGATGTTTGTCTTCATCCAATATTCACTCACTAGTTCATCACTTTGTTTGGTTCCAGCAGTCTGAGGGACAAATCGAGTGGGACAGACTACTGTTGTATTTGATAATTGAAAATCATGCAACTGAAATTACAGAAGGAGTGCGAACAACACTCAGAATACGCTCCGAATACACTTCATCCGCTAAAGTGCTGCATTGATGTAATTATCAGGGTCATTTGTTTCACATGAAGTGCACATTTTAATTTAAAATTCTCTTTTGTGCTTAAAGGCTGCAGAGCAGAAAACCAACCATTCACATAAGTTATCACTTGTTTTTTGAAACGTTAACTGCATCAGCAACAAGCGGTTCGTCCTTCCTTCAATTGACTTTGAATTACTTTGAGGTGCTTCAAAGTCGATGAATTTTACTTTGACATTCATACTGACAAGTTGTTTTGTAATACACTGTATAAATCAGCCTATTAAGCAATCAACTACTCCCAACACAATGATCCCAACCTCAGGGCTTCTTCCTCCTTCCTTTATTTTAGTTTATCCATGTCTCTGCCTGTCTGTCCTTTCTTATCAGCTGCAGTCAGCGACAGTGGATGTTTCATTGTTATTGTCAGACATTTGTATTAAAGTTCTCCATCTTAGGCTGCTGACAAAATCTTTCTATTTATCATCATTCATCTGAGAAAGAAAACACTCTGAAGTATCTCTCTGTCACATATCATTACTCACTTTCTCAGAGGAAGACATCTACAGATTTCAACAGATGTCATTACAATATCTCTGCTCAGTCCAATAGAGTAAAACATGCTTTACAAGTTCATTTGTAATTACGCTGTCACGTCTGGGAAGTCTGTTATTGCAGTTTTCTTTTGGTACGTTTAGGTTCACACTTCCTCGTTGCAAGACAGAATAGACTTTTTGCAGATGTTTTGGTAACCAGTCCAAATCCAACCTGTAGGTACATTTTGGAGCAGCATGATGTGTAATTTACCTTCCAAGTTATTTTTGTGTCCATTAAAAAATACATACAGGAAAGAAAAGCTGATTTTGGTTTCCCAACCATGACAAACTGCTGCCAGATGTCCACATCTGTCTCCTCATAAACATAAACCTCATGCCGTGGGCTTGTTTGCTGTTTTGGTAGCACCAATGTCTATCACCCCTCAAGTCATTGCACTTCACCAAAGTTTCATCTTCACAATACAACCAAAGCTGAAGGATCACACATGATACAGTGAATGACCTCAGAGCATTGCTATCACTTTGTTGTCTCTGGTTGTTTTTATCAGGCTTTACAGTGATTATGATTCGGTTTTACTGGCAGACTTTACAAGTCAGTCTGCTTGATTACCCATCTGTTTGCCTACCTTCTAATCTGCTCATTCACCTGCCTGCACTTTGATATATATGTCCACTTGACATAGGAGTCATAGTGTGGTATAGAGCACGTAAAGCTAAAAAGAAACCTTCGAAGTAAGTAGAATCAAATACCTGATGCAATGATTGCAAATGCCTGTCGTTTGCGGCCCCAGATGTCTGAATGCCGTTATTCTCACGTACTCCTATCGGTTGTTACATATCTGCACCCTGGAGCTAATTTCTAAGTTTATGACCAGCTGGACATTTACGTTAGATAGAATCACTGAGGACAAAAGGTTTTGTGATCGAACTTCCAGTGGGAGGACTTTACTTTCCCATACCGACTTGTACTCTACAGCTCTGCGCTGTGCATATACAGTAGCTCCTCCGCTGAGCATCGGCACAAGGGTCTTAGAGGCTGTGAGTTCTGCTTGGCTGCCCACACGGAGACAAACATCCAGGCAATGTGACGGGCAGACAGACAGAGCTGTGAGTTAACTGACAGAAAAGCAGATCGACGGGTACAGACAGGATCTAATGGAGTTGAAATGGATTGTCAGGAAGATCATGGTCACAGCCTGACTGTCCAACACAATGAAGACTTCTCGGAAAGCCAAGAACAAGTTCAGGAAAGACCTTGGGCCCTGTAGATGGAAGTGCCTTTTCATCCCCATTACACAGTCATTTCGATCGCGAGTGTATGAGCCAGCTGTTCCCTTATCACTTCTCCTCTCTGCTTTGGGGATCACCATCAAGGCTGATTTCAAAAATCAGAAGTAACCCCTTCTGCTCATTTTAACAACCTCTGACAGCATTTCCTCTCAGAGTAGGGGGTGAAAATGTCCCGGAGTTTCTGCTGACACTTTTTCAATTGAATACACAGGCTATGGGAGCTGTAAAGAGATCTTGTTCTAACATGACAGAGACCTTAAATTCTGCTGTTGTCATTCTCACCACCAGGGGTCAGTCTGGCATTTAGTCTCAGGTCGTCTGAGAAGTGCGCATGAGAGCTAATGCTTGGACTGAACTGTGCAGAGTAACGGTAAAATAATTATTCTACTGTGCATTATTATGTAAATCTAATTAACCTTTTTGCTTAATATCTAGTTTATAAATGCCTCACAGAAGTTGTAGTCTGTGCACTGTGATGCATTTTGTGTTTCTCTTTTGTGTCAGTCAACAGATGTAACTGCAATATGTTTGCTGTGACTATTAAAAACAGTCTTGGTTGTGCTGTGCACAAAAGCACAACGTCTATCTAGCTTGTCCCTTGTCACCCAGCAGAGAACATATGCCTATAATGGTATGGGTGTATGTTTTTATGCTTAGTTCTGTGTGTGTGTGTGTGTGTGTGTGTGTGTGTGTGTGTGTGTGTGTGTGTGTGTGTGTGTGTGTGTGCGGGCTGTGTGTGTATGTGTATCTGACAGGGCATGCTTGATGGAGGGCAGAGGAGGCTGGTGTGGTTGCTCTGATTCAGGAAAATGAGGAGGGAGCCAGGTGGAAGTGGTAATGATACTCCGAGAGTGAGCACTCAGGCTGGGTGACAGAGAGTGGGGTGTTAAGAAGGGCAGTGTATGACGGAGGACGGAGGCTGAGGATATCATGCACTCACACAAGCAAGAAGACTCACACACACACGCACACACACACACACACACACACACACACACACACACACACACCACATTGTCTTTGTTGAGTGCCCACGCAGTTATGTTCTCACTTGCAAATCCACTGACACACATACACACCCATCCTTACTGTCTCTAACAATCTGCGTTTGCATATGCTATAACATGTGCTTCCATGGACAAACAAGCATTTTGTGTCCAGATCAATTCTCGCACATTCACACGCTTATCAGTATTTTGATTTGGACAGTGCTGGTGGTGGAGCACTGGACCTGTCTCTATGTTCTAGTCAGCCATGCGTGACAACACTGCACACACAGACAGACAGAGAGGAGGGGGACATGCAGAAAAAGTAGAGATGGATACAAAATAAAATAGTCAGAGGTTGAAGCTGTGCATATTTCGGGGCAAAGCAGAAGACAGAGTGGTGTTTGAAAAAAAAAAAAAACAGTGACAAAATATTAACTAGACTGATAGCGAAGTGCAACATTGGAAGAATAGATGCAGCAGAATCATAGGGATGGCTAACAGCAGTGCAACAAAGGAAGGCGATGAAGTCCTTCGGGAAGAGGAGGAGGAAGACGGAGGGAGACGGAAGGGATGAGGGATGAGACGAGAACTGCGGGGAGCGATGCAGAGGAGGGTGTTTTTGGCGCTTGCTCTTTGTTCAGGCAAAATGCGGGAGACCAGCCAGAATACATAGACAAAGGAGGGAAAAGAAGGGAGAGAGGATGAGGGAAGGTCATGCTGACTGAGCAACCGACAGAAGCACAGGCTCAGCTCAACCTTAACCACAGCCATTTGAAAAGGTGGCAGGAAATCAGAATATACTGTATGTACTGTGCACACATTCTTTCTTCTCAGCATTTCATAATTGTTACTTGTTTACTTCTACATATACCACAACTTGGCATACCATACAAGCATGAGGCGTTCGAGACTACAGCCACATTATAATGCGATGTAAATGGAGAAGACAACGGGGCCAGAGAGCGATACCGGGCCAAGGAGAAGACTAAAAGATGGCACAGAGATGGAGATGCAGGCAGGAAAAGGAAAAAGTAAGGGCTGAGACAAGGTGTTGGAAGCAAAAAGACCAAACAAAAAGTAGCATTAAAAGGATAGAGAGTGGTGACAGGAGTGGGCCGTGGAGGGGAGACAGGGATCCCGGTGAAAGAGACGGGAGTGAAAGGAGAATCAGAGATGGGTGAGGTGGGTGATGCGTTGCGCTCTGATCTCTTCAGGCCACCTCCGAAAGTGGCCTGAACAGATCAGAGCTCAATGCTTCTGGAGTGTGTTTCCACCTGTACTTTTGCTGGCCACTTGTGGTCACATCACGGCCAGGTCGCAAGTGTCCGGATTGAAATAGCCAAATGGAAACAGGGTCTTACAAAGCTTGCCTCTTGTGTTTGGATCTTGCCGGGCGGCATGTTGATGCAATGTGGAAATGCTACGTGATATTATGTTTGAACAATTCAGGTCCTGCTCCGTCACAGTGGAGGTGTTAGGTGTTAATGTGGCTTTGCTTTACATTACCTCTAACCCTCCCTCAATGTTCCAGTTGGCAGATTCTATTCTCTATAAGAAGATAATATAGAAGGTGGTTAAAAGGACATACATTAGAGCAGACTAACACATTCTTTCATCCATTCCTTACCCTTTCTGTTTTGGAAGAGATTAAAAAACACTGTGAACCAATTGAATATCCGTTTTACTGCAGCCCCACGCACACCTCTCTGACATGTGGAGAAAGCTCACCTTGCTTGCTCAGCTGTGACTAGATAATTGTTGTTCCGGGAAAGGTTTAACAAATGGTCAATTACCAGTTTAACTGGTGAATGAAAAGTGCAAACAAAGAAAGCAGTACCACTGATATTATATTACACATTTTTAGCCAAACAGTCCCAACATTTATTCAAATATAAAATACATCTCGTAAGTATTTGTAAATTTGTTCATATTGTGTGCACTTTTTTTTTTGTCTTCTCTATGCGCTGTGAGGAGTAAATTTCCCCACTGTGCGATTAATAAAGTCAAATCTAATCTAATCTAATCTACAAATGGACTAATATAGAAAAGGGATATACAGGCAGGGAAATTTTAAAAAGGAAATGTGGTGCTTGATTCTTAATTGCTCATCTTGTCGTGTTGTATTCTCTGCTTACAGTAATGTTTCTCTCAGCTTGCCTGAAAACACACAACACAACAACCTCTGTTTGTGTTGCTCTCTCCCTGCCTCAGTTTATATCCCACTGTCTGGCACACAATTTGTACACGCGCTCTCTATCAAACACACACACACACACACACACACACACACACACACACACACACACACACACACACACACACACACGCAGACATTTCTCAGGAGCTGTATTCACTCATTCATTGATATCTGAGGTGGGCAAGGCCCCACCCCTGCTGTTGCCATGGTGACAGCTCCTTTTGTGTGACAGATGGAAAGTTAAACTAATTGTAATATTTTAATGATTTTTCATATACATATTTGTCTGTCTGACTAATTGTCTGTGGAGAGGAGAGGAGAGGAGAGGAGAGGAGAGGAGAGGAGAGGAGAGGATCAATGGGGAGAGGAGAGGAGAGGATCAATGGTTGCAGAGATCACAAAAGGGAATTTAATATCTTGCTAATGACCAAAAGACAGAGGGAGAGAGAGCAGAAGGCCGGGTGCAGCAGTGCACAAAGGCGACATTTACATTTGCGTTCGGCCAATGTGAAAGTATTGCTGCAGATTAAACAAGGAGAAGAAATATATGAGGGAGAAAAATCATGACAAAAGAAAAGAATAAATCAAAAGAATAGATTGAGTGGCAGAAGTAGCTAAAAGTTGTTGAGATGAAACATGGAAAGAGCGGGAGCGAGCGAGGGAGGGCGATGTGGAGAGAGTTATATCGTAAAAGCTATGGGAATGTAATGAGAAAATAGTTGAGAGATAAAGCAGGCAAACAAGAGGCGGATATGATAGCAGAAGAGAGAGGAGCTAAGACAACGAGAGCACGTCTCTGGGGCGGAGAGGTTGATTTGGGCCTGGTGGTGATTCGGTTTGGACTTCTGCTGAGCCGAGGTGACTCATCAGTCTCCCACACACACAGACGCACAGCATGCTTATATGGCATGAGTGTGGCAGACGGGGAGAGTAACAGAGTCAGTTCTGTCCTGTCAGTATCCTACAGGGGTGTGTGTGTGTGTGTGTGTGTGTGTGTGTGTGTGTGTGTGTGTGTGTGAGAGAGAGTAATAAATAAATCTGACAACACAGTCATACTGTGGAGACCCCACTTCTTTTTGGAGACAAAAACTAACTCACCAAAACTTAACCAATTGAAGTTTTAGAGTAAAAGCTTTAAGATTAGGGATAGTCTGCAGGAAATAAATGTACAACCCCACTGAAAAAGTTTGAATGCTGTGTAAAATGTAAATAATTTTTTTTTTAAATGCAATGATTTGCAAATCTCATCAGCCCATATTTAATTGCAATTAGACCAAAGACAACATATCAAGTATTGAAACTGAATTTTTTTTTTTTCATTGCTTTATATATGCTTTATAGCGCCCCCTAAACTGCAGCCCCGGTACCTAGTTTCACCTACATGCCAGAAATTAGTTGGACATGTGTATCACACCGAGATGTACAAAAAAGTCTTATGACATCATGACATCAACTCAACAGGAAGTCTGCCATTTTGAATTTCGTTGCCATTTTGGGCAAATCGCACCTGTTGTATTTTAACGAACTCCTCCTACAGACTTTGACATACCGACCTGAAGTTTTGTCTGTCCTATCTTAACAACTGGGAGATGAAAATTTATCAAAGGAATTTGTTTTTGTCGATCGGTGTGCCCGTGGCGTGGTCGTCCAAAAAGTTATAAAAAAAGACATCGCATGTTGTCCAAAAAGTGACCAAAAAGTCATTTTTATATATAGTATATAGTATATAGTATAGAGTATATAGTAGCCAGGGCGATGCGGCTAAGTTTGATGTTTCGCTGTGACAGAGGAAGTTGATGTTTAAGGTCAAACGATGCTCTGAACCTCACAAAACTTTGCACATGCGTCAGGCACCAACTTCCATGAGTTTCAGAAGATGTTAAAGCTGCCAAAAAAAGGCAGTTTTTTTTAAAGAAGAATAAGGAACAAGATTGAGAAAAAAATGTAAACTGCAAGCGGGAATATGCGGACCCTCGCGTGCTGCACGTCGGGGAGCCGGCGGCCCCGACCCACTGGATCCCCGACGTGCAGCGTGCGAGGGTCCACATATCATTGCTTGCAGTTTTAAATCATTTTAATAATGCGCCAAATTCTTTAAATTGGACACAGGTCTGGACGGCCGGCAGGCCAATTTAACACCCCTACTCTTTCTACGTGCAGAATGCGGTTCGGCATTGTTTTGCAGAAATAAACAAGGCCTTTCCTGAAAAAGATGTTGTCTGGGTGGAAGCATATGTTGCTCCAAAACCTGTAAATATCTTTTAGCATTAATGGTTCCTTCCCAGATGTGTCAGCTACCAATGCCATATGCACTAATGCATCCCTGTACCATCACAGATGCTGGCTTTCAACTGAGTGCTGATAACAAGCTGGACCTCTTGCTCCCTTGAGGATGCAGCGTCCATGATTTCCAAAAAGAATCTCAAATTTTGATTTGTCAGACCACAGGACAGTTTTCCACTTCGCCTCAGTCCATTTTAAATGAGCTGAAATAAACCCAGAGAAGGCGGCGGTGTTTCTGGATCATGTTTATATCTGGTTTCTTCTATGCATGGTGGAGTTTTAACCTGCATTTGTGGATGCAGCAATAAACTGTGTTCACAGACGATAGTTTTTAGAAGTGTTTCTTAGCGCAGACAATGATTTCCTCAACAGATTAGTGTCCATTTTTAATGCAGTGCTGCCTGAGGTCCGGAAGATCACGGCCATCCAATATCAGTTTCGTCCTTGTCCCTTGTTTACAGAGATTTCTCCAGATTCTCTGAATCTTTTAATAATATTATGAACCGTAGATGATGAAATCCAAAATTCTTTGTAATTTTACGGTGAGGAAGATTATTATAACATTTTTGCACAATTTTCCCACAGTCTTTTACAGAGTGATGAACCTCTCACCATCTTCACTGCTGAGAGACTGTGCCAATCTTAAATGCTCTTTTTTATACATAAAATGTCTTGATATGTTGTCTTTAGTCTATTTGCAATTAAATATGGGTTTATGAGATTTGCAAATCATTACATTGTGTTTCTATTTACATTTTACACAGCGTCCCAACTTTTTTGGAAACGGGGTTGTAAGTAAATATAAGGTCCTCTGAAGTGATGTAAACACGACTGTGTGTGTGTAGCCGTCATGCTGCATTTTGCCTATTGGGAACTGCCACTCTTCATAACACATAATAACACATTGTCCATTGCTGTCTCCAAATGCCAACTGTCCCTGCTGATCCACTGCCTGTTGTACAATGCTGTTATAAAACATACACACACACACACACACACACACACACACACACACACACACACAGAGAGAAATAATCTGATTTCTAGGTTGATAAAAGATCCTCCATTATCCAGAGCATCGAGCATCCCATCCATCTTACAGTATTGTATAATACACACGTGACCAGCACCCTCGCTGACATTAGCAAAAGACAAACTCGAACTTATCAGTGCTGTTGATCTCCAAGGCTACATTTCAGAATCTCCATAATTGCTCTTCCTCCCTGAGAGGCATCTCACACAGATTTCACTGAATTCAATAAGCTGAAAACAAGGCAAGCAAAACAAGTAACGATGCACAGCAAAACTGGCTGCCCATGCATCAACATTCCCAGAATTATCTTGACTCACATATACACGCCTTTCCATCTTAGATAAAAGTGAGCCATGTATATTCTTATTTGGTTGGCAGTAAGAAGGGGTTCACTTCCAGTAACTCTGCCAACACTTTAATGTCACACATTTGTGGAAGTTTCTTTATATTAAATTCACAATCTTTCCAGGAGAACAGATAAACAGTGAATACAAACAGTTTATGTGGTAAGCGCGTGTGCACTTTTGTTCCTCCGAATGTCTAGTTTAATTGGACATTAATGTTAGCTGGAACAAAGCCTTTCATCATTAGCTACACTCACAATTTTGGAACATGAAGACCTAAATCGAGTGAGCATTTCACACGGGTGGGAAGGAGAGCTGGAAGACTAATTTGACAAATAATTTGATTTAAAAGATAATTAGGATCTAACATAATCGAGAGCAGGTAATTGTCTTGCTTTTTATCTTGTTTCATATTCAAAGGGGGAAAGTGTTTTTATCTTGTAAGGGAGGCTCCAAATAAGACAAAATAATAGTTTTTCAAGGGAAGTCCACCAAAATCACCTTCCTCAGTTACAGCCTGATTACACAATAGGCTTTTGGATGTGTGTGATGTGAATAGTGAGTGAGGAGGTGGTACTGTTAAAAACAGCCTTCTCCCCAGTCACTGCTAGACTCACAGCAGTGGCCTGTTTGGTGCTGAGGCCCTTTATCACAGCTCCACAAAAAGGCAGACCTCCTTAGAGCTGCTATCACTGTGTTTCTGTTTACACGTGTCTGATATTACTGTAATATTTTGGCGCTGTTTATTTCTCCAAGTAGTTATTATGTAAAGGGGAAGTGGAAAGGTGTTCAAACTTCCAAACATATTTCTATGTTTACATGTTGTGTCTGTATGTTTTTTTTTCCATTCAGAAGTAGATAGATGTGACTGTTAGTCTATGCGTACACCCACATTGGGAAAGTTGAGTTAGTTCCTTGTTGCATATGATGGTATTCTTGCTATGCCTGTTTCAACTTTCTTTTGCTTTATACGAATGGTAGAACTTGGTAGAACCACCACGACACCTCGCAGCAATAACTACTTGATTTTTGGAGAGCTGGAGAGTTCTCCCTTCAAATCACTTAAAGCCCCTGAAAATTGTGTCTGTAAGTAACAATGATATGTATAAAAAAAAATCTTTGGATAATATCTAAAAAACTTAAAAACAGCTTATCTTCCTCATCAGGACAGTTTGGTTAGAATTGATTGACAATGGCCATCAACTATCATCAGATTCTTATTCAAATGCTTCTTAAACCTGGAGATGCAGAGAAGTATGCAACATCAGCTTCAGGAGTCCCACTCACATCAAGCTAATAATGAAAGCACAGAGAAAAAAAAGGAGGAACTGACATATCAAATGTGGAAAAAACCAAAGCTGTTGGAACTCTGGAAGAAAATGTGTTTGTGTAGGACCTATCACTCATAGTAAGTCGAGGGGTAAATAAGTTTCAGGTTCTTGAAGGTTTTGAGTATGGAGCCCCCGAAGGGTCAAATAAGGGTCAATTAAGTTATGAGTTTCTTTGCATCATTTTTTTACTCCCCGGATAAACAAAGGAAAGAGGATGTGGCACGTTGCATTCTCATTCGTCCTTTCAAAAGGCCGAGCTTCAACAAGTCACTTTAATGTATATTTATCGCTCAAACTTTGGCTACATTTGCAGTTGAATCTATGGTGAGTAGTATACAGGTTTTGGTTGCCTCTGACGACCAAAAACGATACCTGATGTAAATTTAAATTTGGCTGCCATCCCTTTCAAAGTAGTCACCTTGTGCAGTGATACATCGCTCCCAGCACTCCTGCCATGCTTTTAGCACTCCCTTCTTTAAGCATGTCAAGCTCCATCTGCAATTCACGCTGGACCTCCACAGTGTCAAAGTGGCAACTCTTCAGTTTAGGAAAGAGGAAGAAGTCACAGGGCGCCAAATCTGGCCATGAAATGTCTTTCACTCTCCCAAGTTTTGTTTATTGCTTGTTGTCTCACTCCTGTAGGTTTGTGCTTCTTTTCTGCAGGTATCCATGGCCCTAGAGCGGCATGTTTCTGATCTGCGCTTACTGGCCCTACCAACTGTTTACTATCTCCCGTATCTCTACATTGCTCTATCACACCTGCCCCAGTCAAGGCAGATGACCTCTGAGCCTTGTTCTGTTGGCGGATTCTTCCTGTCGAAAGGGTTTTTTTTCCTTCCCAAAATTGGAAGTTTTGTTTCTCTTAAAATGTAATTGAATTGCATCGAGTAGGGGAGATGGGGAGAAACAATTGTGTTGCTGCGGGCAAGAAACTCATTTTCAATGCTCTGTGAGTAGGATAATTGAGATGTTGGAGTACCCAAAATTGCCACTGTGCCACAGTTAAGGTCATTTGCGCAAATATTTTGTTGTCCTTCAGAAGCGTCTTAATGTCACAGTACAGCTTGGCGTTAAATGTCTGACCCTTGGGGACAAATTCCTGCTGCACAACCCCACGACCGTCAATACAAAAAACATCAACATGCTCTTGGTTGCGGTCCTAACCTGATACACCTTCTTAGTTCTTGGACAATGATGTTCTGCACCTCTCGAAATGGTTCATTGCTGTAAAGGAATTTCGACGGCCTCAGTTACCAATATCCAGAGTTAAGACACAAAATTCGATGTGCACTCTGCTCGATTTTGAGGTCGATGCTGAAATCGCAAATGTGCACGCACCGGTGTTCACATGAACGCTTGTCACATAAACTTTCTAACGTTGATCAAACGCCAATATTTTGAATACTTATTCATGAAGGTTATTGATTTCCCCTGCTCCATGTGCATTACTGTGCTGCACTTCATTTGTGTGCAACAGGAGCAGTCTCTGAACTTTTTGATTGTACGTTGTCTATCCATAGTACCTGTACTGAAATGACTCTTCACTGTTCTTATTTAGATTAGCCAAGAAAACATTGTTAAATGTGACTTTAAACTACCATTCTTCTAACAGATAAATCACATGAAACCATACACCACGGGAGGTCAGGAATAGCCTAGATTACCTTTAATAAGAAGCTCAGTCAGCCAACCCATGTGCTCTGCCAATTAAAAACCTAATGTGTCTTAATGTGTTTCATAACACAATAGTCACGTCAACCAAAGCAAAGCTATGACCACAATGACAGCTGTGAAATCTCATGGATATGAGTCACAATTACAGTTACAGTAGGTGAAAGCAATTTTTGGAAGGAAATACAAAAGTAGTTCCAAACAAACTACATTAAATGTTGTGCATAATCTTATATATGCAAATTATCAACATGGAGTTTACATGTTAACTGGAGAAATGTAGTGAAAAATAATCTGAGGTGTTGCGACTGTATGAGACAAACCCACAGATCTGGTGTAAAAGGATAAAAACTGTGTTTTTCTTTCTTTTTAAAAGATTAAAACTGAACTACCCAGAGGAGTCTCTGTTTTCACGTGTGTGATAGAGAAGCGGGAAATGTCTGTGTGTGTCTGTCTGCTTCTGTCTTTTTGTGCATGTGAGAGTGTGTTTTATCTCTGCGTGCCACCACCTAGCTTTGGGTGTGCACATGAAACCACCTCTCTTTGAAAAAAAATAATTTGGAAGATGTCCATAGCTCCAGACGAGGAGTCTACAAATCTTCTCTCCCCACAGCCTCGTCTTACCTCCAGCCCTTCCAGCAATCCAACCAGGCACCTTCTTCCTCCCCATTGACACCCCCCCCCCCCCCCCCCCTTCCCCTCTGTCATCTCAAGCCCATGCCTTGCCACTCATGGAATATTTAACAACAGACATGTACCTGAATGTCAATGTTCTTGCAGCTTTCTGCTTTTTCACCTCGTCTCCGTTTCTTGTCTCTCAACCCACTGGCACACAAACACACACTGGGTTGGTGTCAGAGAAGGATCCCTCAGGCAGAACTGAGATATGACTGTTGACCTGTAGTTTAATTTAAACTACATGTTTAAATTAAAGATTTGCTATGCTTGACTTATCGTACATAAATGTCAGGGGCAAGTGGAGTTTAAGAACTGTACATATTTCTACCACAAGAGTCTCTGAGATTTTATTCAAATGACAAAAGTCATTTGACAACCATTCATTTTTTAAAATGTGAATTGGATTTGACTTTAATGAAGCTTTCTTCAAAATGTGTGGTTTTTTTTCAACATCTTTTTAAATGCAGCCTTCACAACCCCCAAAAAGATGGAGTTAATTGACAGAGCTCCATAGACCCAATTATTTCTCGAGTTGAGTCACATCCTGCTTTTTTGTTATGTTTTGTTTTATGCACGTGTGTGCAGTACTACAGGTGTGTAACTGCAGGAGAATGTGTTTGTTTGTGAAAAATAAATAAATAATTTAAAAAATGCAATAATGTATCCAAATTGGACACGACTCATCAAGTGTTTCATCAGTGCCACCTCATATATCCAACAGCATTTAATTGCGTTTTGTGTGTTCGCATGTGTGTGACTGGAGGAACGATTAGCTGCTAATGCAGGGGGCTTTACTGTGTGGAGTCACTGTCATTTAGTCTGTCCTTACTACCTTATCTTCCCTTCTCTTTCCCGTCAGGGTGGAGGAGAGTTTTAAGACTCTGTTCTGGTCGATCTTCGGGCTCTCTGAGGTGATCTCGGTGGTGCTGAAGTACGACCACAAGTTCATAGAGAACATCGGCTACGTGCTGTACGGAGTCTACAATGTCACCATGGTGGTGGTTCTCCTCAACATGCTCATTGCCATGATCAACAGCTCGTACCAGGAGATAGAGGTACATAAATGAGATGGTCAGTCAATAGAAAGAAAGAGGACAGCATTGTCAACAAGTCAATAAGGATCATTGTGTGATCTCTGCGCCTTCGGGTGAATTAGTGCGCGACTTAAGAAAATACCGGGAGCTGTAAGAGATCAATACAAACAAACAAAAACACACAATACATACTAAAAGAGGAGTTGCATTGAAAAAAACTGAAATAAAAACTATACTGGTATCAATTTCAACACCACCTAATTTTTTCAAACTTGCTGAGAAAACTTTTTTCCCTGAGAAATCTGAGCTGTTTAAATAATCTGACAAAATGAGATTTGGTTTTTCTTTCTCTGCTGAGAATCTTTAGACATGGAGATGTTTAGTTGTTTATCTTCTAGTAACACAGTAAAAAGCCATCTCAACACATGACTTATAATGTCGTTTAGTTCTCCTAGAGAGAACAGTATTATTCTTTGGTGTTAAAAGGTTGGCTCTTGTTGTTCACCATCATTTGATTGCAATTATACGTAATTGCTATTATGGCAATTAGTTAGTGAACACCGTGTACTGTATGTGGCTAAATCACAAGCGGTAATTTGTGTTTAATAGCTTTCAGGGTGGGGACTTTAGTGTCCTTATTGACTGTTGCGTTGAATTAAAAATATAATTTGTCTTGTGTTCAAAGTGCTCGAGTCAGTCACAGCTAGTTATTTATTTTCTCTTATTTTTAAGTCTTTACCCATCAGCAGATACGGTACATCCTCTGTCTCTGTTTGTCTGTTCAGGAGGATGCCGACGTGGAGTGGAAGTTTGCCCGAGCCAAGTTGTGGCTCTCCTACTTTGATGAGGGCCGCACCCTCCCTGCCCCCTATAACATGGTGCCCAGCCCCAAGTCCTTCTACTACCTGGTCCTCCGCATCAAATCCTGCCTGATACACCTCTGCAAGGCCAATGGCCATCGCCATAACAACGAGGTGGAGATGGGGATGCTCAACTCACAGGCCAAGGTCAGTGTCAGTAACTTTTTGATTCCTACTCTTAATCAAAGAAACAAACTAAACAACATTTTGTCATGTCATCCTGCAACTAACTAATAGGCAGATTTTTTTTTCCCAACGTAAACAATGGTTTATTCATGAATTTCCAAGCCAAGTTGTTGTAGCCACTAAATAACTGTATTTATTTTCTTTCTTTCTTTCTTTCTTTCTTTCTTTCTTTCTTTCTTTCTTTCTTTCTTCTTTCTTTCTTTCTTTCTTTCTTTCTTTCTTTCTTTCTTTCTTTCTTTCTATCTATCTATCTATCTATCTATCTATCTATCTATCTATCTATCTATCTATCTATCTATCTATCTATCTATCTATCTATCTATCTATCTATCTGTCTGTCTGTCTGTCTGGTACTATAAAGTGACAGTCTGCACAAAAAACAGGAAACATTTTCTGCAGTGACTGACGTACTAATTACCTGAAGTACACTTTCCATCCATATATCTCTGTTTTGTATGCTTCTTCCCGGCTAAATGATGCTTTTTTTTCTCTCCCATGTGGCTCCAGTTAAACTGTAAGGGGGCAAAGGAAACGAATTGCACCCTGAATAATCCACAGTGGAGCTGCCTTGATGTATAAACCTGTGTCAACTGTTTGTGTTATGATTATCAATTACCGAGTCCTCAGCACATGTAACATGTAGAGTGTGCTCAGGTGGCCTTGTCGTTAAATCTCAGGAAATGCAGAGTATTTCCACCGCAAGCAACTGAAGCTTTGTTTCTTTTCTCACACTACCCCTCTCGCAGATTAGTCCGTCTAAATAAAACCCCCACAATGAAAAGAAAGTATTGCGTGAAGAAAATAGAAAAGAGCATTTATTATAGAATCAATCTTGGCGCTGGCCCTGTCTGCAGGTATTTCCTCCGCCTGATCCCTCAGATCAAATGGCTCACATCAGCACCTCAGCTAAGCTATTATTCAGGCCATCGGCTGTGCCTGGGTCTACTCAAATGCCCGGGCAGGTTTCGGATGGGGGGAAGACGGGTTACACCCTGCTGCCTCCCTGAGCACCCAAAGTTCTCTGCAGCTCTGACAGTTTTAACTGCAGAGCCAAGCAGGTGCAGCAGGTGATCGATACATAAGCTCATACCGGACGTGCGTACAGTGTTGAGAATGTCAAGTGAGATTTTTTTTTTTAAAAAGATGGCGCAGTCTTTCTGAGTCAGTAATATTTTCCCTGTCATTCTTTTGCTGCAAGTTTCTCCGCCGTTTGAGAAAAGTGCAGCTAAAATATGTTACTTTCAAAGCTGCATATGTTTACGAAGATAACAAAGTCAGTGAGTGGAGAAATACAACATTCAATGACTGGAATGTGTATGTTTAGGAAAAACTGAAAGGCCTCTGGTAATATATGTTTAATGAATATTCATGTGTGGAGTTGATGTGAAAAAGTTAGAAGTCCACACGTTCATCTAGTTCGTGTTTGTGCTGCGCTTTTAATTGTGTGTATTTGTGTCTCTGCTCAGCAGTAGTTCATGCTGGGGCCCTTTGGCGAATTTGCCTTTCATATATTCACAGCAGTTAGGGCAATTCATTTCTTGCCAAGAAAAGACATTGAATATCACTTAAATGAGGCAGCAGAGGCCAACAAAGCAGGTTATTGATAGGGACTCTCACAGCCAACAAAAAAGAGATTTCAGCTTTGTCAGTTGGCCTTCAGAGGACTTGCATGTAAGATGCATTTATCACACTCACATCGAGCTTAAACAGTCGTGACCATCTGTGTATGGAGTTCAGTAAAGCAGATAATTTGCTCTTGTAGTAGGCATTGTCTGTTAAAAAAAAAAAAGTCCTGAAATAAATACTGCACATATTCTTTCACAAAACACTAGAGAGAGTTTCCCTGCAAAATTGAAATGCAATTATTCGAGAGTTTGATTAAAAAAAAATCACTGAGAGCGCAAATTAATGTACCCTGGATTGTCCCTGCAGTGGGTAACTTTAACTGCTAAAATTGCATCTATTCAACATAATAAATTCTGTCTTATGATGAATGTCAGGTCATGTCTTTCTGTTATGAGTATTTTAGAGTGAGCCTATTCATTTATAAGATAAAAAATCGAGACATTCAGTGTTTTATTTGATGCAGAGTACATTGTATATTTATAATTTAAAAGATTTAGATGCTCTTGGAGATAAATCAATGGAGACCAGTGTGATTTGGCTTAGTCAGAGTTCACAGCTTAAAGTGTTTTCGTCTTTGAAAGATTTCTGAGTAGGTGATAAGAATATTATTCAGGATTCATGTTTTTACGACTAAACTTTCTGTTAATTGATTATTGTTTGATATCTTCCCAGAGCTCTGCATCTTTAGTGCTTCTACTGTGGAGGAGCAGCTAGTTGCATGTGTCCACACTTAAGTTAAAGCTCTTTTTTTTTTTTTTTTTTTTTTTTTTTTTTTTTAACACTGCAGTGAGGAAATAACACACATGCTACAAAGCAAGGTCATGGGCGTGGAAGGCATCTCGAAGTCAGTTGATAAATATTCACTCCGGTCAAGTAATGCTGTCGATTCTCTCTGAAGACTTCAGAATTTAGAGCTCTAAATGCAAACACCAAGCGCTGCCTTCTGTTCTTGTTTTGTTTTGGCAGCATGTTGCTTCATTTAACACCCTTTTCATGGTTCCATTTTACGAGATCAATCAACCCTGAAAGGCGACGTCAACAATAGGCTGTTTCTCTTTGTTGCAGGACGAACGCTTCAGGTCTTATGCACGACCGGGGGAAGAGTTTATCCACAAGAAATCTAGAAAACACCCAACCAGATATCAGGTAAGACGGAGACAGGCAGAGAACGAAGGACAACGAATGAAGAATCGGAAATTTGATGGAGGCAAGGGGGAGAATAAAAAAATTTTTTAAAAAAGAGACAAAGAGATTCACACGAGCTGAGGAATATATAACAGAACAAAAGTAGAGAGGTGTGGAGGCAGAGTGAAGATGGCCAGAGGGCGATGACAGGATGACAGGACGGGAGAAAAGGAAAGCGCTGGCAGAGGCATGGACAGACAGATATAAAAGACAGAGTGGGAGGGAGACAGGAAGAGAAGGTAAAGACAACAGAGTGGAGGAAATTTAACAAGTTTGGATGGAAGGGCATCGACTGTGAGGGAGGGGAAAAAAGAGGACTCGAGAAAAAGAGTAAAATTCCTCTAATGAGCTGTTTGAGGGCAGGCGCTCAGTAAATGAGCTCAAAGTATGACACCGAGGAAGGGAAAGATGCTCTCCTCCTTAGTCTGCTCTTCACTTTTCCCCTCAGGGAAATCTAACTTCCTTCATCGCCTGCCTGCACTTTTGTCTCGAGCCTTCCCTTTTTTTTTTCTTTTTTTTTTCCAGACATTCAGCACACACAGTGAGATGTCACTTTATTAGACATTTGTATGTGCGGTGACAGGTGTCGACCAATACAGAGGGCCCACATGCACGGACTCCTTGGATGCAGCCGAAGGACGTCCCTATTGGCCAGAGATCAATACTCAGTGTTTCACCGACCACCTCGGAGACAAAGTGTTATTACGGGCCGCATAGTTTCTGTACAATGCGCACACACTCAAATGCATGTGGTTCGACATAATGTAATGAGGGAAATTTGTTTACTGTCCTCTCTATTTCATCTTTTCTTGTAGAACATCATGAAACGTCTGATTAAACGGTATGTGCTCAAAGCTCAAGTGGACAGAGAGAGCGATGAAGTCAATGAAGGTAAAGACTCATTCTTCATTATGGGCCAGTTTCATTGTCATTTGGACATATGTGTGCATAAGTGAGTGGATTGTATGTGGGGGACAAGAGGTGGGAGTTAATGTGTGTCCGTGTGTCTGAAATCAAGTGTAAAATGTGATGTGCTGGGATATATTCTGAGTGAATGTACCGCATATGCTAACTCCAGCACTGTTGTTTGACCGTGTAGATCAAGTTCTTACCCCGCATACATTCCTCTACTTGCTCACGTGTTATGAATGCTTTTACGTACACTCACTTGTGTCCGTGTGTGACTGTGTTGTAGGCGAGCTGAAGGAGATCAAGCAAGACATTTCCAGCCTCCGCTATGAGCTCCTGGAGGAGAAGTCCCAGGCCGCCGGAGAGCTGGCTCTGCTCATCCAGCAACTCGGCGACAAGTTTGGCAAGAACACCATGAGACACTGACAGGACTTGCAAGAGGGGGGAGGGTGGGAAGGAGGATGGAAGATGTGAAAGAGGGTGAAACCAGGAGGAGGTGGGGGCAGAAAGCAGGGTCAGGGCAGGTATTTTTACGACCTCGATAGTGCAAGAGTGTGAGAAAAGAGAGGCGGGAAGCAGGATGTTTATGAGATAGACAGGATGAATGGAGGATAGTGGAAAAGGAGCTTCAGATAAACAAACCGGTCAGAGTGAACATTTGCTAACCTCACCTAAAAGTCAAGGGATTTGTATATGCAATGACCAATTATGGGGGAATGTGAAAAGAAGATTGCAACTGAAAATGAGCATGCGGTCAAAGGGTCATAAGTAAAGTAAACTCAGTCAGAGGGGCTTAGTTTTGACAGTTCAATTCTAATTAAAGACGATGTCTTCGGGGAGTGAGAAGGGAGAGGAAGAAAAAAGGCTCGCAGGCTGGCTGGTAGGCAGAGGGAGACGAATGAGGAGGGGAAGGCGAGCACCACGAGATACAAAGAGGCACCACAGGGCACAAGACTGACGCAGCGCAGTGACGAGGGCCCCCACATCCACTGCCAAGAGATAGCACTGCATCACCAACTCGAGAGGGAAGCCCAGAGAAGGGATGACAAAGAGAGAAGACTGGAGGGGGGGCAAGTAAGAAAGATATCTTAAAAAAAAAAAACTGCCACTGTTTTTCGCTCTGCTTCCTGCGTCTTCTCTTTGCCGGGACGAGCAGCTATGCCTGCCGAGATACTGCACACACCTTTACACACCGGGCTACCTAATTAATGTATTTCCATCCATAATGCACAACTTGGGATCAAGAACTCAGAGGATTCAAGAAAAAGCAGAACATTTTATTAGTCTTTAAATAATCTGCTCAAACATGAAACATTATCCTCTCATCTTAGTATCACTCAGAGACCTATGTCCACATCACGCGGAGTGTTATGTGCTGCAGCTCTGTGTGAACACTCACCGAGAGATCTGTCAGTAGAAAATAACTTGGTGGAGTTCCAAGAAAAGGGGGCAATAAAAACCCTCCAGACAGCATTTGTTTTACCTCATTCATACTGCCAAAAATGTTGCAAGTAAATCTTTAAAAGAAAATACTTTAAACCAACATGTTAGAACATGACCTAGATAAGCAACTCTGTGCAACAAGTTTTTGGAAAATAGTAACCAAACAGAGACATCACCATGAGGAGTCGTGCTTAGAGGAGTAGAATCCAGGAGGTCAGTGCTTCGGTGAAGCACATGAAGGTAGCAGAGCTGTTCTGTTTGGTTGCTGTGGGCCAAGCAGCCATTTGTGAGAAGCGGAGATATATTTATGGATGCAGTCATTTTGCTATAAAATTATTATTGTGCTGCAGAAGCTGAGTGGAGTCATGTTTATGGTCTTGTTTTCTTTTGGAGACATATTTTACATAATGCTGCACAAACTAAAGTATTGTGTTTGACTTAAATCGCTGAACCACAGCCTTAGCTGAAAAGAAATGATTGTGGGATCCCAAATAATGCAAACTCCTATTTTGCAAATGGGAAAACTAGACACCAAACAAAGATACAGATTTAAATACAAATAGGGTGCAAAATATTATGTTGACCTGTGGGATTAACCACATTATCCATCCTTCATGTGATTGCAGCCTAGTTTCGGATTTGAAAGCAAAAACTACCCATAAATCTGTCATTTAGATTCATTTCAATCCCCGATTGTAAACACAATCAGGATTTTTCAAATTAAATGACATTTTAATGTATCGAGTTAGATTGCTTTGGTTCTTGATTCCCTCAAAACTTGATTCCAAAAAATCAAGTTTCTTACTTGAACATCCCATGCTGACCCGACCCTGGTCTGCGTGTGTTCCCATGTTGACGTTTAAATGTTTCATGAGGACAGTTCGCACATTAATCAATGGACTGAACTGGTTACTCCAAGATTTCTTCGGTGGATTCAGAAAAATAGTTTCCATCATCCACACCCTCCCATCCCTTTCAAAACTAAGTAGATAACGTCAAAAATCTTAATATTACCAAGCTAAAAGATCACAATATTAGTTTTCTATTATTGCTTTCAAATGTCTTCAGCTCTAAAGAAAGGTCAGGAGGGGCCTACTGCACCTATTAAGAGGGCTGTTACTTGTTTTGATGTTATAAAGAAATTAGCTCTTGTTAACATCTTCATCCTTCACAGTAAAACTTCAACATGCAACACTGTGAGATGAGATACTGCCATAACAAAAGTATCTATATTTGATTCTTACAGGTAGTTAGGAGAAGTGAAAACTTCTCAGGTTACACTGAATGGTAGGTATAGTAGGCCCAAGCATATGTAGCAGCATTTTTCTAACCTATAGTGACCAAACTTGTTTCAGATACACACACGTTATTTAGAGTTCAAGTAGCTGGACTTCTATTTGTGTCTTTATTTATTTGTATTATATGTGAGAACTGGTAATCATTTTCTGTGTGCAGAACCAGGCTAATAATGAAGAATGTTTCATCGTTCTCACAACCTGAAAGACAAAATGACCTGAAATACTGTATTTTTAACTTGTACGCAAGAAATATTGATTAAATCGAAATCTTGTACTGTATATTGTCATATTTTTGATCCTTAAATTAAACAAAGTAAGCTCTACAACTGGTTGCTTTATTATTGATGCACTGTGTATGTTTGCGCTAAAGGCTTGGTGAAATTTAATTAGTCTGAATATTCAGTGTTTGTTCTCACCTGTACCCACACACACATTCAGAACAACCATTTCTGCAGCCAACAATATCCAACCAGCGGCAAATGTACACTCTTCCACAATTTCAAAACAATCAAATAGACAGAAGGTCGTATTAAAAATCTTACATGTGCAGTAATATATATCCATATAGTGCATAGAAGTCTATTTGTATATGTACATACTGCACCAGGAGGACCTTTACCACCAATAAAAAAAAATACAGCAAGTAGAATTACAATATCTCATTATGTATTATCATCTTTTACATAAAATAAAATCCAGCTCTAAGGATTTGGGGCTCTATAGTAGATTCCAAACTGAAGCCGTTGCAACCCCACCCCCACCACAACAAGCTCCCACCACTCACAAAGCACCATAAAATCCCCCACGTTTGCAGTAAGGTTTTTCATGTGATAATGAGCGGTGCCTCAGGAGCAGTTTCTTGAAACCACGCTAAATTCACACGACTGTTGAAGCATGATATAAAGCTAATACACACTTAATATACTACATGTTTTCCGCGTGACATGGAAGAGGCTTTAAAAGCCAAGGAGCGCCTGTCGACTGGGATATTAAGCTCTCTTGTAGGTGCGCGTGCGCGCGGAGGGGCCACTCACCTGCGTGCTGACCTAGCCAACACACTTGCCGTGACAGTGAAATATCCTGAAAGCTGCCCTCCGAAGCAGCACTGTAAACACTGCGTTCCAACATACGTCCAGATGTTTATTAGTTCCTCCATACCGTTCACTTCCCCGCTCTCTCTGCATTGTCTCAGGCCGTCGCTGAAAGACTTACTTTTCTGACAAACGTCAACGGACGCTGTGGAGTTGTCGCGAAAACTTGCCGTACATGGTCATCAGTTAGACGGCACTGTGACAAACATCAACCTTTTTGTTGTTGCTGTTGTTTTCATTGCGATTTATTTCCCGGACTATTTTGTTCAGGCGCCGCTGATTCGTGCGGAAAAATGTCTTTTCAAGAGCAGAAATATTTTTTGATTAAAAATGTGTTCCATTAGTTTTGCCTCCTTCAGACATGTCCTCTCCTTTTGTGAGCGATAATGATGTAGGTAGTGAAGCTGCGTGCTCACGCTGGACGTGCTGCAGTTCAAATGAAAGTCTGGGTTTTATAGCCACAACACCCGCCACCTGAATTTCACCTCACGTAATGATTCAGATCTTGTAAGATGTATTAAGATATATTTTTAGGTGACAAAATGTTGCCGGTGACCGCCTCAAAAATGCAGAAGACAAAGGTTTAGGTTTAGGAGCACGCTTTACTCACCACGTTCTGCTTTGTAAACCTTTGTGACGTTCTCTCTTTCTGTTTCCTGCACTCCTCCTCTCTCCTCCCCATCACTCACTGCTGCACTGTATATGCAGACCAATAAAACAGACACGCCAAAACAATGTCTCAAAGAAAAAGAAAAAAAAAAAGACTTCATTCAACCCTGTACAAAAAAAAAAATCCTATACAGCACACAAACGCAACACAGTCAACTGCCGAGATCCCTTACAGGGCTATCTCCATAGCAACAAAGTCAGTCAGAGGCAGATGTGCTTTTGGAAGTTCGCAGGAAATTCTATTATCTGATTTCCTTCAGTGCTCCCGCTCCAACTTTTGATTTGATTTTTGGCCTGTAGGGCGTCACGTGACAAAATACCCTCTGTGGGTGCGTGTTTGCGCATCCCTGTGTGATGTGCGCGTGTCTTGTCCGTTTTAATCACGAGATAACATTTGATGGAAGTGTGTCTGTCTGTGCTGGGTTGTGTACGACCTGTGAGCTGTGAGTTCGCTTGCATTGAAAACCCTAAAGACTGGTGGCGTGCATACATGCGTGCGTCTCTCGGAGCAACCCGGCGTAACTGGCATCCCTTCTGTGGCGTAATTTGTCCCAGAGGCCCGAGGCGAGGAAGTGTTTCTAGTTCCCCTTCCCTCTCTCCTCCTCTTCATCCCTCCCTCTCGCCTCCTGCATCTCTGTCTTTCTGTGCTTCTCGCTCTCCTGGCAGAGAAGGGAGCGACGTGACCTCCTGCCTCTAAAAGACAGGGATTCCAGGGAATTGGAGGAGGCATAAGACTCTTTTCAATGTGCCCCTGCCTACTGCCTGGAAGCCTTCTCGGGAAACAAACATAGCAGCGTGCACATATTTACCAAAAAAAAAAAAAATCTGCTTGCGTAAACACAAACTTACATAGCAACTTACACTTTCGCATATATTAATAGAAGCTTGAAAACACGCGTAGGTGCGTAGGCCCTAACACCATCTTTACTTTAAAGCTGCAAAACATTACACACCCACAGACGCGTGAATACTCATACATCCGTGCACGCTCGCACGCCGCACTGTCTGTCTGACGCATTTAAACAGCAAACGCTAACTTACCTTTACACAAACAAACTAAGCTCGCACTAAAATATTAACGGATGCATTAAAACAGAAGTAGCCTTCACATCAAAAGTCTCTAAGACTAAGCCAGACAAGTCTGTGTCACTCATCATTCACACAAATTCAGCTCTTATCCAAGGCGTCAATCACACCCTGTAGACAGTTGTACAGCATAAAGCGCTCACCATCTTACAATCACACTCATTCATCACATGAACTTCATTAAGAGACAGAAAAATATATTTTTTTAATTTCCATAAATTTTTGCTTCACTGACATGATAGCCTGTAAAAAAATAAATTTAAAAAAAAAACACAAATCCTGAGAGATTTTTTTTTTTTTTTTTTTTTTTTTTTTTTTTTTTATGAATCCCCATCATTGATGAAAAGCCAATACCTCATTTCTGGAGCAGTGTGTGTGTGTGTGTGTGTGGAGGGGGTGGGGTGGGGGGGGGGGCTATCGGGGGTGCAATCAAAAAGAAAGATTTGCCGAGTGTTTACCAATTCTTCAAAGCTGTGTCGCACAGGTTTTAAGATGGATGGAGCGAGGGGTATGACAACTCAGACAAGCTCTCCGGGTGGCTCGCTGGGCCCTGAGGCACCTGAGCTGGCGTGCTGAGGAATGAGAGCGTATACAGCCACGGGTGCACCCATAATTGCAGGGTGAATTGCATGAAACCGCACCACACAAGATGGTGGATGGATCCATGGTCTAATGTGCGAAGCCCATGTACTGTATATTCCCATGTGAAAAGTTTTCCACACATCCCCCCCCCATGTCATCATATGTTGCAACATGTGGTAAATATGCGTCATACATGTGACCGCATGTGTTCCATCTATAAAACATGGGAAACTCGTGTTTTATCTGTAAGGGATACAACTGGATTAAGAAACTAAGTGAAGACAAAACAAGAATAAGAATGAAGACAGTGAAATGCAATAAAAAAAAAAAATTTTAAAAATGTTTTAAAAAGATGAAATGCTGAGATAGATAGATAAGAATAATTGTAATGTAATGTATTGTAATGCCGCAGGATCGTTTGTATTCACTCAATTTGAGTCGGTACGCAACACTGATTTTGTGCAAATGTGGTTTGTAGCGGTTCGGTGAGCAAATCACAGCGACTGATTATCAGGAAGCTTGATGACGTCTCGAACCTGCTGTTTGACCTCATCTAAGACACAATTCAATTTACGTGAGTTTCTTTGCGAATACACCAGCATGATTTGGGCCAACTAAGTCCAGCTCCTGTTGTGACCATTGACAGAATTGCTTTAAATGCACCGTTGATAAGACGTATTACTGGGAGCAAGGAAGACGTTTTATACTGCTTCTGAATTCTACCACGCGATACATTTTTTTTATTGGAATTCTTTCCTGTGTTTCCACATGTGTCACCACTGAGTCAAAGCCAGAAATCTACAACTAAATTCAAATGAAAAAAGAAAAGTCAAACGATACGCAAGAAGTTGTTGGGTTTTTTTTGTGTTGAAATGTGAAAAATTGTCTTAACGCACTAATTAAGTAGCGATTGATCCTGACGTCATCAATGGAGACGATGCTGCGTCTTAATGTCTGAACTTTATTCATCCTCACTAACTACTGCCAGAAAGTCTTCAACAATATATCAGGAGCTGGACATTTTGCATAAAACTGTCAGTTTTCCAAAATGTTCTATAACCACAACAAATATCTGAATATTTCTCATGTCCTCAGACAGAGGGGGAAAAAACAACAACTCTGCAATCCATCCCACTTCTGTAAATGCAGAGCATCCCACAGTGAACGTATACGGTTCTTTGCCGCGGTTACCGTCGTCAGTCGGTTCATTGCCACGGAGCTCTCGCCACTGTCGTCCTCAGTGTCCCCCGCCATAAATGTCCTACGTCTTTTTTCCTCGTTATTGCTGACAACAGTGAACAACAGATATGGGATGCTATACTGGAACTTCTGCAGCACTCCCTGGTCTGCAAACCGTCTCTCATTCCCTGTAAGAGCAACGTGGGAGTAAGAAAAGAGAGTGAGTGAGCCACAGAGAGGAAGTTATGTTTATAACAATCGCGTTGCTGCCCGTAATATACAGCAGCATTTCCCCTCAGTTTATTTATGCACCTGCAGCATAGTTTCCCTTTTATGGGTTAGCCATAGCTGTTGCATTCATCTTCTGATTCACTTTGTTTCTCTTTCCCTTTTTCTTTTTGTTGGAAAGGTACTTACAGTTCCTGCATTCCTATTTTTTATATGTTCCTCCAGGTTTTTTTTTAATTTTTTAATTTTTTTAATTTTTTTATCTGCTGTTTGTTTGTCTGTCCTAGCTTCTCATTTACTCTCTGTCACTTTCTCTTTGTCTCCAGTCGGTGTGTCTTCATGTGTCCTCCTGGCTCGATTCGTGTGTGTGTTTGGCGTCTGCCGCTGGTTTTGTCTGAATCACAGGTGGGCTGTGACCTCAGTGGCCCAAACATGATGTTGTTAAGTAATTAGCATTCTCTGTTTGTTTTTCTGTCTCTCCACATCCACACTGAGCCACACACACACACACACGCACACACACACACACACACACACACACACACACACAGACACACACATGGTGGGATCAGAGATTATGTCCTGTAAGGAACAATGGTTCTGTTATTTCCCACATGATTTGGGTTTTTTTTTCCCCTCCACCTCCTCCTCGCCCTCCCCCTGCTCCACTCTCTTACTGCACACCACCTCCCGACTTCCCCCTCACCACCCTCTCTGTCCATTTATTTGTACTCTGACTCTCTGAGGACCCCCCCCCCTTCCCCCTCCCTACATTCAGAAGAGCACCCACTTACCTGGGGCGCTCCCTCCATTCTCTCCTCAAACACTTCCTCACTGATCCTGCACACAACCTCACCCCTGAAGTATTCACATTTGAAATGCAGATGAAAAAGAAGGAAGCAAAGAAGATAGCTGAGCCTCAGCATCTTTTTCTCCTCGCTTGTTGTTTGTTTGCTGTCTTTAAGATCGCTCTTTGAAACACCCCGGTGGCCTTAAAAGGCTGAGTCTGCTTTGTGAGTGCAGGCCACTTGATCTGTACTGAGATCTTGAGTCTACATTGTGTAAAGTAAAATGAGTATTTGACTCTACACTTTATAGCATAAACACTAATATTTTAAATTATGTAAACAGTGGCAAAATCAGTTTAAAATGATCTTTTATGACATTACGGCAATGTCACTGTAGATTTTGTAACAGTTTCTTTACATTTTTTTTTTTTGTGACAACATACTGTTCATCCACGGCCTAAAAAGGATTGAATTAATGTTATTTACTTTACGTACAATTCCAAAAATGCTTTTCTGGTGTGCGAGTGCGTTTTTGACGTAATGATAGCTGCTACTCATCGTGAGTTTTTGTCATTTTTGCTGTGAGAGAAACTAAATGCCTCTGCTTTTATTCCTCTCCCAGATGAGAAGCAGCGTTTGGTGTTTTGGCAAGATAATCAAGTGACTAATTGTGCCGCGTCTGATTTCTGCCAATAGGGGCATTTGATGCGCTGGCAGGGAGACATCCTATTTTTCCCCACAGAGGTTAAAGAAAAGATGGTTCAAAGAAAATGAACACAATTACAGAAAATGAGAGAGGGGAGACATCCTTTTTCTTGTTTGTCTAAGATTCTTGTTGGAAATGAGTCGGGCTGATAATGGAAGTGTATTGACGAGAGATAAAAGAATCCTAACAGCGTGTGTAGCCATTAGTGATCAAATTGTCTGTGTTGTGGACTGGATTTTTTTTTTTTTTTTTTCCTCTGTCTGTTTCTCTATGTTTATGTAAGTGTGTAGCAGTGCATGTGCGTATTCATGGCTTTATACATGCCAGATGCCTCTTACACATGTGTTTGAGTGTGCATATGCAGGAACAGCCACATCAATGTCCTTGCAATTTGTCTCAGTCTGGCTTTTGTGCATTTCGACCTTGAGAGTCTGTCTGCAAGTATCACTGTTACCAGATGCCACATGTATCTATGTGTGTGCGCGTGTGCACGTCTGTGCGTGTGTGTGCGTGTGCGTGTGTGTGTGCATGTGTGTGTGTGTGTGTGTGTGTGTGTGTGTGTGTGTCTCAGCACACAAAAGACGTTGGCTTTATTGTTTAGACATATTGATCATTAATGATTCCAGGGCTTTGGCAGCATTGTTTTTAAGAGTCAATCTGCTACTAAAGCAGCAAAAAGCAGAGATGGGTAGACTCCATAGAGCAGGGGTGTCAAACTCATTTTAGTCAAGGGGCCACATACTGCTCACTTTGTTCTCAAGTGGGCCAGACCAGTAAAATCATAGCATAATAACGCATACATAACGACAATATTTCTCTATGTTTAAATCAATAGTGAAGGTTTTTGGATGATAAACCCTACTTTAAGGTCTTTCTACAATAAACTAGAAACATAAAGCGCAAAAACTCAGAAATCAGCCCACTGTTTATCCGCCTGGCGCTCTCCTCTGCAGATTCCCTTGCAGCGAGCGCTGCTGCCTGTGGCAACGAGCGCTTCTGCCTCCGGAGCAGACGTCACATTTACGCTGTTTTTGAAGCAATTACTGGATTGATTAAAAAAAAAATTACAAAACATTTGTACTCATAAACCTCCATATTCTCATAGAAATGCAATTTATGTCTTTCTGTAATTTTCACACTTAGCAAAGTCATCCGGCGGGCTGAGCTGGACCCCCTGGCGGGTCGGATACGGCCCGCGGGTCGTATGTTTGACACACCTGCCATAGACAGTATATCTGGGTGGCTGTTGGACTCCTGGCTGTGCAGTGAATGAGTCCACTGCACTGCAGAGCTCATACTGAGGAAAGCAACAAAACATTATTATTCTTTCATGAAGCCAAAATAGACAAAACTCAGTGGACTCAGGCAGTTTTGTCTCAAAGAAATTAGCAGGAACAGCTGAATAAAGCACTGCTGCGACTATAAATTACCGCCTCATTTGTTAGTGCTCTTGACTTTGCCGTCACCTGACATGGCATAATTTGAGCTGACTGAAACTTAATGATGGAAAAAAAAAAGTAGCGGACTGCTGGTTATACATGTTGAGCATTTCCAGTGGAAATAATGAAATAAAAGAGGAATAAAATAAGAACCCATGTGCAGGGCCAGTTTTCAAGTTAGCTGGCAGTGCAGAGGAGTGTGTATCATTGTGTGTTTCATATGTGTGTGTAAATGAGAGAAAGAGAGATTGGCTGGTGGGTGTATAGGCTACACATACACTCCATAATCTGTGTTGCCTTGCATGGCTTGCCATTTATTTTTGGTTATGTCCAATCAACAGGAACATTAAGCTTCTTTGAAGCACATTTTTCTCCTTCATATACATCAACATTATTCAACTTAGAAAAATCCTCAAACTTGTAGTTTTCTTGTTTATCTCCATTCTGGTTTCGGAGTGTTTCATGGACGAGTTGTCTTTTTTTGTATTGCCCTTTTTTTATGGATTAAAAGGATTAAGAAACAGAAAGAGATGTAGAAAGGGTTGTAGAGAAAGAGAAAGAGGGAGGAGGGAGGAGAAAGGAGACAAAGAGAAGAAGGAGAAACAGACCACACATCAGAGAAATGGAAAAGACACATTCAGAATTTCGAGAGGCAAAGACACAGTGTACAAAAGGTGATGCATCGAGCCTATATGTTGCATTTTTCTATGTTTGTGTGTGTGTGTGTGTGTGTGTGTGTGTGTGTGTGTGTGTGTATATGACATCTAGGGATAACACATGAACAAACACAGAGAAATAAAGGCCACTGATCTTTGTGAAAAGATGCTAGATGTGAATCAATGAGGGAGAAGCAGCCTCCAATGGGTCGAGAGCCTTAATGAAGTTTGAAATGGTGGAGAATTACAATTCACCAGTCCGAATAAAAATTGCTCTTTCATGGGTTACAGCTAATGACCAAAAGCTGATAATTGTTCCAGTTAAGCACAGAACAAGGCCTCACTCAACGTGGTATATCACAACCCTTCAGTCTCTGCCTTTTTCTTCTTTCAACTAAACAACATGACCCGATTATGAAGGGTGAGTTAGGTCAGTTACAAACATTGCAGATTTGCAAATGAAATACTGATCAGCTCTCGAAGGCACTCACACAGATTCTGACAAAAAATGGGTCAGATTTCCTTTATGCCTATGTGCTGTGTGTATTTGTGTGTAGGGTTGCGTGTGATGGGGATGAGGATAGCAGCCTGTAGCGCAGCAAAGAAGCAGAACGCCACATCCAAAAAGCAATAATAAACAGTAATCTCCTTAAGCGTCACAATTATTGCTGTCCCTCCACAAACAGAATGTTAACAAGGCTTTGGGCTGTATTTAGATTTCCCATGTGACACACACATTTCCACCAAACTCTGGTCCACTGTAATCCTCTTTATAGCTGAATATGAAGTTGATGTGGGGCACTGCTGGGTATTTGTCTGTTATTTGTAGACTAGTTGGCCTGAAACTAGTGATTGTAAAATGTTTGTGTCAATGTGGCATCAAAGCTTATTTCTAGTTTGGGGTTGGTTTGCAGCAGTGTGTGTGTGTGTGTGTGTGTGTGTGTGTGTGTGCGCGCGCGCCCCTCTGTCCTTGCTCTCTCTATGTCTGCCAGCCATTCTGTTGTGACAGAACAGGTGCAGATGAATATGAAACAGATCGGCATAACTTTCAGGGGCTTGCCCTTTGTGTGCACACTCATGCCCGAAACATCATGTCAGAGCAAACTGTCCTCCAATCTCTGTCTTTAACACCTTCTTTTCAGTGTCGAGCACCGATGTCACATGTGCTTCACAGAGAGCAAACACACTGATGCTCCAAACACACAGATCAGAGTTGAGAAAAAAACAGATTTGGTGAAAACCTGAAATAAATTGTCTCGTTTCCTCACTTCAGATGAGTCAAGAACTCTTGACTAAAACAATGGACTATTCTACAACTTGATCACCCCTATGAGTTCATAGACATGCTGACCACTCTCACACATTGTCCTGCTCTCTTATCACTCCAGTGTGAGACATTCCCCACACTGGCCCAGAAGTGGCACACACTCAGCTTTCGCTCATCACTCTGAAAATAATATGAGGAAGTCTGTAAATAGATAGACAGACAGACAGACAGACAGAGAGAGAGAGAGAGAGAGAGAGAGAGAGAGAGAGCGAGAGAGAGGACTTTCTTTTGTGATTCTTTTTAAGAAACACATCCCTCTGTCCGGTGACGTGCCTCCAGCGCCATCCTCTGCAATTCTCTCTCTCTCTCTCTCTCTCTCTCTGTCTCTCTGTCTCTCTCTTCTCTTTTCTCAAGAAAAAGAAGCTGTTCATGACCCGGTGTGCTGCTGCGTTTTGTCTTCTATTAATCCCTCCTTCCATCTAATTTCAGTGTCACTGTATCGATAAACCCGTAAGGACAGACCGTCAGTAGTATCAATACGACATGTATCGATCCTTTACTGGATTAGAGGACACAATTAAATGGTAGGTCAACGGGATTGCTCAAAATTCCTCTGCGCGCTCTACGCACAAGGCAATCTTGTTAGAGCTCCGGCGCACCACGACGCACAAGAGGACATGAGTGCGCACCAGCGATCGTCGTTGAACTTCAGCACCTCTGCCAGACCCTAATGTCATTTTGGATATCGATAGAGTTAGCCTATGAAAACGCAGTCTGTGCGTAGACACACGCTTGGCAGGACGATTTGGATTTAAAAAACCAACAAGTGGAAACTGGCGATGTATTGCTCTCCTACTCGGACCCCGATCTGCGCTCACACGTGGATTTGACTAGTTCTGTTTGATGTGAGATCCTGTGTCAGTTTCCCTGCCAGCGGCATATGAACTGTGGGTGTAGACTTAAAGCTATCGACCCGCCACTTCTTCCCGGTGCGTCCTCGGCGGCGCTGGAGCAGCCAGAGCCAGAGACGGTGAGGAATGCGGAGCCGAGATTTTGTCTTTTCTAGCTCACCTGCGGGACTCTTCGCAGCTCACAGCAAAGTAAGTAACGTTGCTGTTGGATTCTAATTAAAGACAAATTATGTAAAATGGTATTTAAAGAAATCTTCTGTTTGTAACCTACTTAACGGTGACTCCAGCTTACTTTGTGGTGTTTTTATAATCACTTATGGCGTCACTTGATCTGTTGGAGACAGATTATGTAGCCTATCAGTGACCTTGTCAGACAGTTAGGTATTTTGAATGGATAACATTATTATTTTCTTAAAAAGATGTCCCCGCAGTATTGTCCCCTTGATTGCCCCCAGTGTATTTTTTTTTTTTTTTATTGTTAGTGGTGCGTCAGAAATAGCCTGAACAAACTGTGTTTTCATTCTCAAGCAGACCGACGCAGCCGGTGAGCCCGAGGAGCGCCATGCTGAGGCAGATTCTCCTCAACTCCACCGACGCTCCAGACTTCGACCTGGTGCTCATGGCCCAGGCCACCACACACTCCCCCTCCTCCCTGAACGCCTCCCACGGCGGCTCGGTGAGCGTGGCCGCCCTTTTGAGACCCACCACGGGGAGAGGGGGAGGAGGGCTGCGGGAGGGCGAGCTCCAAAAACCGGACCTAATCACCTACATCGTCATGTGCCTCCTGCTTTTCTTGTTGGTGTTGCTCATTGTGTTCTTCATCAACTGCCAGCTCCGGAACTCTTTCTTCGCCTCCATGCCATATGACAGGTCGCTGAGAGAGGCTCGGACCTCCTACAAGTAAGCAAGAACCCCCTGCAGGACAGCCCTGTGGGATTCTTGGTCTTCAGTGAGACTCCTGTGGAGGGGTTAAGTCGAGGGTTGCTCCTAAACTACTGCTGCACATTGGACACATACATTTGTTGCCTTTATCAGTTGCTCTGGACATATTGAAGGCCTAAATAACATGGAATCTGATCAGTTAAGGACTTTATGGTGCCCACATTTTTCACTTTAAGGCGCACAGCCCCTAAACAGATAAAGAGTGTTGTGGATCCACAAGAGGGTGGGGGGGGATAACTGCATAATTCCTGATCAAATTAGTGACTCATTGGCTTGTACTTTTAGGTAAATAATGGCTGAAATCCATCATCCCCCGCTACTCTCTTGTGCTCTCCACAAAGAGGAAAACAAAACGATCCCTTTACAATATGCTCTGAAGCTTGTATTAACTCATTGCCTACAAATTAGACCTGACGCCTGCGGTTTGAATCCAAATTCAAAGTGTTTGACCCTGGCCTCTTCAAGGTGAATCTTTTTTTCTTTTTCTTTCATGACTAAGTACGTCCACATAGAAAGATTCAACAGTAGTCTGTACATAAAATATTTTGTAAAACTGTAACTTAACTGTCTTGTCTTGTGAAATGAAACAATCAGCACACGATTTCCAACCTTTTGTCAAATGTGAAGTGACTAAATGGCAGATTGTAAGCCTATATCGCCGCATAAAGATATTCAAATGTAGCCTACTTTAAAGTGCCGTTTTTCGTCTGTGCAACTGTAAATGAAGAATGACGCAGCAGCTGCTGATGTGAAGGGTCAACTGTTCATCATTTCATACGTCCCTACAGGGGCGCTTTTACGAGTGCCATAAGGCTGCAAGTCTTATCGTGCACTTTCACTTTTAATTAACCTCTCTTCCATAAGTTATGGCGCCAATATCCGGGAGAATATTAAGACTGAAGTATGACTAGTCCTGCGCGATAAACCTAATTGTTTGTTGTCTGTTTCAGCGGCACTGTTGATGCGCAAATCCTCTCCAATCTTGTTGTTGGAAAACATCTTTCACATACCAAGACAGATAGAATGAGCCTATCTCTGTAATCCTGTGTGTGTGTGTAATGTGTGCTCACAAGGGGTGTATAGGTCTGAGACGAAGATAAACACTGCATTTCAAGAATTGGACACCTAAAGTCAGCTGGGAAATTAAGTTTAAAAAAAAAAATCTCCTGAATGCTTCATCTGTGATGTTAAATTCCACTGAAATGAGATAAACATGGTGATTTTTTTTTTTTGTCTGTGGTGCATAATCAAAATTAACCTATATTCTGTATTTTCGAAATGCTGAAATCAGACTTTACAGGTGATAGATAGAGCCACATTTACTGAGTGTTGAACGTATTATGGATGACCAAATAAATGCTGCTAAGAATGGCTCAATTATATTCAGAAGAATACAGAATTCGCCTCCTTAAGTCAGTAAAGTACAGCATTTTCCTTGTATTTCTTTTTCTAACAGCCGCCCGGTTGCATTCGTGTATCAAAGACATTAAGATGTGACCAATATAAAGTAGGCCACATCACAATTGCTTCCTAATGGTGCATTAACTTCGCTTGACATGCCGTATCAGCTCTGGTCACACCGCAGCGCCTGCCTTTTTTTCATACATTAACCGCTTGGTGGAGCCGTGAGTCTGGGTATTTGTAGTCACAATTCGGTCATAGTCCAAAATAGAAAAGGGCCCAAGCCAAACATGCACGTTGAAACGTCACATTTACCTACAAAATAAAACACGAAACAAAACATCTGCACAAAACACAGACTGGAAATGAAGCAGCAACACTGGTCTGGTTTCTTGAAAAAGGAAAGGAACGCTTCATCAGTCAAATTCCTCTTTAGATTTGACAGATAACAGAGTTGCCTGCATAGAGGTTACATGTCAAGGTGTGTACAACCGCATAAGACCACGCAAAGTTTGTTTTTGTTCCTTTTTTGATCATTTGTACACCAATTTCGAGAGAGTTAGGAGTCGTATCGAAATTTTTGTCACCGAAAGAAGACTAATGTAAAATGAGAAACAGTGGCAAAGGTATTGTATTTCTGTGTCTTTATTATGCAAGGACATTTCTCTCACTGCAATTAAAAATCAAGTTTGTAAGTAAACATATATAAACTGAGAATTAAATTATTTGCGTTGCAAACAAATGTGCTCTCACAGTTTTATTAGTTTTGGTCACAGAATGAAGAATTTTGCTTACGAAACTACACATGTTGGCTGCAGATTGAAAAGCCTTTGCTCTCCAGTCAAAAACCTTTGATTTCAAGTGAGAAACCTGCGAGTCGAGTTGGATGTAGTGGGCGGGACATACGCCGGAGACGGGAGTTTCTATTGGTAGGATTGACTTCAGCCACACAGCACGGCTGCAGACGCGCAACTCGCTGCCTCCGACAGCAGAGGACTGTGTTGAGCTACGTTACAGGTCTGCCAAACGTTACATCACTCTTTTCAAGTTAAAATGCTTTAAAACGTGACAGCACGGCTTTCACTTTGCTTATATGCATATTGGTGCATATGGTGGTAGGCTGCCCTTAGTTCCACCGTCTCCGACGTAGTTAAAAGTTAACAAGATTACAACCGTAGTTTTCCCACAAGCGGTGAAGATCCTTTGAGTTTTCCACCGGCACCAACGTTTCCTAACTTCATCTTCATCCATCTTCATCCAAGCGGCGTAGGAAACGATACGTCCCGGTGAAAATACGAGCAGCGTAACCATGCTTGTGTCCCGCTGAACGGATCAGCGTTGGCAGCATGAAATATAACCAAAGTGAAAGCTGTGCTGCCACAGTTAAAAGCGTTTGAATAGAAAAAGAGTAATATCACACAAACATACCTCCATGTAGTTAAAAAAAACAACAACAAAGTCCTCTCCTGGCGGGTGTTTTACAGAAGCAGCGGGAGGGGGGGAGGGTGTTCGTGCTGTGTGGCTGAAGTCAATCCTACCAATAGAAACTCCCGTCTCCGGCGTATGTCCCGCCCACTAACATCCAACTCAACTCGTAGGTTTTTGACTTGAGAGCAAAGGTTTTCAATTTGCAGCCAAAACGTCTCGTTTCATAAGAAAAATTCTTAATTATTGGACCAAAAACTAACAAAACTGCAAGAGCAAATTTTTTTTTTTTTTTTTTTTGCAATGCAATAACTTTATTCTCAGTTTATATATTTTTACTTACAAACTTGATTTTTTTTTTGATTGCAGTGCAAGACATTTGATATTAAAACTGTTTTTTTTTCCCCGCTTGCATTATAAAGACACAAAAATACCTTCATACGAAGGCTGCAGGGGATATCATAAACTTACTACAGATGTCTTTCAATAGCCTGCGGACAATAAGTTATCTTTTCTAAAGATTTGCCCCTAGAAGCACTGATTTAGCGCTGGATTGTAAAAGCTGTTTACTGCCTACGGGTCAAACGTTGTGTTTGTTCAGATAAACGAGGTGTGCCATTCTGACACTGCTCATCTGACACGTGAATTGACCTTCTCTTTTTTTCTTCTTTCCACATATTTCTTCCTTCCTTTGGTGATTTTTTTTTTTTTTTTTTTTTAGATCGTGTCAGAGGTATGACGCACTTGTTGCGTCATTCCACGTGTAGCTCCACACGCAAAAATCTTAAAAATCGGGACGCCAAATGAACCTTTTCCTAAGTCTAAACCTTGTACGACAATTTGTACGGGTGTCACTTGTATGACGCCGTCACTGAGCTCTTGAGGGTCTCTGAGACCTCCTCTGGACCCGCTCAGCCGTGTGTGCAGGTCGAGGTTTGAGCTGAAGAAACCCTCTCAGGTGAAAGAGCGCGCAGGCTCCGCCCCCCCCTCCCCCCTCCTCCCCCTCCCCCTCCTTTCGACGATCAACAGCGCGCGGACTGTCAGAAGAGCCGGAAGACTAAAAGACGTCGTCGCTTCGCTGTCATCCATCCAAGGGGTTAACAAGTTAATTCAACTTCTGGGAATCATGGAAACAGATACGGGACACACCGTTGACCCGGGTCATCCGTAAAAACACCGACTCGTCGCATGCGTTGCGGTCGCCGAAACAACTTCGTGGAAGTAGAAAAAAAAAAAAAAAAAAAAAGAGGAGTGTTTTTTGTTGTTGTTTGTTTTTCCGCGTTGACTTCACTTACTGTAGCCGAGAAGCTAGCCCAGCTATACAGCTAGCGTTAGCTCCGTTTTTTGTTTGTTTTTTTTTTTTAACCCGCGTGTTTTCGTGAGTTAAAACTCACAACTTGAGGTTTACGTGAAGCGCGTTAAGAGTGACGTCGTCCCTCGTTTGCGTTTTACCGACGCGACAGGTTGTTTTTGTGCTCCTCGTACTTCAGGACTTCGGGGCTGCGCTTTGAATTTCCCTCCTTCGGTGATCCAGACGGGGCGGCTCGGCGAGGGGAGGGGGGGTGGGTCGGTCAGCGGAGCTGGCTCGCTACCAAATCATTAGAAAAAAACCAAAAACAACAACCCTGTGCTAATCGTGGCTAGTTCTTCATGGCTCCAGCCCAGGCCACAGGGAATTAACTGTTGGCTTTTTCAGCAAGTTCAGAAACAGTAGCTCCGAGATTACCCCCCTCCACGTGCTTATTTTGACACCCAATTCGAGGGAGCGGATTGATTTATAAATATGGATCAACACACCGGGAGCTCCGCTTCAGCTGCTGGCACCAAGAAGGACAAGAAATCGAAGAAGAACTACGAGGATGGAGATGGGAAGAAGAAGTTTGTGAGTATCTCATTGGCTCAGCTCGCTTTTACCTGTTGTGATCTAACAATCAGTGAAGTTTGGCCGAAAAAGTGGTGGCACTAACCAACTCCACTGAAAGTTGCATTTTCTTCTTCTTCTCAGCTTTCAAGCGAAGCTACAAAGCAACAAACTTGTCATCATACCTGTAATTTACCTCTCATACCTCTGAAGCTGCTGTGATACTTCAGTAGAGCTTGACATGATTCCCTATAGGATTCACAATTCAGGTCAAAGTACTAGTAAGTGTCATCATACCAGGAAGTAGCTGGATCTCTAAACTTTAAACTCCACATTAACCCTTAAATCATGTGCTGATGAAATGCATCAGGTCATCACACAAGTCATCCATTTGTGGAAGCACATACATCAAGTTATGAGTGTTGTTTTCTTCTCTACAAAGAGGATTGTTTATATTTGAATCACTATATGAAACAAAAAAAAGGACTTATTTGTACAGAACTATTTTAAATAATTGAACTAACTTTCTGTACTGAGGTGTGGCTTGAATTTTCTCAAGGTGACTTAATCAAAGTGACATCATGAGGTTTCTACTTGCCCATGTCTGCATACCCATGATTCAGTGTGTCTGTGTACAGAGCAGCAAGAGTCACCAGTGGTGATGTCTGTCATGAGCCAGAGCAAACTGTTGTGTAACTTGACCTCCTCGGCCATGTCTAGCAACTGGTGAAAACTGATATTGTACACGGTGACAAACGGTAACCATAGAGGACGTACAGACCCAATAAACAATTCTAACACACACACACACACACACACACACACACACACACACACACACACACATGCACACAATTATTCTCAAAGCTTTCAGACCTTTTATTGCTCTAACTCAGCACCCCGTCATTTAAACCACTAGACGTTTAATATCCTGCCAAAGTGAAGCAGCAGTGAACACGAACGGTTTCTTACAACACAGTTAAATACAGAACATGTTGTTCAGGCCTTGTGTGAACTTTTTCATGCAAACAGTAGCACTTGGGCATGAGCACAATATCACATATGCCAAATATTAGAGGCTGTATTTCGACTTTGTTAAAGGACTGGCATATTAGTACAGTTTACACTGGCATACAAGGTTGTTCACACAGGCAGTGGTGTAGTGACAAGGTTGTCCATACTGAACTGTAAATGTATGGTTTTGTGTATATGGAAGACTGAAAAAAAAAAAATTCAGGGATGACAACTGGCTGAATTTGAAGAAGGTTAAATAGTAATTCATGTCTTCATATTTTAGCTTTGTTAAGGTACACCCAGGATTAGGTAGGGCAATAAGTAAACATGCATCTTAGACAGAAACCCATTGTGCAATCATCCAGCGATAACGGCACACGCATGAGTCACTTTTTGAGCGCGAGTCAGCCTGAAAATGCAAGAGCCTTCCCACTTCCCAAGAGATTTCCCACTTTACAATGAGGAAAGTTCCTGACGTCAGTGCATCACCGACTCCGAAATCTGAAGCCATTTTGGCAGAATTTTCATGACACTTTGATTAAGTCACCATGAGAAAATTCAAGCCACACCTCAGCCCAGAAAGTTAGTTCAATTATTTAAAATAGTTCTGTACAAATAAGTCTTTTTGTTTCATATAGTGATTCAAATATAAACAATCCTCTTTGTAGAGAAGAAAACAACACTCATAACTTGATGTATGTGCTTCAACAAATGGATGACTTGTGTGATGACCTGATGCATTTCATCAGCACACAATTTAAGGGTTAATGTGGAGTTTAAAGTTAGAGATCCAGCTACTTCCTGGTATGATGACACTTACTAGTACTTTGACCTGAATTGTGAATCCTATAGGGAATCATGTCAAGCTCTACTGACGTATCATAGCAGCTTCAGAGGATGAGAGTAAATTACAAGTATGATGACAAGTTTGTTGCTTTGTAGCTTCGCTTGAAAGCCGAGGAGAAGAAAATGCAACTTTCAGTGGAGTTAATTAGTGCAGTTCAGACCAAAGTAAAGGTTTGAAGAGTCATGTGTTGTGTACTTGATCTACAGTGTGACATCAGCTCTCTCAACTATCTTGTCTGTGACATTGACTTATCAGCGACTTGGTCACCTTCCTCTTTGACCTCCTCTTAGGCATGTCAGTCGCAGTAACATGATAGGTTGATAGGTTATGTGTGACGAGTGCGTCATCTCCCTTCAGCTGGTTATTGGGTGTTCTAATCAAAAGTCATCTTTTTGTGAATGACTCTTGTTGTGCTGTCTAAGACTTACCCAGTATTAGTCATTATCACATGATCACAGTTTTTTGGAGGAATCAAAGATGGGAACGGATGATTTTGTTTTAACCAGTGGATTGTTTGACTTCAGCTTGGTTTGTACTATGGCTGTTGATAGCGAGCCGGATTTGTGACAGATGGTCATTTTTCTACTTCATTTCACCCAAATAACTGTCTATTCCATCCCATCACGATCGAGTGCATCGGAAGTCTCCTACTCTCCAAACCAGTCCCTGTAATGTCTACTATAGCTCAACCCTACAGAAACATGCATGTTTAAGCATGTCTTTAAGCCAGAACATGTGTGTGTGTGTGTGTGTGTGTGTGTGTGTGTGTGTGTGTGTGTGTGTGTGTGTGTGTGTGTGTGGAGTGCCTGCAGGTACATCTGCAGCTGAACAAAGCCCAGGTATTTTTGTTTGAAACCAGAAGCGGGTCATTTTAGCTGTGAACCTCAAAGAGCTATCCGTGTTCCTCAGGCACAGAGAGACAGAAAGGGATCAGCATCCATGAATGCAGTTGACATAAACATGCAGGCTCAACCAAGCAGGCAGGCACAGTGTGGATTAGCCAGGCATCACTGCCTTGGACAGTTGTTTGGGATACAAGGTGAATGTTAGATCCCAGATTTTGTGTCTGGGTCACATTGTTGAGTTTGGCAGGCTATCAAGATTTTTTAAAATACTTTTTTTTTTTTTTTTTTTTAGGTGGCAGGTTTGCTGACTTCTCTCAAGTAGAAATTGTCTTTTTTTTCCAGCCCTGATAGAGAATGTTATCACAGAGACAGCTAACCAATATTAGGAGTGAGTTGTGTACCTTGGCGTCTGGGGCTTATGAGACATTCTTGCATTTCTCTCAGAGATTGTTTGGTTATTTACTAGTTATTGCCATTTCATTTCGTCTTTTCGTTTTGAGATTATCATGGGTTGCATTTTGAGTTCGAGAACAGTCCTTTCCCTTTTTGTCAGAGGATGACTTGCACTACCGAAAGACCCTCTCCAATGAAAATCAGCTTGTTAACCCGATGGTGGTTTTTTTGTTTTTTGTTGTATATTTCAAGACACATCCTGAGTGAAATAAACAGGCTGAGCATTGTCACTTTGAAACTTCAGTGGCAGTCAGACAGTCTCCAAAACACGGATTCAGACGGCCAGAGTTTCTTACTTCACATACCTAAAGAACCAACCTTTTCAAGCTGCAGGATGGGACTTCACATATCATTGAGCTGCAGGCGAGTAGTGGAGGGGTGGGTGTAGACGGAGGTGAGGTTAATATCACGTGCATTGAATGATGTCAGAGCTGCAGTGACATTTAAGCCATTAAGGGATTTTTTTTTCTTTTTTTCTTTGAAAAACCTTTGATCAACAGGAGAAAGACTTTAAAATTGCACCCCGATTTGATTTGTCTATTCTGATGATTGTGAAAATCATCATATCGAACTTGGAATGTCTTCTGTGACATCACAACAAACATACACATGCCGATCATTTTTTACTTGAACGAGAAGAAAACCAACCTGTTGTAGATGACGCCAGAGTGTCTCTACAGATCATATTTTTTTCTCTCTCGTTGAATATGCACGGAGTTGGAAAATATGCTTACATACTCGCGCGTTTCATCTCAACCCGCCAGTTGGATCACTTCCTGTCACGTCAATAAATGTCAATGGCAGTGATTTCTTCTTTCATATCAGTAACTAAGATCAAATGAATAGAGGCTTAAAACTAGAAAATGCATGCAAATAAAGAAGAAAATTAAGAATCAGATGATGTTGGATTATGAACCCTCACTGAAAATCACATTGAGCTACACAGAAATATTCACGTTCAGCGTCTTGTTCGTGATATATTGTCATATTGATTATTTGTTCCACCCCTTAACTAGAGTATACACTTGTGTTGCATATTCTGAGGGTAACCACAATACGCTCAAGCATTGTTACGCAAAAGAAGATCATTCAAAAACACTATAAAGTAATGAACTTGCTCTCCTTTGTGTCTGTCAGGCATGAATGTGGTTTTCTATCTGGGTGCCCAAATTGTCCTCACTGAGTTTAAGTGTTCAACGCAAGTTCATCTGTTCTAAATTGTATTTATAGCATACAGTTTAGTGCATTTTTCTTCGAGCATAAATTCTCGTGCTGCCATTGTGCAGCAGTGCACCTACATCCTGGGGGAACCACCTCAGCGAATGCTTCATTTACGATAACGGCACAAATTAAGCCGGGCGAGTCACAGCTCCTCGGTCACACTTGAATCCGACTCAAGTTGTCTGAGTCGAGGAAAGTAGTTACAAATTTGCTTTGGTGCACAGCCATCTCTTTTTCTTTTTCTTTTTTTTTTTAAGCCTGTCTTTTTCTATGCGTCTCATCTATTCCCCCCCAACATGTAGGCACACGCGCACACACACGCACACACACACACACACGCACACGCACACACACACACACACACACACACACACACACACACACACACACACACACACACACACACACACCAGACACACCAGACACATGGTTTCCTGTTCTGTACGTCTCAGGGAAAGACGAGCATACTGTGAGCTGAAGAATAGGTTGACTGAGTGCCAGCGTGAAACTGGAGCGGTTAATGGACTACGAGTGGCAGGGGCCTCTTGGTTCAGAGTGAACACCAGCATTTTAGAGGGCAAGGCTTGAACGGGGAAAGCAAGTGAGCCATCAGTGAGCAGGGACTGGGGGAGGCAGAGTGAGGGAGACCAAACCGAGAGGCAATGAGAGGAAGAGTGGGACAAATGAGAGGGGGGGAAAGGAAAACCGAAAACAGAAATGCAGATAAGGAGATTAAGGAAGGCAGGAAATGTGCATTGGTGGTGTGTGTGTGTGTGTGTGTGTGTGTGTGTGTGTGTGTGTGTGTGTGTGTGTGTGTGTGTGTGTGTGAGGGGGGGGTAGTCGGTAGTCAGCGATAATTACAAGTTACAGGTGGCGTAAAGCTGAAATTACCGAGTTGATTCTAAAAAGTTACAGTCGAAGGGTAAACGGGTGCTGAAGGACACGGCAGAGAATTCCTGCAGCACCTCGCGTACTAGAAACTTGCATCTGTGATAACACCCCAAGTCCGTTATTTCATTGCCAGTTCCGTTTATTTGGTTGTCAAAGATAAAACTCCTAATGCGAAAGGAGCAGAGGTGCAACGTGAGGTTACGTTTCAACATAAAGGGGTCGGGGATTGTGATTCAAAAGTAAATCTACCCTAAAAAATTTACTTTATGAGAAGTATGATTAACTGTTAGAGACTTTGTACAGAACGTTGGTACTGATCTCTCGGTTAAATTCTTGATGTTTTATTTATGTAGCTAAATACCAATGTTGCATGAAACACTTTAAATACAGTGTTTGACCAATTTATTCCTGGAAACATCGACTTCTTCTCCATTCAACAAGTGAGCAACACTGTGGTTTCCTTTACACAAAACATATTTTGCTGTGTTAATAATAACACCACAATAATAACAATTGAGCGAGAATAATATAACGCCTGCGCCACCTGCAAAGGCATCATTATTAGACATATTTAAAAAAAAAAGAAAAGAAGATTGCTCTCAACTAACTTGAGACTTCCACGGTAACGATTCATTTGACCGAAGACGGAGCAGAAACGGAAAGAATGTGGAATTGATTTTTCTTTTGCACAGCAGTGCTTCTTTGATGTTTAGGAATTGATTGCCGTCAGCTTTAATTTAAATAGGCTTCAACTTGTCATTCACCCTCACGTTAGACTTAATAGGCTGTCCAAACTCCAATAATTATATGGAATAAAGACAGGAATAACCAGGCCACCAGTGAGCAGAATGACGACTGATGCATGGGAGACTCGTTTATTGTGTTTGTTGTGTACTGCGCATATCAGCTGTTTTCTATGAAGCCTGTTCTGACTGGAGTCTATTCAAAGTGAAAAGCAGTTTGTTGGGGCAGGCTCGCAGTGGAATGCAGAACCACTGCACCACTGAAATACCAGGCTTGAGAAAAGAATCTCACCTTTACCTGGGATGTTCTTGATTCACGTGTTTTTTTTTTTTTTTTTTTTTTTTTTTTTTTTATCTCTGACTTCACCAATTATCTCTGAGGCTGTTTCTTCTGATATCAGTACATCAAACGACAATGCATAACAGGGGTGTTAAAGTTTGTGTATTCAGCCCAAAACGGTACCTTTTTTTATAGGAAGTTCAGTTTGGTGCGAGTCTTCTGATTGGATGCTCTGTGATTCACACAAACCCTGTCTCAAATGAGTCAGTTTATGCCCGCGTTGTCCCGGAACAGAAATTCCAGAGAAATCCACCTGCAAATCCTTTTGGCGGCACTCCAGTCGCTCTCGGTCAGCTGCTGCATGCAAATAGATTTAGCCTTTAAAACCGTCTTGTCATTGTCCTTTTAGCACTTCAAACACAAAGGGTCATTTACTAGGAACAAGGCCGTAACGAAACACTTTAATAAATATACCTGTATTTAAAATACTTGAAAGTGACTTGATCAGTCCCCCGTTTCCTACATCGGACTGTCCCGATGGAGCAACTGTGACTAAGTGCATCATTGAGACCAAGAGCTGCTTATTCTACACATCAGCCCGACACAGTGACATTTCTGTGTGGTATCTTATTCGAAAAGCTGTAACTAAAGTTCCAAAAAGTGTGAAAATGTTACAGAAGTAATTTGCTATGCAAAATGTCTTGCTTAGACAATAAGTGAATTGTTTGATCATTAAAAAAAAAGAAAGAAATCTCCAGCAACTATTTTGAAAGCTTTTTAAAAAAAAATTTTTTACGATTGAGCAGCAAAAGTAGTGAAACTATCAAACATTCTGTCGTTCCTGCATCACAAATGAGAGTTTAGGGCGTCTCTCTTTTTATATTACTGTGACCTGAACGTCTTGATGTTGTGGACCGGTGATGGTGCAGCTTACAGCGTTTGTGTAACAAGTGTCCTGTTTGTGTTCTCCGGTCTGTGTTAGCTTAATGTGTTTTCTTGTGTAATGGAAACAAACAAACAAACAAACAAAAAAAAGCTTGTCAGTCAAGAGTGTTAAGTTATTCTGAATGTCATTCTTTCTCGTACTTATTTCCCTTTTTAGTCAGAGAAGCTGTTTCAACAAAAAGCCTCTGTACATGCTGCTCGCAGCTATCGAATATTCACCGCCGTCATTTTAATCTGCCGTCGCCCGAAAGAGTATTCAGTCAAAATGGATAAATGTGCTTGTCCGCTCAGTCTAGTTCTTTCTCGTGTATTGGACTTAATATTAACTGCTGCGTCTTTGCATTTATGGGAATTAATGACCGAGTTGGAGAGGTGTGGCTGATCTGTCGTGGATATTAATGAAAATATGAAATGACCTTCACACTAATTTCGCTCCATATTTCTGCTAGTTGTGTGCACGTGTGGCTGCGTGGTCTCTCACGCACACCGAAATACATCAGTGTTTCCACCCTGTTGAATTATTTCTCAAATTCTGAGGGCCGTGACAGGAAGTTGTGCAAAAATAGCAAACAGGATGCTTCCGTTGTTCGTACACATCGTTGCTCACCCTTAGCTCTCATTCCTCCCTTCCATCAATTGTGGGAGAAGGTACCAGTGGGCTAGTAAATATGTTGACTCGCTCTTAAAGGCCTGGACGCTTTAGAGGCCTGTGATGTCAAAAGGTTAAGCAGGGTTTTCTTGTCAAAGGAACTAGTTTGAAACATTGTATAGATGGGAGGTGGACAACTTGGGAACAATAAAGTATACATGAAACGGGTTTGATATTTACAACTTTGAGGTCCTGTGTCTTGACTCGTGTGTGTGTGTGTGTGTGTGTGTGTGTGTGTGTGTGTGTGTGTGTGTGCGTGCGTGTGTTCGTTCTTCTAGTTAACACATTTAAAATCAGGTAAGTCTGTTACGTCTGTGGTCTGCCACATTTTTCAATTGTTTAAAGATTTGAAAGTGTTCCATGTTGCACCAGGTAGAAGAAATGACAAAGTTAAAGTGTTTTATTCAAATTGTAACGTGGACACAAATTCTTTGGTTTACTGCACCATCTCCAAATAGCTCTATTCTTTGGGGCTTTTGAAAGACAGAACTGCTGGAGCAGCACAAGGAAGAGTTTTGATCCGTGAATTCATCATTGTATCTTGATCAATTCCTTTTATTACTTAAAAAAAAAGAAAAAAAAAAAAGGGGGGGGTTTTAAACCCAACGCATTTCTGTTGCTATCACATGTTTTCCCATATGTGAGTCGGGGTGTTTTGCAGATTTCCCGTATTAATAAGCTTTATAAAACATGTTGCTGTTTGCACATGGTCAGGTGCTTTTGATCGTCTTACATTTCTGTCTGTAGTTTTATGATTAGTAAACTAGTCAGTCAATCACTAATTTACGCGTGTGTGTCTGTCTGTCCGTCCGTCCGTCAGAAATTTTGAGCTCATAATCGGGCCGACTGAGCTGGCTGAGATCTGTTGCTTCTTAAGCTGCCAGTGTAATCTTCAGAATTGTTTGTTGGATTGTTGAATAGCTTTGTCGTGATTCAGAGGCGTTCACCGGACAGTTTTGTGACGTGTTTGCTGTAGTATGCGCAACTACAGCTACTCACCAGAAACGCCAACAATATCGCAATATCTGCAATGTTTTGATAGCTCATCAAAGATGTATAGAGAATTGGGAATCCAGAGATTGCGACGATCAGCTATTTCTTTGATTTGTTTGAGGTTCTGTTATGTGGTGGAGCAGTAAACAACTCTGCCGCCATTTCGGCGGAAATCCGGATCATCATCGTCGGTTCTCACCTGGCTGTCGCTTACTCTGCATCAGAGATTATTTGCTTTGCTTCCCCCTGCGGTGTAGCAGGGTTTCTTCTGAGGCTGTTGAGCTCAGCATGTGGCAGAGGGCTGCACAGCCAGCTCTCATTCAACTTCTTCAGTCAGTGTGGATGAAAAGCCGACAAGAGATAGTAGTTTGTTATACTTCGGTATTATTCTTAAAGTATTTAAGGCAACGTGTGCGTTCGTGTCATTTTACCCCATTGTGTTGGTCTTGTTGTCATAAATAGATAAGGTCATGTCGGGTGATGCTGTTATTCTGTAAATCTTTCCCAATCAAAACAGCTAATCAGCAAAAGAAGGCAGTTTGAAGGGAGTTCCCCAGAACACGTGCGTGACTCATCTGACTTTGTCTTCTGATGAGCCAGCATAGACTTGGACAGATAGACCAGTCCACTGATCCTCACAGATGTGAATGCTCTCAAACGTGTGCGTTACCTATGCTGTGTATGGGTGGGGTTTAATTCGGATTAAGGTGTCAGTCCTCCTCTGTGACTCTCCCCAGTCTTCCCTTGAGCGATTACAGCTAATCTCAGACAGCTCTGTGTATCTACACAACTGCAAAAATCATGGGCCCAGATGCTGTTTAGGCCTGCACAGTAGATGAAAATCTGCCATAACATTGTTATATAATTCTTGAAATGTACTTATTAGCCATAAAGTTCCTATGACTTTCTGTTTAAATAGGCAAACTGCAAACATAAAGTACAGACCTTGAATAGCCCACTGAATACAGAAATGAAATGAATTATTTCATACATGTTTTTTTTTTTTTTTTTTTAATAAATTGCACATGAACATCCAACCAATTAAACTAGAACATTAATGGCATGGGCCTTGTATCCAGGGCTCCATCTGGTTAGTTGTTTGCATAAAGAGTGTCAATGCATAAATAAAAAGAAAAAAAAATTGTATTCATTGCAATTCATGTATGTTCATATCACAATTAAAATCGCACATAAAATGCAAGTTATCAGCGCTAGTGTTCTCAAACATGTGGAGGAGAGCGCTTTATGCCTGTTCCAAGGAATGATGCAAGGATTTTAGAAATGCAAGGGTGCGGATGTAATTTTGCTGCTGGAGACACACAAACACTCTGGAGTCTTGGTAAGGAGTGCAGGAAACTAACCTGAAGTTATTTGTATTGCTTTCCACTGTGATCTTTATATTTAATGGAATACAGACATTTTAATGGCTCAACACAACAAAGCGTGGTAACATGTAGTTACGGTCGGAGGTCTGGGACACCAGGAGGGCTGGAAAATGTGTCATGAACTTTTGGATTTTGTCCAAGCAACTGTAAGGGTCATCCATTGTGTATCTATGCTGCTAAAAGTTTGAAAAAAAAAAAAAAAACCACAACAACAGCAAAAGCACTGCAGCAACACTCCCAACAACTAACAATAACATTTCATTATTTTGTCTATTATGAGTCCCCCAAGTGTCCTGTTTGGATGATTTTATATATATATGTGTATGTGTGTGTGTGTGTGTGTGTGTGTGTGTGTGTGTGTGTGAGACAGTTAGCAGTTCTCTGATGAAGATGAAAGTTTGAGATTTGTACTTTTTGTGGAAACTTGTGTTTGACAGACAGTACTGTGATGCATGCTGATGAATGCTTCTTGCTTACAGTATTAGCAGACAATGTGTGTGGGAGGAAGAGTTTGAGCGTGCGGCATGGCACTCTGGGTGCAACCATTATTTAAATGACTCTAACAGGCCTAACGCCCAACCACCATCGTGTTTTTTTTTCTTTCTTCTTCTTCTTTTTTTTTTTCTTTCTCATCTCTATTGAAATGACTGTGAGAAATGCAAAGTAAGCTAAGGTCAGTGAAGCGTGCAGTCTTAAAACAAATCAGCTTGCGAAGGTAAAGTGCAGCTTGTTTGGAGGCATTACAGCGTCAGACAAGGTGACACAACTGACAGTGAATTAGCGGAAAACTTAATTAGGGCTCGAACGTCTCATGGCTGTTACATATTGGACTTGTGCCATTATTTAAACAGTAACCCCAACCAAGTTAAATAATAATCTTGACAAGGTGGAAGAAGCTGTGCTGTTAAACTGTGTTGCTGCGGCTACCGTGAGACATTGCTTGTGACATGCTTTTCCAAATTATATGTACTTGGGGGTTGACTGTTATATTAGTCCTCCTTTTGTTTTTTTCCTGACCCATATTAACGTAGACCGCCTGCCCCCATCCCCCCACTGCATTATGAAGGCATAATTGAATTGTGTGCTATTAGTGTTTGTGACTCAGATCTTCTTCCATTTAAATATCTTAGTTTTTCTGTAAAACCCATCTCTGAAATCTTTTTCCTCTCTAAATTTATAGGTTTAGCCTTTGTGTCAATACGAGTTGTTAAATCTACCCTCCTCCCATTATTTACTAAGGACTGCTTTGTATTGTTGTTGGTGTGTGGTGTTTTGTCTTTGTTGTTGTACTTGTTCATATGAACATGTTTGGCTGTGTATTTGGTTTCGCTACCCCATAAACACTCAATCCACAGCAAGGCTGGGTGATATGGCCCAAATATAATATCACAATAGTTTTCGCGAAATATTCTCTGAGGCACTTCAGAAATGCTTAATTTAACTTTTTGATGTATTAGAATAACACCAATATGATGATTCTTGTTTATATTCATTAGTTGTTTCTATTGGAACAATTTTAAACATGCATGTAAAAAGGGGAAAATCACCACCAAGTTATATTCAACAAAACAGTCTTTATTCAATGACAATCCGATTGGTTCTTCGGAGTTTTTTAAGAGAAAAAAAACAACATAACATGTACTGTATATAAAATAACATTCTCGAGTAGCAAACTGCAGCAGCAATATTTTAAACAGGACTTTTTCTTTGACAGTGCTTTTACGGTGGAGTCGTTTACCTGCAGCCTCTTCATCTCTGAATGATTGATCTGCCCCCCGTGTGCTCAGATAGCACGTCTAAAAAAACACACCAGTCTTTAGACGTGCTATCTGAGCACACCAGAAATGTTAGTTTGGACTCTACTCCGAATCATCTGATATTGTTTGATTGTCCGAGGTCCTGGAAGTAAAAGTCCTTTTCATTTTCTGTAGCATTTTGTGACCAGGACGGGAATCACTTCTGGGGCATTTAAAAATATCCATCAGAAAAATCAAAGACTTTGCATTAAAATAGAGTAAAGAGTCAAGAATGAACATCAGGGAGCACTGCAGTATTACTTACAGATCAATGGACGCACACATGAACCTGTCAAACGCAGTAACACAATTTAATGACTAACTTCTAACCTGGCTGAGCAGAGGAGAGCTGCCCTGCACGGGTCTGCAGGTTCACATGGGAGTGATGGAACGTACCACTCTGAGGGGGGGTGTGTGGCGGAATAGTCCACGTGAGCCTGGCCTTTTCAACACTCGTGTCTGTTGTCTCCCTCAAAGCAATGGCCGCTGAAGCTACGTACTGCATAACCGGTTGATCTGGCAAATGTATGTCTAGTTAATGTCCCCACAGCAGACCTAAGGAATGGTACAGTCGGGACCGTCTCTCATGCGGTTGATGTTAAAACGTCGCTCAAAACTATTAGCGTTGAATAATAATCGCATTCATTTCATTTCGCCCGCTGGGAAGTGGGTTGGGGGGGGAGCTTTGTGTCTCCACTAACAACAGTAGGCAAAAGATGAGAAGCAGTCGTGCAGCAAACATGCCCCACTTGAGCTGACATACAATCACAATGTCTCCCAATACGTAGACAGTCGGTGGACTCGAATGCACCTCGAGTCTGCGGGTCAGTCAGGCGTGTCGGAGCATTTAAAAGTGCAAAATTCAGATGTTGAAGAATTGGAGGATGTCCAATTCAGCAAGGAGCAGTGGACATCTTCACAGGCTTGGTAATGAGGTGAAGTTTTGGGGACATTATTTTTGTCCCATCTTTTGGCTCTCTTTGTCATTGTTTGCATTTCTGTTTGTCACCAGTAGCTTTGGAAGGTGTAAATGAACAACATGTTGTCAGTAAGCAGGGTTAAAGGATCACAAAAGCAGTTGTGACCAGATCAAAAACAAGTTTTTGTTTTTTTTTCCCAGGATGTAAGAGGCGAAACGTGCGTAAAGCTTTCAAGGCTTTTCAGTTTTGGGAAAAGGAAAGAGTAAGAGTGGAGCTTTTTACCTTCAAACAGCTTCGTGAGCTTTGTGAGTGTGCAATACACCAGGGTTGTTGGTAATTTCCTGCTTTGGCCGAATGTGACGGAAATGTCAGCTGCCTCTGGGTGTGCCTGCCTAAGTACTACTTCCCCCTGTACGCTCAAGTATGTAGCCATGGCAACACTGTAAGCAATACTAACCCGGCGTGGTTAGCGAGATGACACGCCACACACGCCACACACATCTCCGCAACCATCTTTTTTTTTCTTTTTTTTTTTTTTATCTTCGTGTTGAGTTGTTAGACGTTTTCATATATACAATCCAGCTATTACCGTGTCTTCAAAACATACAACGTACAGGAGAAACGATATGCAATTTCACACGCAGTAATTAATACCGATGGTATTTTTATTGAACATTTTTAGTGTATGAAATCTACTGACTTGCAAATAGTTGGTACATGGAGAACAATTTGGAGACAAAGAGCCTCGTACGAGACTCGCGCAAAGGCTGCTGGTCGGAGGAACGAGAGGATTTGAGCACGGGTGGTTTGGATGATTTAAAACGGGAAACGCAACGGATGCAAGAAAGCAGTTTAGAGCACCAACTGTAGCATCCCCCGGCTGAATGATGGTCTGGCGTCTTTAACTGATGGGTTCATAAATCTTTATTGAACTGGACTTGAATCCATGAATTGCATCGAGCTATGAAGAAAAACATAAAAAACAAACGTTACTGAACACCGTTTAGCACCTTGACCATATCCTTCCCGCTGACATGCTGCATGTAACCACGCGGCGGTGCATTCGAGTGGAAACGAGCAGTTTGTTAGCTTGAGCTCTTTCACTAATGACACAAAAACAGAAAAACCGTAGCAACCTAAAACAATATTTTCCACAGAATGAGCTCGAACAGGTACTGACCTTGAGCCCATGTCGGCCAGGTGCTAAACTAACAAAACCGTAACCGCCTTCCTTGTTTTGATCACTCTTCCCGTCTCTTTGGTGACTTTTCGCTTCGTACCGCTTCTTACTACCTACTTCCGGTTTTAGACCTTCACAATAAAAGCGCAACAGGAAATGCACCGACTGGTGTTACTAGCTCATGTGAGCCGTTGCTACCCAATGCCAATTATGACCCCTTGAATAAGTAAATTGCAAAAAAAAAAGATTCCTGTTTTCATTTTGTCATTGTGAGTTGTTGAATGTAGATTGATGGGAAACTGGTAAGTCCATCCATTTTAAAGTCACATGAACGAGGCACTGCGGTGTGCAGAAAGGGAAGGAGTCTGAACACTTCCCAGATCCCCTGTACATTCAGATGTCCGTGGACACAATGGTATTGGTGTTTGAGTCGTTTGTATGCTGGATAGTCTGAGACGAGCTGAAACTGTTGAACTATGAAAAAAAAAAAAAAAAGTGATGCATTTATGAATTTTGTAGTCTATGAATTATACAAATAACGCAAAGTTATTCACCTAATTTTTTTAAGACAGCCACGAGGCAAATATAAGACATAGCAGATCCTTATTGCAGTTGTAATATCTGTCAGAACAATGTTTTATTCCATATCATGCAGCCCTACCGTCAATCTTGTCTCAATTTGAAGGGGGATCGTCTGACAGAAGTGTGAGTACTTCACTGCTTTCTGTCCTTCTGCGTTTACTTAGTTTTCATTCTTGCTCTGATTTACATAATGTTCCTCACCACCTGCCGGACCTGCTACTTAGATATTTATAGGTGCAGGTTTGCACATGCACAGAGAAACATTGGCTGCAGTGTGTAACTGTCTCATTGTGTTGCTGTCATAAGCCAAATACATCTGCTGATTTGTGTCTCTGGTCACACACACACACACACACGCACGCACGCACGCACGCACGCACGCACACACACACACACACACACACACACACACACACACACACACAGCCTTTTACCTGACCGCATTGTTGTTTTTTTCCCGACGCATTTAGCTTTTAATTCAGAAACTTCCTTCTCATGTGACATGGGATAATATCTTACGGGAAAGTGTGAGTACAGTACATTGGAAAGTCACATACGACTGTTCCACAACTGCTGCTGTTTCAGCTCCACTATTTTTTCCTGACGCGTTTTGTTAAATGCTTACTCGTCAAAGGAAACACCAGGGTGGGCGTTGGACTATCGCTGGCAAGTTGGAAAATGTACACGGGTGGCTTGCAGTGATAGCCAGTCAGCTTTTTATACTGTTGACTGAACATGACTCACTGGCTCGGGCAAATGGAAACGGTAAAACCTCTTAACTGACATCGTTTTGTCTTGAATAAATGTAATACAGCATCCCCTGTTTTGATTGATCTTGTTTTTCTATGAAGTGTCCTTGTTATACAGAGTTCAACGTAAAAAATAATTTCCCCACTGGCCCGCTTAGCCATTAAGTCAGAGCTTTACTGGTCCGTCATATATTTTCACATGCCCGACTGCCAAAAAAATTAAAATAACACTTTTCCCATCATTTTGGTGATTTCTTGTACACAATAGACTAAATAATTAGGTATGCTCCTTTTGGATTTGGTTGTACTGTATATGATATAAGAACAGAACTTATGATCATAACATTTCAGTGCATATAGATGACCATAATAATAAACTCTTGTGTCAAGAACTGAGAAAACACTGGAAGAAATCAGCGTTTCCCACGAGTTCACAATAACTTTGTGGTCGTGGGTGGAGTGACCAGTGATTGATGTGTGTACAGATACACGTGTAGTTTAGAGGGCCAGAGTCTCACCCAGGTTATTTCTACACCTACAATTTTCAGATTTCCCCTAAATGGCTCACGCAGCACATTAGTAGACACTACAGTTCATGGATGTCGCCTGAACTCCTAACATTCAGAATCGCGGTAGACGCTGCAATTTACTGATGTTCCCTAAACGCCTCACAGGCTTACCGACCAGTTCGGTGGTTGCGCTCAGAGAGGCGTCATGTCTTCTCCCAGTTACTTCAGCATGTGCAACTCGGATGGGTGTGTGGCCAAATATGTTCATTTGGGAGCACCAGAGATTTTTTTTTTTTTTTTTAGGACGCCCCAGTAACACATTTGAAGTGTTTACTTCGCCTACTTAGTCCGCTAGCTTATAGGTAAGCTAGCGGCTAAGATAGCCTGCACACTGCAGATAAATAACGGTGCAACAAATCGTCAATACCACCCAAAGGGCGAAGTCTTTGCGTTTCGACATCACTGCCAACAAAACTTTCCGCACTTAATTTACAGTCACCAACACAAGTTCGTTTACTCTGCCTTAGCTCCCACAGACAGCTCAGCAGCCGGCTGCTGCCGTTTAAACACATCAAAGTCCCGACCAGCTCCCTCTCTGTTTTTTTTTTTTTTTTTTAAACCGCGCATCTCTCCACAGGCGTGAACTCTGAACTGCGTCGGGATTTACATTAGTCAAATTATACCGCATTCAGGGGGGCTCAGAAATAGGATGATAACGTGTTCAGAAGAACGTGTCCGCACACCCACTTGGTGTGTGTGTGTGTTGAGGGCACCTCAACGTCCCCACATGTATTTCACTAAATCACGATGCATTTTAAACAACATCATTCTCAACGTGCTCACACTGTAGATTTTGATTGGTCTGTACTCGCCCGAACTGGGCCAGTGAACGGCCAGCCAACTGGCCCTGCGTAAAGTTTTACTGGCCCCGGGTCATCGGCTCATTGGTTATGTCCAACCCTGTTATAACGAGGCCGGTGTGGGAAAAAAAAAAAAGAAAAAAAGTTGCTTGGCGAAGTTTTGGGCGTGTCATGTTCAGCCAGACTGCAGTAAGACTTGAGCCTGACACATGTACCACTTCATCTAATGAGCTCATTGTGGATGATTGGATGAATCAGCTCATTTAACTGGCAGCCTGTGCTGCTTCTGAATTCTAATGGAGTAGATTTGCAAGTTTGGTGTTTGGTCAAAATTAGAGCTGGCACTTCAAAGTGAAAGCATTTCCTGTTTCTCGCTTTTCACGGTAAAAGTAACTTTTCTCCATCAAGCTTCTCACATTTACAGCTTAACAATGTAAACGGTGTCCTTCAACATTTCTTACATAAAGTGTCACTCAAAGCAACGTGAGCCATATTATTTATGTTGACCAAACAATTCACAAAATGTATGAACTTTAAATGGATTTTTAAATGATCATATCATGTCATGCAAAACTTTCATTTAAGTTAACGATTACAAACAGATTGGAATTATAAACTTGGAGTAAGTCAACGGCACGTTTGTTCGAACAAGTTTTGTTCGACGTCATGTTGAAATCTGGAAGACCGTTCACTGCGCTGACAAACAAATAGATTCCAGTCTTTTCCGTAGGTTTCCTGAGGGCTCGGGTGCAGTGGTAGCAGTAGAAGAAGGTGGGCTGTTATGAAACTGCATTTCCACATAATTCTGAACTATCATCATTACAGAATTAATTTTAAAATGCTTTGTCTTCCAAAAAATAAAAGTCACAAACATTGGTCAAACCGAGCTTATAGTAAAGCCTGTGCTACAGCCATGTCAATTAACCAAATAGTACTTGGATCATGTGCTTGATCGAGTGGTTCTGAAGTGGTTCCTTTAGAGCCCATTTCACCCCCCAGCGGCAATCCTGGCTCAAATGCCGTCGCTGAGTTTGTCCATGACTTTGTGTATTCTTATCTGTACTTGTGGTTTGTGTAGTGGAACTTTAAGTTCAAAAGCGTTCTTGTCACTTCCTACCCCAATGTATTTCTACAGCTTTCTTCCTGACAGCTGTTCTGTTTACGATGCAATTACCCACAATCCACTGCGCCTAATGTCAGCTATGTATTTCCGTTGTGTGGTCCAAGTAGCACCAGAACATTTGTTTGCATGCGTGTAGTTTTCTGGTCTTTACTCAGACTTGAATGTCTACTCTGTCTTTATTCATATCACATTAAAAGCATGTTGAGTTAATCTACTCAGTCTTAGTCTAGCATATTTTGGAATATCTGTTACGTCTCTCGTAACACACTAGAACAACCTGTTCTGCCTTTTTCATGCGTTCACTTTTTTTTCCCTAGTTGGGAAAAAAATGGAAGCATATTAGGGGTGGAGTGGGTCCCAAAATGTACAGTTTGGTTCATGTCAGGATTTCTGGTTAGTTCCTGGTAAAGTGCGGGGGTGGGGCATTTGCAATATATTGCTTTTCATGTACATGGCAAAAAAAAAGTTACCAACTGTTTTATAGATTACGGCAAAGAGCATAAGGAGCAGAAACCTTTGCGTCGTCAAATCCCAGTGCAAACAAAAAATACCCTGGAGGTCCATTCGTCTGTAGGCAGAGTTATGAAGGCTCTGTCGGACAATTTCCTTGTCATGCATGTTCATAAAGTTTGGGAATTACTGCACTGCTGAAGTTTTCTGCAGGAGGGGATATCGTAGCGCGGCTTATGTACTTTCATCATATGCTGAAATCCTGCATCCTCCACAACTTCATAAGGCTGCATATCTGTCACTAAAAGCACCCCCAATGCTTTAGTTCTGGATTCCCCCCCCCCCCTCCCCCCGTCTGAATCTGCATGGAGATTATGTTTAAATGCTGCAAGGAGGAGAATGTGGTTGTTTTTTTTCCCCCCCTACCTGACTCTCTCTCCTCCTTGTACTGTCAAGACACACACTGAGACGATGTCTTCTTCGATGGTTCATCGTATTAGAAGTATTCCGGCTGGCATGTGTTGCACAGAGCTTACGCAGTCGCCGTTTTATCCACAATACCATTAAACCCTTAAACCTCCAATCGCAGCAGACTGAAAAGATGCCAGCAGATGTTTCACTGGGTTATTGGTATGACGATGTGTTTAAGTCTAGCCGTGTCGTTTTCCTGCATTAACGTGCCCCTTAAATCCTAAAATGATTACATTTACGAACATCTAGCAACCTAGATTCAGGTATTGCTGAATACCGTTCGGCTGGTGAAAAGTCAAGTGTCGCTGTTGTGTTAAAGTTGAGCCAAACATAGAAAGACCAGAGCTCCTCTGTGCTAAGGGAATAACTAATAACAGGTTAGAGATCAAATCCCATCAATACCACTGCGTTTCTCTCTTTGTGTGCGTTTCTTAAATGACAAGACTTCCAGGATTCTTTCTGTGTTTGACCTTGCGACCTTTTGCCTCTCAGACCTCTGCAGCTCAGTCCAATCCCTGAGCTCAGCTGCTATCTGACGCCAAAACAAGGGGTCCAGATTGACCCTCCTTCTTGTCTTGTAGGTTGTTGAGGTAGCACTTGGAGGTTTATGGCTTCTTTTGCAGTTTTCTGTCAAAATAAAAGAAAACGGTTTGTTGATGTCGTCTTACTTTAATTTTGATTACGTTTCTTGAAAAAAGTCATTTTTGGTATTTGGTATTTCTTGATGTGTCCCTTTTCCTTTGTGATGTTGATTCTAATTCTATGAGAGATAGATTGAGGTCACGTGGTCTGCATGGACTTTGTCAGGATGTGAGTGAGTTTGTCTGGTTTTTGTCCAGTGGTGTAGTGTAATTCACTCCATTGGTTTTCCTACAGAGCCATTATTGGTTGTAGCCTGACATCTAGTGGCACAGACATGCTAGTATTTGTTTATAAAAAGTGACTTTTCTCCTCTGCACAATTTCACTGATATCGCTGTGTCTCACCTTTGCCAGCTGATGATAGTTGACTGCTGAGCACCTGAAATTACAGCCTTCCAGATGTTCCACTTATCTCAACAGAGAATGTATTTGTCCTAATGTAGATGTATTAGTCATGAATGAAGAATTCAATTAAGTTTCCATTGTAATTTATGTGGTGTTTCCTTCTCTCCTGTTGTGAATCACTCATGAACCCCAGAGATAATTTCCTGGATCCGTTTCCTGTCATGAACGATTTCTGTCTAATGGATTCTTTTATTTTTCTCTCCCTCCTTGTCACTTCTTTTCACTGCCATCTGTTTTTTTTTTGTTTTTTTTTGTTTTTTTCCTTACCCTTCCTTGCCATTTTCCTCCCCTTCATCCGTTCATCATCTACAGAAACTCAAACGGCTGATTCCTGACGAGGTAGGTTTGTTACGGCTTGTCACCATCAACCGTGTGCTTGACTCTTCCATCTGTCATTGTGGTTTTAGATAAAACCAACTCACGTCGTGCATTTAATGTCATGTCACCGTCTGTACTGAGCCTAATGCACCATGTGTTGTCTGGCATCTGTGTTTTGTCCTGTGCTCGACTCGCGTTGGATGTGCATGTTTTCGAGATGCACACTGACAGCATGAAATCCTTGGCACATAGACCAGTGATGCCTTCATGTGCTTGCAACAGGGGAATGCCAGATTATCATTTATGACTCACGGAGGATCAATATGTGCCAAGGTTACATGTCCACTGAAGTTGATGTCCTTCACTGTTTTTCCTGTAATATTTATATAAACACTCAGTGCAAACTTTGGCGGTTTCCCACACAAACTCATTAAAACCCGAAGGAAAGAAATCCCCCATAGTTTGTTAAAGCTGAGTCTTTTGTTGTGCCTCTAGCAGTGTTTACTGCATGTTGACTTTGTGTGGAAATGTTTGTCGCCAAAAACCTTTGACGCTTCTAATCCCTGAACATCATCTTGACATTGTTGAAAGGTTTCTGCTTTTGTAGACAATAGACCTTTTCAGACATGGGATATGAAACCTTTCCACTTTGTCAAGCTGTTATGTTTTTGTGTCATTCACACACACACACACACACACACACACACACACACACACACACACACACGTGAAAGTTAATGTTCCTTGTGCGTTAATTCAGTCATAATACCACATTTAGAGAAAGCTGTGTGCTGGTATGATATTTGGTACATTGTTGGGAGTGGCCAGAGTTTAAAAGTTAAGATTTGTCTCGCACGCTGCATCATTGATAGATTTCATAACCTGTTGTAGCCTGAATGATGATTGTGAACATTTAACGTGTTATTTGGTTGCATAATCAGCTACCTGTTTTATAATATCTGACCGAACACGAGCACTAAATGACAGGATGTTATAAAAGGGACCGTTTCATTCCCGTTTGCTCAAGTTCTTTAATGTTAAGCATGCTGAATGTTCATTCATGTAGTTGGCACAACTTGGAGATACGTGGAGACACCGTTAGAGGGAAAGTTCTGATCTTCTGATTTCAACTGAAAAGAATCTTGTCAATGTCTTAAATAGTGTTCCACAGTTAATTAAACTGATTTAGAATTTTGACTGTCTGTTATTCGACCCAGTAAGATTGTACAGTGACCAGAGAGCATCTTCAGACTTGAGACCCAACACCTGAAATCGCAATCAAATTCTTCATAAAGGGGTGCATGTCTGAAGGTGGCTAATGTCATATTCCCAAACGAAAGAGGAAAAAAAAGCTCTTGGGTATCCAACATTACTCATGACACAAAAACCACATAAACATCGGTATTATAAGACAGTGGAGGTTACGCCTTGTGGGGTTATTGTCTTACCTCTTTCCCTCTACCTGTGTCATGTGTTGTCCCTAATCCAGTTGGAGCGATTCACGAGCATGCGGTCGAAAAAAGACAAGGAGAAGCCCGGCCAAGTGCCAAGTCACCGACACTCTTCAGCTGCCAACTATGAGATCAGTGCACAGGGTGCCATGCTGCATGATCATTCTGATGAATATGTCCTGGAACTCTTCGAACAGATGCTGGTAAGAATGACAGTAAAAGTGTGTGGATGCATTGTGTGCGAAAGGGACTTTCGGGAAATCGCACAGAATCACATTATCGCGCCCAAACAGCCGGAGAAACTTGTTCTCGGCATATTTTACTCAAAAGTACTCAATCGCTCACTGATTAAAGACCCTTCATGTGGAATTACGCTAATACCGCCAACTCGATTTTGAAAGCATGTCGTCACGTCTGTTGAAACAATAATTGTTTATTCTGTCTGTTTGCTTCAAAAATAAGTTTTGACAAACAATGTCAAGGACTCCTACGGAACAAAGGACACATATTTTAAGACAAGAAAAGTGCAAGTAAATTGAAAGTGATTGTAAGTAATGTGTCATCCAGTGATTGTTTTCAGTGTCTCGGCACAACAAATCCCCTGCCGCTCAAACCTTTTAACGTTTTAGTTTGAGTATTTCTGGGTACCTCTTTTAATGTAACTCTTCGAACTTGTTAGTGCAACATGGATTCAGTTTTTCGATACATTTTCTGTTTATTACTTGCGTGTACAGTTATTTAATCCCCTCGTCTCGGAATGCTTTGTTTGACCCTCTGTCTCTTCCATTCCTCTTTCCTTCCTCCTGTCTTTCTCCAGGTGGATATGAACCTCAATGAAGAGAAGCAGCGGCCTCTGAGACAGAAAGACATTATGATCAAACGAGAGATGGTCTCCCAGTACCTCCACACATCTAAAGCTGTCAGTATCTGAAATAGACATCGCTAATACGGGCTGCTGAATTGGATGTTAGACGGCTATACGCAAGTCATTATTTTTCAGTTTTGGACAGAATCAGTACAAGTTATGAAGTATTTGAACTTACATTTACATGCGTCTTTGGGCATTTTCATCCGATTCTCTTTAAAAACAAATTGAATGGAGCGAGACTGAAGAGTTTTCAATGCCAAATCAAAAAAAAAGTGATCAGAGCATACAGCAACGCTTTTATCTTAAAGTAATTGTTTTGACAAATGTGCACTCAAGTTATTTCCTTGACTGTGTGTTCAAGGATTACCTTTTCTTATGCAAGTCAAGCCTACATTGCTTTGTATATTTAAACATTTTACATTATACAGATGTATTCACTTTTGTAATGTAGAATCGGAAGGAATATTTCACCATTAGCTATCCTTCTAGTTGTTGGTAAATATTACTTCAAAAGCAGCAGGTGAGATATAATTAAGCTGAGGAACAAGTGGCTCAAAGGGCCAACATAATCAAACGCAGATGGTTGCTAATACAGTTCATTTATCTGTAAAATAAGCCTATTAAAAGAAAAATCCTACACACTGTAGCCTTTAACTGCAAATCAAAATTTCTAATTATTCCACACTGTTACCCTTCATGTTGCGCTTTCTTGTGGAAATAACACAACAATTATAACGCGTAACAAAATGAATGTAAGTGGAGAACAAAGTAATTATGTTTGTGTGCCTGCTGTGCCTGTTTGTGTTCATTAGGGCCAAGACCAGAAGGAGTGCTCCAAGTCAGCCATGATGTACATTCAGGAGTTAAAGTCTGACTACCGAGACCTACAGCTGCTGGGCTGTCTGGAATCTCTACGAGTTTCACTCAATAACAACCCTGTCAGGTAATGTTCACATCACCACATCAGACTGTAAACATTTGGATAATAATAATAATAATAATAAAAAAAAATCTTCAGGCTCTGTGCTTCAGTAAATTAAATTAGAATAAAAAAAAAAATACCAATGCATACTACATTAAATTGACAAGTCCCAGACTCCCAGCATTAATGTGTGTAGGTTTACATCCACGTAGAAAGAGTTATATGGGAGATGAAGCCCCTTTTGAAATATTGTGCCCAAAGTTTAGGAGTTCAGAAGTAGTTGGACAGGTGCACAAGAATATTTTCTTCCCCCCTGGTCATAAAGTATTCTTTTCATCATTGAAATGAAAACATGTATGCTAACATCCTGGAGAGTATTCTTGCCTTTTTCTGTAGTCATAAAGACCTTTTTCTTCACCATGCAAATATATTTCTGCTCATCCCAAAGACTTCCGTTTCTTAGTCTACAGCCCTTTTCCTATTTTTCCTGTGCACAAATGCTTTTTAAAGAGATGTACCCAGCCATCGAACCAGACAAACCAACTATCTTTAATATCTTTTTTTTTTTTAAATCCCATTATTACATCTTTCCCTTCCATGGTCACCCTCTTCTCTTTTTATCTTAACACATAACACTTGAATCTAAATATCAACTGTCAACCAAATCTGAGCCATTTGTGATCTCTTTTGTTCATACAGTAAGAAAACATTCAATAGCAAAGTGCCCAACTACTTTTCAACCTTTGTGATTTGGACACTCTGTGTTAAAAAGGCCATTTGTCACACAGTTCTTTTAATGTTGACATAAATCTACTCAAATTACATTTGAAACTTTATCGTGGTATTTGTTGCAGTATTCGAAATTGAAAGTACTGAAGAACCAAAAATGTGAAACTGTCTGAACGATATACTTGTAGTGTCTTGAAAAATAGAGCATTAAATATAAAATACAAACATAAATATTAATATTAAAATAAGGCCAATTCTAACAAAAGTCACACAAAGTTGCAATAGTTAGATGTACATGGATGATATGGACAAATGGTCCAAAAATGGTGACACTTTGATTGCTGCCAAACAAAAAATGGATAACAAATATTGCCATGAAGCAGGCAAACGCAGTCATGTGAAGAAAAAAAAAATATGATATAAACAAAATATTTGTCATGGGTAATGAAAAAGCAAATGGGGAAAAGGTGTGCAGTAAAATCTGATAATCGTGTGATCTTGTCACTTCCAGTTGGGTACAGAATTTTGGAGATGAGGGGCTGGCTCTGCTTCTGAATCTGCTCAGACGACTGCAGGAAGAGAAAGACGAGTACACATAAGTCACTTCAAATAAACCACAGAAAAGCCAATTGTACAGTTCAAGCAATGTGTTTGTAATCTTTTTCTGTCTTCTCTCACCACCAAATAAATACTAGGAGGACGGGAGGAAAATGTCAGCACGAAATCATTCGTTGTCTAAAAGCCTTCATGAATAACAAGGTGAGATATTCGACTGGTTCTTAATGTACATTAAAACACCTATTCCTTCCTTTGAGGTCGTTGCATGTTGTTGTAAGTCATGTAACTATACAATTATCATTAGCCTGTTTTCTGTCTTCATTGGAGTGTAGCAGATCTTCCACTAGAGGGCAGTATTGATTCAATGTGACTAACTTGGGTCACTTCAATACAGTTGAAGCGATCCCTTTAAGATCGCTTTGAGAATTTAGTGTACTGATGAGTGTGATCTAAAGTAATCGGTGTAAATCTGTCCAGAATCTTATCATATTTAAAAAATTGCACACCATAATGGTATGTTAATGATGTGCTACCTAAAACACACAAAATTCTATCCTGCTCTCTAACTTAAAGTAACAACAAGATCTCATAAGGTATGATGGACATTATAACATCTAATAAAATAAAACACAGACAAAGCTAATTTTACAACAGAAAAACCAAATGCCGGATAAATAAATGCACCACGAATATAGTTACAATTTTTTATTTCAAGGTGATTTAAAATATTTAAGTAAAGATCAGTCATTATTGGTCAAAATCATTTTTAGATTTAATTCTTACAATAGTAGTAGCATACTAAGTTTTGGATGTATTGATAAATACTGAAAAAAATAAGAAATCTCTACTTTACTGTCCCTAATAGCAGTCTATAGTAATAATACCCACTGTAGGTTAGGTTAGGTTAGGGGTCGGTTAGGTAGTTACTTTATTAATCCCAGAGGGGAAATTTTTTCACTACAGCAGCATACAGAAGCAATAAGATAATAATAATAGAACAATAGAAAAGCAATAAAATAGCAGTAAAATAGCAGTAAAAAATATAAAATGCACAGAATATACAGTATAGTATATATCTATATATATTATATACAAACAACCAAGAAACACAGACAACAGTGTTATTGTTATGTGATGGATTTTGCCAGAGGTGAGTTATTGTACAGTCTAATTGCGGTCGGCAGGAATGATCTCCTGTATCTGTCCTTGTGACAGCGGAGCTTCTGCATTTCTTTTTTTTTTTTTTTAATTGCTAGCATTTATCATATTGGTACTCTCTTGTCATTAAAACATTTGTCTATCATTTCCAAAGTTGTTGCCATTAGAGTACACGTTGAGATATTTAAAAAAAAAGAAAGCCCTGCCTTTACTCAGTTCTGCTGTCTCTCTTCCTCCTTCCTGTCTCGTCCCTTTAGTATGGTCTAAAAGCCATGTTGGAGTCAGATGAGGGAATTCTTCTTCTGGTCAAAGCCATCAATCCCAAGGTGCCTCATATGATGGTGGACGCTGTCAAGCTGCTCTCTGCCATCTCCATTTTGGAAAGTCCTGAAAACCTGTAAGCGTTTGTAAAGTGTTGACATCGCGTCATTAAGTTGAACACACTAAAGCACAAGTTTAATTTTCAGTGTTACACCAACTGACTTTCATAAACTGCTCTATTGGCAAAGACTAGCAACCCTAGCATTGACATCAGTAATTGAACAATGTCATATCATGTTTGCCTTATCTTTCACCTGTGTCTAACATTTCAATACAAGCTGTTGAATGAAGCAACAGAATGCACTGATATTTTTTTGTCATGGCATAACTTTGTATTTATGCATTGCTATTTGTCTCTACAATATTTACTTACGATGTGCATAACCGTCTGTATTTTGCAGTCATGAGCGTGTTTTGGAGGCCATCACAGAGGAGGCAGAGAAACGGGACATTGAGAGGTTTCAGCCTCTCCTCACTGGCATGAACAAGCACAGCATTGCTCTTAAGGTACACATTCAGATGCACACACATACTTTACCAATTATGAATCCCCATGTGGGTTTTTGTTTGACAAATGACACCAACAGCTCTACTCGATGCAGTCTGCAGCGTAAAAGACTTGATCAGCTGGCAAATATTGTGTTTTGGATTACAGTTTTCATCTCTCCAGTTGGTCTAAATTGTGAAGTTGACTGTATGATGTGTTTTTTTTTTTGTTTTTTTTTGCAGGGTGGCTGCATGCAGCTAATCAACGCCTTGATCAGCCGGGGAGAAGAATTAGACTTCAGAATCCATATTCGCTCCGAACTGCTAAGACTGGGACTTAGAGACCAGCTGACGGTACAGACAACACTTATTTGATCTCCTTCTCAAAGTGACTGTGCAACAACATACATTTGTACAGCCTAACTCTTCGTGTCTCTCTTGTCTCGATGCCTCTGTATTCTTGATGGGCTGACACATACTCACACCGTTAAAAACTTTTTCTCAACTGTCCAAACTCAAAATGTTTGACGAACACACACTCCACCTGTCATTCTCCCTCATGCCTTTTCATCTCTCCGTCTGCATCCCATCCCTCTCTCTGCAGGAGGTGCGAATGATAGAAAATGACGAGTTGAGAGTGCAGCTCACGGTGTTTGATGAGCAGGCTGAAGATGACTCTGAGGACCTCAAAGCACGTCTTGATGACATCCGCATAGAAATGGAATATCCTTCCAATGGGCAAAATTGATCCTTTGAAGAAACTGTCAGGGCCTACTTTTTATCCTTCAAAATAAATAGGATCAGCATTACAACATTTAGACACCTGCTTAGAGCACACGTTTGTATGCTTGTAATTTTCAGGTATGCTTTACTTTGTTTGTTTGCCTAGCAAGAGGAAAAAATAACTATACTTGCTATGTTTTTCATAATGAATAATTTATATGATTCAGACTGTTTCGATACAACATTACATGTATTTATTCCTAGATTATGAAAAATATTCAGCTATCTAAACTAAAGTTTGGAACTTTCCTTTCCTCTTTAAATAGCCTGGCCACTTTCTCCCAAGACGGCATTAAAACTCCTATTTTCATATTTAATACGCATTGGGCCTGATTTACTAAGATCTCAAATACAAGGTACTAAATTGCGCGTTTTTTCCAAAAGTTTGCACATTTATTTTGCAGCTGTTTCGCGGGTATTTGTGTCGCTGATATCAGGTGCAAATCGGTTTTTAAATGAGGGGTTTGCTCGTGTTAAAGTGATTCCAGCCATGGAAAACAGACCGACAGCTAAAGGAAATCTGATCCCGTTGAAATTAAGAAATCTAAAATTAACAAGAACAAAACGCGATATGGGAGATTATCAGCAAGGAAGTCTACGCCGTGAGAAAAACAAAAAGGCGGGGGAAAAAACCGGCTAAATAATAAAACGTCGGCAATAAAATAGGAGGGAGATGCCTCTAACAAACACCGATCAGCAGGTCCAGCTCTCTCCGTGATGAGCACGTGAATTAGTTTCATTCAGTGCCTCGCGAGTGCTCGGGAACCTTATGAACCTGCGAATTCAGCGGGACACATTCAGGACCTGTGACAGCACACCTGAATATCGGGACTGGGCGAGATATCCAAGCAGAGATACGCTGCAACGACCCAGAGGCAGGAAAATGCTGAGTCGCAAGTTCTGTCATTGCTGGTATTTCATGGCCCCTTCTTGTTGTTGGCTGTAAATCACCGTTCAGTTCATTCAATAATTCAGAAATGTCATCGCCGGACAAACGATGTCTAAATAATGTTTTGCCTCCGACATCTCAGAAATGTTTAAACGGGTGGAAAAACACGTTCTCTACGAATTCTTTGCTTTCCTGCGCCTCCGTCTCACCACAATAAGAGCAGCCGTATCTCCAAATTTGCGGACCTGATTAATACGTGCCTTTCACAAACGCCAAATATTGCATACGCATTCAGGAAAACACGCAAAATGGACAACGTGTGTTAAATTGCACATTTGAAAGACGGCACGTCGTCAGTAGATCAGTTTGGACATTTGTTTGCGGGTGATGTGAAGTTTCCACGTGCTTGTACACGCTCAAACCTTTAGTAAATCAGGCCCATTATCTTTCAGGACATTGTAACCCTGCGTAGACTTCTTCTGCATTCAATATCTGTCTTTGTTGAAAATGTTATTTCGTATATATTAACCACTCACCTGCAGTGCTGTTAAAAAAAACAACAGCTAAACATCCAAATTTGCTCTTTTGCAACTCCAAATGATCTCGCTTTTTAAAAACAAAACACCTAGTAGACTGTTGAAAGAGACGCACAACTAAAACAGAAACAAGTGAAGTGATCATTTCTATCTTTCGTATATGAACTTAACATGAACATGTTACAGCTCATGTATTAGTGTGAACACATTCATATTTGTGTGAAAAGAGTGGGCAACGTTGATGGAACCTAAATGAACGTGATTAATAATGACTTCGAATATGTATCTTTGGCAACTCGAGACAAAGAAATAATGCGAATGATGTCACTTCATCACAGATTGTTTTCAGCTCCAAGACTTGATGTCGCATACAGGATGGACAGGTTCAAAAGAACGTCAACCTTAACTGTGAAAGTGTCTTTTTTAAAAAAAAAAAAAAAAACTGCTCAGATACAAACTGCTGTATTTCTCCTGTTTTTCACATGCAGTTTGGATACAGGACACCAGGTGTCTCCTTGTGGTAACCAATACATTGACAAACACTCTGCCGGAACACCGGTGGTCCTATGAATTTTGAAAACGTTAACAAACCCGTCTGATAGAACTGAATGTGGTAGCTGTTAAATATGTGTTGAGGTTGAATCACTACAAGTCTGTGTTGCCCCAAGCCTTGTGTAAGTAAATATGCAGCTAGGGAATCTTAACAACTATTTATCAACATCTTCAGAGTGACTCAGTTGTTGAAGATGTTGTGTATGAAGTATTTCATATTTGTGTTAAACTACTTCCACAATGAGTTAATCGGGCCTTGACTGGTTTTGGTTCAGTGATGTGAGGGAAGTGTTTGACATCTTAGTCAACACCGTGAAGGACTCCAAGGCCGAAAGCCATTTCCTGTCCCTGATGCAGCACCTGCTGCTAATCCGTAATGACTATTTGGCCAGGTAGTGCACACACACACACACACACACACACACACACACACACACACACACACACACACACACACACACACACACACACACACACACGCACGCCCTTTGTTGGGATATATAAATTGTTATTGATAGATAGTGTAGAATAAGGCTAATCAGATTTCATTTTTCTAAAACCCTGGTTGTGTCGAAATGAAAAAAATAAATCAGTTTTATTGTCACATCACTTCATACTTTACTTGTGACCACAAGATCAGGGTCCAAAAGTCAGATGAGACATAGGAGGAAACACAGTGTAACACATCATGGTTAATAAAACACAATATTCCTAGTTGGAAAGGGCAAAAATTGCAGGCAGCACAGACGATGCAATAAAAATGCCAATGGAACCAAGACGAAAAGAGAACCTAAGAAGAAGTCTCCTTTTCTTCAATTCTCCCCCTTCACCCACATCTCCCTCCTTTCAGCCCCCTTCCTCCATTTGCTGTTTGTTTTCTGGAGCACCATTCCAAAGCTGTGAAATTAATACATGCAAATAAGTCCAATTCCATTTTAATAGAAATGAGCTCCATCAACTCTTATCACGAGAAATATGCTAATGTCTCTCCCCATGTCTTCCAAAGCCCTTAGAGTTTTACCCAAACAAATGAAGGAGAAAAGAGGGGAAATGATTGGATGACGAGACCAGTGTAGAATTGTTAAGGACAAGTGGAGAGTTATTCAGCGTCGTATTTGTCCATGCTCACACTGAATAACGCAAAAAGAAATAATCATTTTTCTTTCTGAACGGCGTAAAATAGACAGAGAACTGGCAAAGATGCACCTGTTTGAGTCAAGTTGGCCGTGTTGTTGGTCTCGTGTTTACTTGATGGCATCGGACAGGCAGGGAAATGCGTGTTATTCTTTTAACACCTTTTGGGGAATAAATAGTGAAGATGGAAAAGGTAGGCTGGCCCAAACAAATGGTCCCAGCTGAAGTCTCTGGAGCTCGCCCTCCGTCTTCCTCCTCTCCTATTCAGCTTTCCCCATCCAGGTGGTCCAGTTGAACACAAAGGTGGTCTCTAATGGACTCCACAGAGAGACCGGAAGTGAGGGTGGGAGGGAGAGCTGTGGTGTGGCAGAAAATACAGCCATGTAATTACAGAGATGCAAAAAGAAGGGAGGCGGAGGGCGAGACAATAATGAAGAATCTGCTGTACATGCTGCTACTCCTTTTCTTCATTCTTGGGTGGTTTCGATCTGAAGTTGAGCTGGAGACCTGGGAATTTATTAGATTACATATGAAATGTATGGTCATACTTTAAATCTTGTGTATAATGTGCATGTGCACAGATTATCAAGGGCTTGACACAGGTGGTATAAAAATGCAATGTCAGCGGTATGCATATTTTCTGATTTCTTAACCTGTCCATAGCCTAACAACCTAACAACCACCTTTTTCCATTCATACTTAATGTCTAAATTGAATGTGTTCGGGATCTTTTTGAGTGTCGAATTCAGAATGTCACCGAACATACATGTATTTCTCTTTGATTCAGTTTCCCAGAAAGACACTAGATGTCTCTCTCGCTCCACGGATAAATCTAAACTTTGGGGTGGGGGGGGAGAAAAAACCCTTTTAAAGTGTAGTGAAGGAGGGCAATACGTGTTAGACAAAGGCAGAGTGACAGAAGAAATAAAGTATTGAGGTTTTGTCTCTGGCAGCATCTAATGGGGTCAAGGAATAAGACACCTCCATAATTGAGTGTCCGTGTGAAGTTGGCTTGATCAGACATGGGGTACTGGACATAAACCAGCATGCTCTTACAAAAACAGTTGCACACAATCAATCTTTGTGACAAGAAACCCAAACTGTCATGCTCACACAGACAGCCAATCGCAGCTGCTAAGACAGTGACAAATGCGTGTTCACACGTTTGTCTGAGCAGATGAACCGAGTTGATCCTCAACTCACATAAAGTTACTAGATTTCTTATAGACTGGTTTATGACTGGTATCATTAACCATATAAATTGACTTTAATTGTCACGCCATAGGTTTTATGTCAGGATGTGAAGTATGCTGTCGTAACACTTTCTTTTTTATTTTGCCCTCAGTAATGCACAAGTTCTCCACGGTCACCCTCCCTTTTCACATCTCATCTTTCCACATCTCCCTCCATTTCTTTCTCTTTGTCTCCTAATCCATCTGTCTGTAAACCCATCTCACCCTCCTTCCCGCAGGCCTCAGTACTACAAGTTGATAGACGAGTGTATCGCGCAGGTCGTACTTCACAGGAATGGGGCGGACCCGGACTTCAAGTGCCGTAACCTCCACTTCAACATTGAACGCTTGATAGGTGAGTTGTGACCACAACACACGCATGAGGTCTTTCCTTTTTCGTGAACATGGTACCTTCTTCTTGCCCACCACCCAACATGTACAGTTCATGCACCCTCGCAGATATTTAGGACCAACACAAAATGCACATGTACAACAACAACAACAAAATCACACATTGTAGCACAGTACTCTTTGGGTTAAATCTTTCAGCCATATTACTCTTTCAGTTTATTCCACTCCCATCAATGTCACTGTTTGTTTTGCTGTCAGTGGCAGTATACTTGCCTTATGGCCATAACACACTCTGTTTACCTATAATTGACAGTCCCAGAAACACCACAAGGTGGCGCCAGAGAGGCTTTGCGCATTAGTGTGGGCCGCGTTGTGCTACAGGTTTTAACATCATAGGTTGCTTGTATAAAATGAATTTTATCAACAGGGAAAGAGCATTTTCAAACTCGGAGATCCAGAAATTGATTTTGGTTTGATGGTAACTTTCAGGCACTGGTGATGAATGTATTCATGACATTATTATGTAAGCAGTGTCACAGGCTGTATGTCTGCAAGCATCTCCTATACGCCGGTGAGACAGAGACACACGGAATCCTTACCAGCTACAGGCGTGACACAGATGTTTCTCTGGGGATCAATAAATTATTAGGGCTGGCTTATGCTCCGTCACAACTAGTTTGAAATAAGTGCTGCCTGACCACGTTGAAAAATCAAAAGCGTTAATACCCGATACAAATGGCCACAGTCAAAGACAAACCACAAATCTGGCCCAGAAATGGAGATGGAATATAGTTTAATTATTGGGATAACGGCGCTCATTTTCAGACCGTCTCTCTGGGAAGAAATCCTTTGTGTTTCGCTTGGTTGTAACCGTGAAAAGTGCCAAACAGTGTAACAAATGAAAGAGCGACAGAGAGAGAAGTTTAAATCATTTCTCTCGGTGTAAAGTGGGTATGATTGTTGGATTGTGCGTTTCTGGAAGGTTCCAGTAATGGTTGGACCGAGACCTCCATCCGACATTCAAAAGGTGTCGTGGGTGTAAAGCCGACTTTACGATGGCCACTGATCCATGTGATCCTTTTCCTGTCACTCTCAAACATGAAATGCGGATTTTTCACCGTAACACCATCATATTTGAGTGCACGCTGGTATGTGTATGTCAATTTACGGACTTGAGCGACGTTTCCGAATGATCACTGACTATATCTGCACCACCACGGCGGAACGGAGGTGCGGGCCATGTCTCCGGAGTTCAATGCTCTTTATGGCAGGTCTCTGTTGCTCACCGCAAGAGGCTCTAATTGCACTGCTTCTAAATGCGTTCTGATGCGCGCTCGCTCACACACACACACACACACACACACACACACACACACACACACACACACACACACACACACACACACACACACACACACAGGCTGGCTGGCCTCCTTTAAGGCTGCCAGAGTTATTATTGGTGGAAAGCAGCCCAATTCTGCCCTGCATGCATTATTTAGTGTTTTTCTTTGAACTCTGAAATTCAGCTCAGTTTTTTTTCCCCCCCTACATTCTGTCTCCCTTAGTGCTCTCTATTCGAAGTTTGTCCCATTTAGCCTAGCCACCATGGCAGAAGTCCTTCCCCAACCCCCCCGCACCTCCAATTCCATTACACATCCAATAACCATACAGAAATGCACACTCTGAAACTGTATGTGGGTTGCTATATTATTGTGAGGTTCTTTCATCTGGCAAAAAAGTTCAGTTTTACATTTTGTCTGCCTTGCTTACTTGCTTATCTAGATATGCAGATTCTTGCATTCCTCCTTTTTTTCCACCAGCCATATTTTCATCACTGTTAAAGACTCGTACATCATCTCTTCACAGTCTGTACGGTTCACTTTTCTTTGAGTTCACATCATTTCTTCATTTTCTATTTCATCTTTTCACAGCTTTGTATCTTTGCTATCTATCTGCTTGATTTCCCCCCCCCCTCCCCGGGCATCATGATTAGCTGCCTTTGATCCAGTGACATTGTGGCATTCATCCTCATGTTAATTAGCTCTTTTGCTGCACATGCTTGGTAAGCCCTTCAGTGCTGAACCACCTGTAGACCCCGCAATTATTCTGTAAAGTACCCTGTTGGTCAGTCCGTGTCCTTCCCACCCCGTCCTCTGCCAAACTGAATCTCTGATAATCTATCACTCCCAGACTATTTTACCGCCTTTTATTTTATTTTCCCAGACTTTGAAAAACTGATTTTCAGACTGAAGATCAGACTGATCTCGCATGGAGGGAAAATTAGTACACTCCCACCTCCATCACACATGCACCTAGTCAAACAAAGGGGTATTTATTGGAGACGTAAAAAAAAAGGGAATGATGTGTGGAAGCGGCATGCAACACATGGCATCCTATTGTAATGCGGGTGCCTCCGCAATCGCCTCATCAATCTTGACTTTGAGCAGTGTGATAAGGGAAAAACAGGGAGACAGATGGGAGGCTTGCTCCGTGTCTGTTTGTGAATTTATTGTGAGCACACGCAGCATGTGCCAGACTGAAGGGTATAATGTCTTCACAGCCAGACGTGTGCAGGTGTGTTGTCTCAACCCTCATCTTATCTACCACCTCTCTTCCTCTTTATCTTTTCCTTTCTTATGTCCTCTGTTTTTGTCTGCAGACAATATGGTGGACCAGACCAAGGTGGACACCAGCGAGGCCAAAGCCACTGAGCTGGGGAAGAAGGTGAAATACACACTGATTCACCCACACTGACAATGATAAATGCCTTCGCACACGCACACGACGACACAGACACGGACATATTAACGCTTCAACCCAGAAGCGCACAAGCTATTACAGTCACAGAGACAAAAGAAAATCATACAGTATAAAAGCTAACATTTCCCCTCACACTTGTAGGCGCATCGGGACTGTAATAAAAGTCTGTGCGACCCTCGTTTGGCTGACACGGAATGACAATTGAGAAAATGGGAGGAACAGAGGGTGACTAAGAAAATTAGCATACACGCGTCTGACAACCGCCCGACAGCCAAATACTGTCGCAGGCTAGCAGGAAACACACACATTCACACAAGGGGGTAAATGCCTTGATTGTGGTGTGCTGCTATCCAGATGCTTTCTGTCCCAGTGACAGGATAATTGCAAAGAGGGCGCTAGAACTATCCTTCATTCACACATAAAGACACACAGTCTCTCACGTGGAATCATATCCATTGAATGTATGCACATCCACACGGGAGCCCATTACACGAATACTCTTGGATCCATTTTCATTAACGACACGCACACAATAGTGCGAGTTGCGTATGATGGGGTAATTGCAGGCAGTCTCTCTGGCAGGAATTAGGGATAAGTCTGTCAGGACGCTGACAGCGAGAGTAACGTATCTGCTGTCTTCAAATTAAACAGCCACGTGTGTCTGTGTGTTCATGTATTCAAATGTTTAAATATTCTTATCCCGTTTGTCAAGTGTGCTCGTAGAAAAATCCTTGAAAATGTATGCAAGTAAGAAAATTTAAATTGAGGATAAAATGTTTCTTTTTTTCTATAGGACAAAGCCTTGAAATAGAAGTGAGCTTAAACAAAAGCACTGAAGCATTCTGACTCAATAATTGACACTAATTTGCAGTGTAAATTATTCAATGAAAGTGAGAGCACTAAACTGCAAGAAATGGCTTCAACAGGTCTTTGAGATATGGAGACTGCTGCCTCTTCAAAAGGCGTCCTAATAGCGTCTGCTTACAAGCACACTTAGCTCCCATATCTCATTGGAGAACCCTGGTGTTTACTTCTCCCCAGTTATCCTTTAAAGGACTTGTTTATAAAATGATTTCACTTTTGAAGATTTTACCCTTCAACCAGACCTCAACCTTAATCCTGTGGTACTATTGCCCCTTCACAGCCTTTATTTTATAACAGGAATGCTTGCTTGCCCCAAAATTATTTTCATGTTACTCTAAATCAGTAGGATATAGCTGAATATGTATGTCACAAACATATCAAGAATGCCACGTTCACAACAATAGTACAGTCTTTGTTTATCCAGGAACTAATTGGACCTTTTCTTTCTCACTGAATTCTGAGAATACGTGTTTACTGTCTTCAAGATAACATACCTTGAAAATGACCACTACACAAAAAATGTAAAGCCACTAAAAATCCACCTCGCACTTTTTAAGATAATGAAGGCTGAATCTGTCCCGAACTATAACCCTTTACTCGTGTGTTAGCTCGATGCAGAGTTGACAGCACGCCACGAGTTGCAGGTGGAGATGAAGAAACTGGAAGGTGACTACGAACAGAAGCTGCAGGACCTGAGCCAAGAGAAGGAACAGCTGGCGTCTTCTAAGCAGGAGCGAGAAAAAGAGAACCATGGACTACAGCAACAGCTAAGCACTTTCCAAAAGCAGGTATATACACACACACACACACACACACACACACACACACACGTACATGTTGGGGTCTATTATCTTTTTAATTAAAATAACTTTACATAGAAGTTGTTTATATACGTATTGGTGCTTGTTCTTTTTTTTCTGTTCAGTATTGAGTCAATACGCTGAAAGTGAGAACTTCTCTGAATAACCTAGATATCTGAATTAATTTTAAAAGTATATGCAAGAATTCACCCAGTTAAAATTGAGTTGAGCCCAGTATCACACTTTTAGAAATCTTTGTGCCAAATGGAGCAGCTCAAGCACACTGCATACAGTATTTCCATCATTGTTTAATGCCATTGTCAATATAAAAGAACAAAACTTTAGGACAGAATCAATAAGGAATGAGTCAGATGATTGAATCATTGTTGTTTAATGTCCTGGAAACACACGCAGTACAACCCAAACAGCAACTACTGTGAAAGCTGCAAAAGTACAACATTTCAAGTCTTAGGGAAATACAATATTGTAAGTCTAAGTACCAAAAAGTTGCCCAACATCTATGCACACCCACACAAACACAGAAGCCCCCCCCAGCCTTAAATGATTTAGCCAATTTCAAGCATGGCATGAAAAGAGGGGGGGGGGAAGAAAAAAAAAATCCCTAAAAGGATATTGTGAGCAGGAGCCAAATCCTTTCCAGATTAAGAATCTCAATAAAAACACGGAAAGTGGGGGAATGGGGTATAAAGAGTGACTGAAGAAAGAAGAAGAAAGGGAGAGGATGGCGATGGGACAAACATAATTTTAAGGCCAAGATATACATGTAGAGTGTGTGTGCGTGCGTGCGTGTATGTGTGTCTGTCTGTCTGTTTACACTCATATGGTAGGGAGGCAAAGATGAGGATTGTTTAGCTGTCAGTGTCCTGCTGCCACACCAGCTGGACTCTGCCTCACAGTGACACCCAAACTCACAAACACACCAAGTGACCCAGAACAGTGTGTGTGTGTGTGTGTGTGTGTGTGTGTGTGTGTGTGTGTGTGTGTGTGTGTGTGTGTGCGCGCGCGCGCGCGCGTACGCTCTTAGAAGAAGATGTTCCCCTGTGTTTGTGTTTGTGCGTGTCTGTCAGTTAGAGCTACACAACGTCCAAAGTGAGCTTCATCCAATGTGGCTGATGCCAGCAGAGTCATCTTCTCACCAATGCAAAAGCCCAAGCACACACACACACACACACACACACACGCACACGCACGCACGCACACAGTTGTCCAAAGGATCAACAGCATCACGAGCCAGGCATCAAAGAAGCTTCTCATACTAAGATGGCTCACTTTCTCTGTGTTTGAGGCACTGCCCATCGAAGATCTCTTCACATGTAGAGATCTCTCACTGTCCCTCCTTGTGTTGCTGTGCCCGATTTTTCATCTGCTGCCTCACTAAGAAAGCCTGCCTCGGAGGCTCTTTGTGTCTGTTACTGTCTTCTTTTCAAAGTCCGAGGAAACGACACAAACAATTTGTCACACCGCGCACAGACGGCTTTCCCCGCTCGCGCACGTGCACACTTTTTAGACTTGCTGCACAAATGAACCTCTCGATATGCTTCACATTGCATATCGTATATATTTCCGCTCAAACCCAAATCTGCTCTTTTTAGATGGATGATTTGAATGTCTTGGACAGTTTTCTCGAGAAGTGTCGCCTCACTGATGTAAATACTGTAATCAGTATTCTAGTGTTGAAATAGAATATTGATTTCACCATCACTTCTTATTTAGAAGTTTGTCGTCCTCTTAAAAAGTTTTTGTTTCGAGTCCCTCTGTGGACTTAATTTTCTCCTGCTGCGGTTTTCTCTTCGCGCCTCGTCCTCCATTCTCTCCCCATTTCTCTAAAGCTCAATCCTGCCCAGGCTCTGATCACCCTTTTGTTTTCCCGTTGGCATGTATTCTGATGGGAATGGAAGTTGCCGGGGCTACACAAAACTGTCAATTTCAAGAATACACTGTTTACAGTCAAGACATGCTAATATCGTCACCCTTGTTTCCTTGCAGGTTGAAAAGCTGTCTAAGGATCTGGAAGAGGCCAAAACTAAAGTTATCACGATTACTGTTCCTGTGCCAACACCTGGTTTACCCCACCCACCGCCGCCCCCTCCCCTCCCAGGCCAGAATGCGGGTATGCCCCCCTCCGCCTCCACCCCCACCTTTACCAGGCCACGCAGCCATACCTGTTCCCCCACCCCCTCCTCCTTTGCCGGGTCAGGCCGGTATTCCTCCCCCCCCTATCCCACCTCCTTTACCTGGTATGCCAGGACCTCCACCACCTCCACCCCTCCCTGGGATGCCAGGACCACCTCCGCCTCCACCCTTACCTGGCATGGGACCTCCACCACCACCACCACCGCCCCCTGGGGGTCCCGGTATTCCTCCTCCACCACCCGGCCCAGGCATGCCTCCACCTCCACCATTTGGCATGGGGGGCTGGGGTGCCCCCGTGCCGGTTGCGCTACCTTACGGGCTCCAACCTAAAAAGGAGTACAAGCCTGAGGTCCAGCTGAAGAGAGCCAACTGGCGTAAGGTCAGTCCTGACACAGATGGTTCAATATACTTTTAGTGATGAAAAAGTCATTCGAAAACTGTCACTTATTTAGCTTCATAAATATATTGCCAAAAAAAAAAAAAGAAATTTCAAGGCTTATCCTTATTTACATTCATCTTGAATGTTTATTAACCCATATCTTAAATCATTTTTGGTTAAAAAGTGGCTACTTCCTGCCACAGGTGGAATAAGACCCACAAATTCAAGACGAAAAGAAGAAGTTGCGTTTGCTCGGGATCATGATCATCTGTCTCGATACCAAACACTTGTCAGTGTTGGAAGTTTGTTGGTCGTCGACTGATGTAAACTTGCCGTATTTCAACATTATCGCACAAGCTGCTTATTTATGAAAACGGGCAGAGGTTTTATTGTAAATAATTCATGCCGTGTGTTTTACAATACCTTCTGAAATAGCTCAAGGTGTGCGCAACAGTGGGAGAGAAATGTGAGCTGGAGCTTCAGCAGGGAGATTCTGACCTAAAGTGACTTTCCATGCATACGTATCTTAAGACTACGTGCTTCATGTTCTTCTCCTCCCTCTCATCTGTGATGGTTAAAACATCAAAACAGCCCTCTGTCTTTCTTTAGCCTAAAGCTACTGTTTAATGGCTTCAGCAGACTTCATCAGCATTTATCCTCTCTCTCTCTCTCTCTCTCTCTCTCTCTCTCTCTCTCTCTCTCTCTCTCTCTCTCTCTCTCTCTGGTGAGAGTGTTTGACGAGGATGTCACAGAAATTGCTTTTTAATAAGCCTTCTTCTTTTAACTGCACCACTGGAAGATAATTAAATTGCTGCTAGAAAGGACGGTATTCTTTTGTAATTTAAATTAACTTTTTTTTCCCTGGCTTGGTCTCATCCTCCTTCATTGCATGCTCTCTTGCTTTCTTTCTTGCTCTTTCAGCTCATCCCCGTATCACATTTCTTTCCTTACTCTCTGTCTTTTCTGTCTTCCACCCATCCCTGAGGCTTTGTCCATAATGAAAGGCGTGATATCTGTAAATTTACCACCACTGCTTTCTCACTCGCTCTCTTTCTCTTCTCCCTTGATAAGAACATTCACAAAGTGAAGAAAAAAAACAACCCAAAAAAACACGTAAAGTCAATTGTGACTTGTGAGAGAGCACCCGAGTAAGGGTGAAGGGGGGAGAAAAAAGGAGTGGGGGGAGGAAACGAGGGGAACCGTCTGTATTTCTTCATATTTCTGTGTTTGAAGCTGATGACTCTTTGTGGCACAGATAGTGTGCGGCGATTAGAGGAGATGTATTTGTTTGGTCCACTCGCTTCCCTCCTCGTGCCTTTTTTCCTTCATCCTCCTCCTCTGCCTCTACTTTCACACCCTCCTCCTTTTGTTCTTTTTACTTCTTTATCTGCTCATCTCATTGTTTGCCAGGTGCATAGATGGATATTTTTGAGAAATTAAATCAATTTGATGATACTGCTATCTGACAGATACCGTTCATCTTTCTCTTTTTTTGCCCCCCCTCCCCCGTCTTCACTCTAATGTCCATATTGACACGTTTCCCTGTCTTAGATTGGACCCGAGGACCTCTCTGAGAACAGTTTCTGGATCAAGTCAAAAGAGGAGCAATTTGAAAACAATGAACTCTTTGCCAAACTCACCTTAACCTTCTCCTCACAGACCAAGAGTGAGTGTGCGACTTGTGTATTATTTTCTGCCTGCAGTTATCATGTTGTGTTTCACAGTAATGAAGATTGTTTTTCTTTAACTCCTCTCCCCTCTCTCCTGCACTCCATGTCTATTCCTCCTGTTCTGCTTCCATCAGCCACTAAAGGTAAGAATCTCGCACACTCTTCCATTTAGTTCTTTTCTCACATATCTTGTCGAGCCTTTCTCACCCTGCTCTTCCTCTCCTTGGAGGACACGCGGCACATTTACATTATTCAGAAACCCTGTGTCAAAACAGCATCTCCCACTAGTTCATGAATAAACCACCCACACCTGTGTGTGTGTGTGTGTGTGTGTGTGTGTGTGTGTTCATCTTCTCAATGTGCCCATGACTTGTGCCGAGCCTCAGCACTCACTACTGGGTGAGATGAATTGGGACTTGGGGACAGAGGGGGAGACTGACAAAGGGAGGTGGGTAGAGGGAGGGATAAGGAGAAGGTCACTGATGTCCTTTGACTAGCCACCTGCTGTCCTGGCACAAAGCGCTGACACACGGGTCTACTCTCACGCACGCACACCTGTCCACTCCTATCACCTTGTCCCAGTGTCACTGAGCCTTCTGCTCTAACTCCTCCATATTCAAATTATAACCAGGACACCAGGAACACACAGACAGTGTGTGTGGGTGTGTATATAATTCCATCTGACCTTCAGATTCAGTCTCGATACGCATCACATATACACACACAGACTCTCACTCATATCATATACATAAACAGGAGTGCACATGCACACGTGGCTGATGCTAGCTGTTGATGTCAGTTAAATGTCAGGGTTGGCAGCTGTCCCATCTGCATTCACCTGTATGGCAAGTCCTGACGTCTGCCTGTCACTTCATAATTTGACCCCCCCACCCCACTCCCTTTGGCCCGTGCACCCATGCCTTCTCTTTTTATTGGCTGAGACAGCCGCCTGTTCTGGATGATGTCTAATAACCTTTTCCGAGTGCTCTGTATAAAAACACTGTGGCCTTTTCATAGCCCCACACCTGTCTGTGCGTCTGCCTGTGTGGATGAAAGGGTGGGTGTGTGTGTGTGTGTGTGGGAGGGGGGGGGGGGGGGATTTAATCTGTTGAAATTTAATAGTTAGAAATAAAACATCCTTTGGAGTTGAATTTGGAAATTATCGAACTGTTGTGTAAACAGTCAAATACTTTGTGCGCACATGGGGATTAATCTACACTCTCTGTTTTGTGGATACATGTTTGTGTTTCTATCTCAGAACATGCACACATGCCTAATAAGCAACCAGCTCCGGTCTGGCAGATTCAACCTCCGCCCCTTGTCCTTCCTTCTCTCTCTTAAACAAGCCGCTCAAGGCCGAATACATTCCTCCTGACCGCTCTGTCTTTTTTTTTTTCCCCACTTCTCACTTCTGGGAGCTGAACTGCACTCTTCCTCAGTCGCCTATTCTTCCTCCTCCTGCGCCGCCCAATCCTTGTTACCCACCAAAAGCAGACCGACACCACACCAAGCAACCGCTGACCCTTCCTCCTCCTCCTCCTCCTCCTCCTCCTCCTCCTCTTCGTCAGCCCCCAGCAGCTGCATTTGCAAGCACGCACGCACACACACACACACCCACACGGACAACAAATGTGCAGGCCGGTAGTGTGCTCAGGGCGAGGTCAGGGGTGGTGACCTCTGCTGCGCGGTCCAAGAGCAGAGAGCTGATGGTGGGAGACGCGTCCTCTGGCTGCACACAGCTCTCGTGGACACATTTCAACACTTTTACACGCACGCACGCACACACACACACACACACACACACACACACACACACACACACACACACACACACACACACACAACACTTACTCACACAGGATGTGAACATCTATTTTAGCTTCTTTTTTTTTCTACATATAAATGTTTCCATTTTCAGTCTGTAGTTTGTGTGTATCTCTATTTGTTCTTTGAGGGTGACGTTCAGTAGATCAGCGTCGATCAGCTCGCTCCCGTCTCTCCAACTATTGAATATGTCAGATTTTAATTTAAAAAAAATTGGTCTCGCACTCCCGGACAAATTTCACTGATTATAATTGAAACATTTATTGTCTGCATTAGGTGAAGTGATAACAACTTTTGTCATGTTAAGATGGATTTTTTATTTTTTTTCCTACAGCATCAATTATCTACAATTTGTATTAATGAATCTATTATTAATCTGTTGCAAATGTACTATGGAGCATATCCTAAAAGTGGTTTCATGTTTCTTTTTGAAATGTAGGAAAGCATCTGATCTCCTTTAGCTGCTTTTAACTTGACACACTCACAAAGACCTTCTTCTTCTAACTGATCAAGAATACAACATGTTCAGACTACTATTGGAGAAAAGCTTCACTTTACTTGATTTTATTCCTGTCTAGCCTTCCTCATCTCAAAACTTTTCACATCTCAAACCACTTTGCTTGCTCTGCGAACAGCCATTGCACCTGAGCCCACCGTCGGTAGTAATGCGCTGCTGAATATCTTATTTAGCAGGATGGAAATACAAAACTAAGCTGACAACATGGAAAATGAGAAATATACATTTTATAGTCAGTCGATAAATTGAGTCCAAGACTTTTAGATGTGGCACCACCTCTGAGAGTTGTTTGGACCTATTATTTCAGACTTGCCTGCAATTCTCCCTGCTGGAATCGATATGAGTGATGTTGATAAACCATATTGTGGATGAAGGTACATTTTACTGTAGGTGTTGGGCTGTCTTTGTTTTACTGAAGCACTGCCTTTTGTAAAGGAAATACGTGACGACCGCATGCTGCTGTTTGTTGTATAACTGAGGCTTTGATTGTGTTTGAACCGAGTCCGACCTCCAGTAATAGCTAGCTGTTATATTGCACGGTACATCTATATAGCTTAATATAAGATTTGATTGTCTTTTAAACTAAAATGTGTAAGTATGTAACTTGCCAAATTCCACAGCAATATGTGTAAGAAGACATCATTTTGTTGACCATTGTTGTGTTTTGAAACGGCTTATACAGACATCAAATATGGCTATTAGTGTACAGCCTGCTCCTTTATACGAGCTATATGGAGAGTAAAAGTTTTTGGGCAGCGAGCTCATCCCCATGTTCTGCCTTAAGCTACTGGTTCTTTATTTCTCACTTTGAAGTGCTTATGTTTGTTTTTTACTTTTTAGTGTTTGTTTTATTTTCTCATTCTTGTAATAATTATGAATAATATCGAATGATCTGAATTCAAACAGAGGTCGATTTCATGCAGTTTTTTTGGGAAGCGTAGGAGGACAGTGACGACGCCAGAATTCATTTAATGTTCATGGGTATATATCTCCGGAAGTGTCCTTTTTTTTCACTTTTGCCGACTCGGTGTTTGATAGCAGGTGTCTTTTGAAGTCGGCACCTCAGATAGCCCAATTAGCAAAAGAATGAGAGAAAGAGCGAGAGACAGAGGAAGGAGGAGGTGGGTGAAATAAAAGAAGAGTGTGCAGAGGGAAAGGCTGGGCTAGGGGGAGCGGTGGTGATTAATTTGATTCGGGAGAGAAAAGGGCCAGGAGCATATATAGTTATTAATCCTCATAATGGGAGGATAATTTTCATATCCCAATTCTCCAGCCTTTACACCAGGCTCTCTTCTGTGTGTCTCAGTTGCTATTGCTGTGTTTCTGTGCTCTGCTGGTGTCCTCATTTCATTTTTTTCAGTGTAGATCCTCCTACCCTATGAAGGCCCTTTGTGAAGCCATCCACAGTGCATCACGGCATAGCACACCTACACTTGTCTAACAGCACCTTCCTGTATGGCATTCGCTTCCTATGAATTGCACACACGTTAATTGAGGATGAATGCATTTTTGTCAGGGCAAGGTTGCCTGTATGCTGGTGCATGTGCTCAAGAGAGTGGGTGGGTGAGCTCAGCCACGTTTACAGACCAATTATAATAAGGCTTTTGATCTCCTTGTGTTCTAAAGAAATCAATTTCCCCCTCTCTCTCTCTCTCTCTCTGTGTGTGTGTGTGTGTGTGTGTGTGTGTGTGTGTGTGTGTGTGTGTGTGTGTGTGTGTGAGCTCACGTACGTCTTTCTGGAGTTTTCTCTTAGGTCTACTCCATTCACTTTTCACCCTAATGAGCTACCAATCAGCAAGGAAATACCTGCCATGTATGTGTGTTTGCGCGCATGCTTGCCTGAGGCCTCAACAGGGTTGTAGACCGATCATTTAAAGAGATGAGAGATGTAATATATTAGCAATAAAATACCAAGAGGCAAGGAGAGTTATGGTGCAGTGTTGATTAGATCATTACGTCTTCTGCGAACCGGAGTTCACAACATTTGCTACTTGTTTTTCTTCCAGTATTCTGGCTCAAGGTCATTGTGAGCCGAAGAAAAATTTCCATGCCAATGAAATAACTTGAGCACACTCCTGCCATTTTAGCACCATAGTTTCACAGGCTCGTTGCTGGGCTGGTACAAAAATGTCAGCCGTGTGAGTGTGATATATTGTCATTGTAAATTTACCATTTGGTCACTCACAGGGCACAGTTCATAGACGATATATCATGTGAAACAATACTGCAGTTTAGTGTCTCTTCTCATTCTGTACCTAATGGCCACATCGTAACTGCTCCAGATTTGACATTTGAGTTCGTGTTGAAAATGACCCCAGGTGAGAGGGTAGATGATTGTGCTCTCACGTCCAGTGGTCAGATACCTCTATATTTTACCTCCCATCATCTTCTTTTCCTCCATTCCAGTTTGACAAAACAACCACAGCTCACATCTAATTGTTTGTTTTTCCCTCTGTCGGTTCGTCTCTAGGTCAAAGCCAAGAAATGTGTGTGTGTGTGCATGTGTTTCGCAGAGGGTGTGTTAATTTCTGTATATAATTGTGTATTATTATAGAGACTTTGAGATAGCAGTTTATGGGATGTGTAGACTCAGAGCTGCAGTCTCCTGGGATTGTTTAAAATATGTACTAATAGAAGACTAAATGAGAAATGGGCACACTATATTAAACCATAAGTGTTTGTGCGCGCCTGTGCAATTGTGCTAAATTAGTATTGGCTTTGAAAATCTTGTGTGTAATAATGTGTTGTAGCTTCCATGAGGATATGTGTATATCTCTGTGTGTATGTTTGTACTTGTGTAGCCCACAGTAGTTGGCCTTGTTAATAAATCATGCAGTGTTCAGGCTGCGGCTGCAGAGAGAGAAGGAGGTTAATGCAAGGGTCACTAATGCTGTATGAAGAGCTGGGGAAAAATATTACACGATCTTTCTGTTCTCTCGTACTCCATTTCTGTATGTAGCCCTTTGTCTACATATATCTCTGTTCCTTAATTTCTCTCTACCTTTTCGCCACCATTTGTCACATGACTGGATAACTGTCAGTCTGTGTACAGTGGTGCCTGTGAGACTCATAAATTGAAACGGCTCCATCCAACCCGTTTCTGCAGCCTCTCAGGAGGCTGGTCCAAGTGGCATGGAGCTAAGCAGGATGGTCTAGATGTTCATCTCCCTGGCGTGTTCTGGGTCTACCCCCGGATCTGGTATCAGTTTTACATCCGGTGGGAGGCATCCTGACCCACTTGAACTGGCTTCTTTTGACTTGGAAAGCAAAGCATCTCTGCAAAGGGTGTATTTGCAATCTAACTCTTCAATAGTTGAGTCTTGGAACTTAGATTGACTGGTTGGAACCTTTTCCTTCTGGCTTGGCTCCCACTTTACCACAGTGGTCTGGTACAGTGTCGGCATTACTGCTGACTTGGAAGCAATCTTCCTGTAGATCTCACACACCATTTTACCGTCACGTATTAACAAAATTCCAATATACTTGGAACAACTTTTGTTGGGGCACTCCCAACCTGGAGAGAGCAATCTGCCATTTTCTGGCAGGGAACCACGGCCTGAGATGGTTTTGACTTGGATCCGAATTGCCTCGCTCTTTGCAAACCGCTAAGTGAATGCTGAAGGTCATGATGTGATGAACAGAACGTCGTCTGCAAAGGGCAGAAAAGCAATCCTGAAGTGCCCACAACAGACACTCCCCCTTGCTTCAGTGTGAAATTCAGACGGAATTATCTGAACAGCACCAACATCCAAATGTAGATTAAACATAGCTCTTCAATAGGCAGGTATGACCTGCAAATGGAAGATTTGTTGTTTATAGGTCGTGTATTTGTGTGTACATTTTAAGTGTTTATGTTTACCAGCGCTTAAGTTTAAATCCAAACGATACCTCTTAAGCCCCTCAACACTCGCGGTGCATTAGGTTGGCTTTGTTGCTTTCTAAGCCTCATGTGCATTCTCAGTTCGGCAATAGCGAGCGTTCCCTCATTCACCATCTCTTTATGGTTACGGAACAGCCGCAAAACGCCGCTTATTCATCGGGCCTTATCAGGTTCAAACACATCTGTGCGTGCTCACATTGGCTCTCCCTGCCAACTGCAAGAGCTCACGTATATGCACAAACCGAAGCATACACTTATCCATACACATGTAAGCATGCTCACACACACGCACACACACACTTTCACGCTTTTGTCCCACTCATTCTCTTCATTCCATTTCTACCTCCATCCCTCCCTCGTTACATCTCTCTCTCTCTCTCTCCACTGTTTTACATGCAAATGAGCTAAGTGTACTCATGCCGGAGCATTACCGCTGTGTGTGCCTAATCTCCTTGCTGCCTTTTCTCTTTTCTGGAGATTATGCTGTTTTTAGACGGAATAGGCCTTCTATGATTCACTCAGCTCCCTCTCCCAGCCAGCCAGCCAGTCGGCCAGTTAGCCAGCCTGCCAGCATCCCCGTCTCTCATCCCACTACCGCTACCATTTAAATGTTCCCAGTGATATAACAGCTGAGCAGTGGCTGAGAGAAAGTGTGTGTGCGCGTGTGTGTGTGTGTGTGTGTGTGTGTGTGTGTGTGTGTGTGTGTGTGTGTGTGTGTGTGTGTGTGTGTGTGTGTGTGTGTGTGTGTGCGTGCGCTTGTAGTACATTTGTGATCTTTCAGCGTGTGTGTTTAATTGAGGGATTGTCTGATAAACTTGAAAGCTTGTTACAGATGCTAAGTATGCTCAGTGTTTGTTGTTCTGTCTCTTTTCACCGAGGCCAAGAGGGAAAAAAAAAAAACCATGAACAGAGATGTGAGGATGAAGGCGTACATGTATGCACACCTACAATCCTTCCGCCTACCCTCCTCTGCTGTTGTGCTCCTCTTGGTCACAGCCTCCCCTTCCCCATCTGTGTTTCTTATATATGTACACATTGTGTGTGTGTGTGTGTGTGTGTGTGTGTGTGTGTGTGTGTGTGTGTGTGCATGCCTGCACCTCTGAAGTGTCAACGTGAAGGTAGAGGTGCTTTAATTTTGGTACTGATGGGTTGGTGAGGAAGAAAAGTCATGCTGCGGCTCGGTCCATGATTAGAAAGCGTGTTCATCACGCGGAAAAGGGAGCGATAAAGAGAGGAGACGAAAAAGAGTCAAAGTACAGATCGTGGTTTCCCCCTCTGCTGAACGGCAGCGACTCCCTTTCTGTTTATTTATTTTTTCAATATTAGCTACCTATTCCTGAGGGCAGTGACGCACACACACACACACACACACACACACACACACACACACACACACACACACACACACACACGCGCGCGCACAGACACACAGGAGACTTAGCCCACTTTGATGTCACTGATAGCATACATAAAAAAAAACAAAAAAACGAAGCGGTAAAGAGCAACAACTTCAAAGATGTAGTTGACAAGATAGAAGCATTAACCTCCATCTCCCCTCTCCTTCTCCTCTTCCCTCTCCTGATTTCCTCATTTCTCTTGTCGTATTTCTGCCCGATAAAGGGGCTCTTATGAAACGAGACAATGAATGAGGGACGGGACCAAGAAAATGATGGAAGCGTGTTTGGCGGCGAAGATAAACCACGCTGTAAAATGAGAAAAAGGGAAGATAGATGGCAGCAATGAAGGCATTTGAAAGTGTCCTTAAAAGTCCAGATCTCCTATCGCAGTAGAATTATTTAACAGTAGCTTTAAGCTGCAACTGATTCTGTGTTAGCTAGCTTGTGAGTAATTAGAGTGCTATTCAGCTATTAGACCATCGTGTTAATGGCTCAGACCATATCCTCTGGGTTCTCGCACAACCACACATATTAAAACTATCAATTTCACCCAAACTTTGTACGGACTCTCTTTAGGTACACATTGTCCTGTCTATTTCCAAATGTGTGTGTGTGTGTGTGTGTGTGTGTGTGTGTGTGTGTGTGTGTGTGTGTGTGTGTGTGCGTGTGTGTGTGTGCGCGCGCGCACGCACGCGCTGTGATTCTGGCCAGGCTGTATGCGAAGCCGTGGATGTGTTGTGAGCTTTTATTGCCACATTTGTTGGTGCAGCGTGGCCCCTGGTCTCTCGCTGTGGAGGCTGTGTGTAATATGGATAACCCAGTGGCATTTACACCAGACACCAATGGTATTTACAATGCTCGGTGGGATAGGCCACGCTCCGCTTTCTGACCTTAATCTGCTACCAGTAAGCAGGTGACTGTGTGTGTGTGTGTGTGTGTGTGTGTGTGTGTGTGTGTGTGTGTGTGTGTGGACCAAAAATGTATTTGTTCACAGATGTTTGGGCCATGAACTTTGTCTTGCATGCGTACTTTCTGTGCATGTAGTTATGTTGTGCGTATGCTGTTGTCCGTTGCGGTTGGTATGCTCCTATGTCTGTGTGTTGTAGCCGCCTGTTTGTGTATGTTTTTGCATGCTGAAGGCCCCTGCTCCGTTACTCAGTATCGGCATGTGTCATGTTCTCTGAGATGTGGGTTCTGCTTTGCCCGGGAGGTACCTTAATTTTTTACCATGCTGTGTGCTGCACTACACGGTACTGCATGAAAGTGTACGTCTACACCCTCTCCTGCTTCCTCTTCCTCTCCCTCACTATTCATCTACCTCCCCCGTCTTCTTCCGCCCCCCCTCCACCCTCCTCCTCAACACAACCGGCACCCCCACCCACCCTCCCCTCGCCACACATGTGCACGGCTAATCAAAGCAAGGAGCTCTCTAGATTAGCACTTGAGAAAACTCCCTAAAGACATTCCTTCATTTTGACCATTTTCAGGTACTCTCTTTCCTTCTCTCCTCCACCACCTCCTTCCTAGCTTTGAATTTTTAACCTCCCCACTGAATAAGACATGCGGCGATCCTCGTGGGGAAGGGGAAGTTGGAGGGAGGGCAAAGATTGAAGGAAGGGAGAAGGCGGAGGAGGGAGAAGGGAAAAGGTTGTCCCTAAACACGCTTTCACATTTATCCCCTAAAAACTCCACTCTGTATGCTCAATAATGCATGGCCATCTCTCACTCTCCATGCCCCCCCCCCCTCCCCCTCCAACCATCTCCAACCCCCCCCCTACTCTCATTCCCCTTTTCCTTCATCTCCTTCATCTTCCTCTCGTTAGTTCCCCAAGCACTCATCACTCCACCCAGCAGATTAACTGCAGGGTGAAACTGAGACTGGCAAATCAGGGTGATAGTAGCAGGGCATTGGGGACTAACAGTAAAACAGAGAGAGAGAAAGAAAGCAGTCGAGTAATTTGTCATTGTGCGAATGGAGTTACTACTTAAAATATTGATCGGAGCGAGTGGGCTTTGAAGTAGTACCATTTCAGAGGAGCTCTCGAGCTCGACTGGGCCTCAAAATTGGAGTTGGACTCCAACTGAAATGCCCGAAATGCTAACTTCGCTTGAACAAAGTCCGTGGAGTGCCTGAAACCCCTTTGAAATCTCCAATCACTTCTCGGCCTGTTTTCATTTTTAGAGACAAAACCATCCCTGCCTAACCCCCAAAATCTGCATGTCCCTGTTTTTTTGGGGCATGAATATGAAATATCAATGAGGATAAGGTCCTGCCTTGATGTGCAGTCATGGCAAAAAGTAATGACATTTCAGTTGAGATAAAATGACACCTTCCATAACGAGCCACGGTGCACGACACATACAGTACCTATAACTAATGTAGGTCACATATTTTACACGGGCTCCGTCTCGGTCTCTTGTTTTCAATGTATGTACTTAGAAGTGCTTTGACTGCTAGAAATGTTCTATTGTACATAGTGAGCATAGTGAACGATGCAGGACTTGTTGTGCATGCACATGGCATCAGCAGCACCTCCTGTCTGTTTGGGTGAATGTAGTGGTACGCCAGAGACTTCTAACGATCTCTCCAAGAAGTTTTTTTTTTAAGTCTATTCTTGAAAGTTTTTGAACAACCCAGAGAATTTGTGCTTTCAAACTTTCATGTTGATTTTTGCTCTGAAGTTTTCCCTTCTCAATGTTTTTTTTTTGTTGTGTTGCTTTTAGCATAAAAGAAGATAGTGTAACACTGCAAGAGCAACAGACCATAAATACATAACAAATAATTATAATATTAGGACAACAAACTACAAAGCGCAATTATTGACTGATCTTGAAAATAATTGGCTGTGTATAAAGACTGTGTCTTTTTTCAAAGAATTTTTAAAATAATAATCGGAAATTAAATGCTGCTATTGGAAGTTAAGTTTTAAGGGTGTTCATTGCTTCACAGCTTTCTTTGTACAGCTACAAACATCCTGTTTTCCCTTTCGTCCAGACTCTGAAAAACGTGGGTTGCACTTGATGCAACACTTCAGCTTTCAAGACTCAAACTTAGTAAAAACATTGGTTTTTGGCTCATGAGGTAGTTGGCTAACCTAAGAAAGATAAAAGCTCACCGCCGCTATGTGGAAGTGCAAAATTTTGGGAGCTGGATTGATGGTGGCAAGTATGCTGCTTGACTGAAGCCGGTTGAAGGAAACAAACATGAAGGCTACGGCCTTGTTTGCCAGAAAAAAACTGAAAGCGTACACACCTGCAATTTTAAACTCAAGGCTCCTATGAGAAGTCAATGAATGAGTATTTGTTGTTATAGTAAGGTTTAATATTAGGCCATATTTATTAGTCAAATTACTTGAATGTATTCTGCAATAGATAGACGTGACATCTGAAACGCGCAGGTGCTATTTGGAAACGAGCAGGAGAGATTATTGTCCAAAATACAGATTGATGGAGACTAATCTTGGCTCGGTAGATGAGAAGACGGATGCCGTTATTGAGGCTAGAGTGAAGGAGAGAGTCGCAGAATGAATGAACCTCGGAGAAAGACGAATTGAGGCAGAAGTGATCTGTATACGATGGAAGAGAGCACTGAGGGAGGGAATGAAGGAATGACAAATGATCAAAAGGCAAAGAGACATGAAGCGACTCCAGTGATTGAGGAGATGGATATTGAGGATGAGGTAAAGTGAGGAAACGGAGTTAAGTTTGAGTTGAGAGAGTGAAAAGATGAAACGAGAGCGCCGGAGTCCAGGTGTTCAGGCCGGCCGCACTGATGACATATTTACTGCTGGCTCATGTACCGGTTGATTGTTGCTCCGAGTTCTCCGCGGGAAAGTTGACACCGCTGCTCTTAACAAAATGTGACTGGATCAACATGTGTGCCCTACATGCCCTTTTCCTCGGTCGGTATGCAGTGTGCGAGAGAACAGACGGGATGGACGGAGACCTTTCTCTGCCTTTTAATCTTTCTCTGCTACTCTGCGTGTTTTCTTTGTCTCTTCTGTTTCTCTCTGTGGGGTTAAAGACGTCACTGCAAGCATTTTAATGCCTCTAACAGTGTTTGGCTCTCCGCTGAATCCCTCCGCTTCCCTTCCCTCTTTCCAAATAGGTTATTCAGGGCTCTGTACTTAACTGTACACAGTTAGCGGTCAGTCAGCATACATCGCACACACACGCACACACGCACACACACACATACACACACAATATGCCACGGGGTCTCCTTCGAGATTGTCTGCTTAATACTGCATAGCACTTAGAGGCATCAACAAGCCCCGTGGTGCTCTACTGAGCCGTAGAACGCACGAAAGCATGCTAATTCCCCCCCAACGCACTCAATCTATCCCTCTGTGTGAACCCCCCCATCCATCCATCCATCCATCCGTCCATCCATCCATCCGTCCATCCATCCATCCATCCAACTACTTCCACTTTCTGCCCCCTGCAAATCCTCTCTGTAACAAGTATGGTTTAATGAGCACAGAGAACACAACACTGTACACACAGTAGCACACAAAAAACATTGATTTATACCATGATCCCAATTTAATTATTATTATTTCTTTTTAACTTTTAGCCCAAATCATCTTGTCTATTAATTATTACACATATGTACAGCGCGTACTCAATTTTACTTCTCTTGATTTATTGCATCATAAGATTTCATCAGTGACGGCATGAAGATAAAAGCAAATGCTAACCTTTGGGGGAGGGAAGAATTATCAATTTAAGTTAATATATTTAACAGCTGGGCGTTTAACAGTTGTCGTTCTCATCTCATCCTAATTACCTCCTCTATTGTAAAAACTTTATAAAGGTGACCTGAACAGCCGACTCTTGAATTATGAATAACACACTTACAGTTACGTCAAATGGTCCGACCATTATAGTAGCCTGTTTACAGCAGGCTAATGCTTCAAAAGTGGGTCATTGTATGTTACAGAAAAGTGTTGTTCCATGTTGGTACAGGCTGGTGTTTAGATCCTCAACATTATCAAATAACTGCAGTAGACCAAAACATTCAAATATGTAGGTGGGAAAAAAACAAAACATGTCCACTAGTGTGGATTTCTTTTCCACAACTTTAGTTTTCTTACCCTTCCACTTTTTCTGTCACACAAGATCACAAGATCTTATCTCACTGAGATAATGAAGATGTGTTTTTCTTTTTAATAGAAGTGTTGAAAGCTAGAAGTGGAGGACAGTTTGGGGAGAGGGAGGTGGACAAAAGCTCCTGGACAGTTTGAAACTGAGCGATAACGCTTCAGTTTATATAAAATGTCTCTTAACGTGCTCATACATCGTTAGATACTCCTGAGTTCACGGCATGTGTATGTCATAATCTGGTGTTCGTAGCCCACATTTTTTACATCATGCTCCAATTTGGTATCGAAAGCTGCGTGCATTCCCTATTTTCCTGGATTTACTTTTGACGTTTAACTACAGTCTGCTGTGGTGGTGCTGTATAATTTGAGTATTTTCACACCAAAAAAAAAGAGCAGCGAACTGAAACGGAAGCTACTTTTCTGTTCGGCTCATCTACAAAGTAAAATAGAACATAAACTGAATTAATTAGGATCGGTGTCGTTAGAGCGCTCTGTTTTTTTATTTATTTCAGACTGCAGTGTAATGCAGAACGCGTCACATGGGACAGTTTGTGTGGCAGCTTTCCAACCAAGTGTGTGTGTGTGTGTGTGTGTGTGTGTGTGTGTGTGTGTGTGTGTGTGTGTGTGTGTGTCAGGGGACTTACGTCTGTTATGTAGTAAGCACATATCCCCCTGTGAGTCCTCACTTAAAATGTGTAAAGTATGCTAAGAGTTCTTGCCACTCAGCACAATAATTCATAAGCATTTCAAGACCCATGGTCTTGGGACTCCTTGCGCATTTGGTGTGTGTGTGTGTGTGTGTGTGTGTGTGTGTGTGTGTGTGTGTGTGTGTGTGTGTGTGTGTGTGTGTACACAAGACGCATTGTATATGTGTGAGTGAACGTCTACGTGTGTTTGTGTCATCGGGGACTGCAGACACTGTCAGCTTCATTTCCCCACATCATGTAACCGAGGACAGGCCGGCCTTCCAAGACCTCAAGCTGAAAAACAGCAAAGTGACATTACACACACACACACACACACACACACACACACACACACACACACACACACACACACACACACACACACAGTCATCAGGGAGAAGGGTAGAATCCTGGCCGTGTCATGCTCTGTGCCATAATCCAGTTTAGAAGGATTAATTAGGAATTAAGGAGTGTAATGTTATCGGTGCGTGATCCATTCACATGTGTGCACGCTGGTACATATTCACATATTTCACTCTGTTTTGAGTGTGTATTTAGGGCACGGATTATTCAGAACTAAGAAAGAAAAGTAAAGTAAATTTTTTTTTTTTTAACGTTAATACTTTCTCATTCAGTTTCCTTTTTTCACTTTCTCACTGCCCTCTCTCCCTCCTTCTCATCCTCCTACGTACTTATTACCCTCTCTTGCTCTTTATCCACGCTCACACTCTTTTTCACTTCAACTTCGTATGTTCCCGGAACTTCCATGAAATAACTTTTTCAGTCTTCGTCTCGCCCTTGTTTTCAGCTCCTGCGTTCTGCACTACCATTATCCTGTCTTTTAAGGTCTTGTGTAGGCTTTCATTCAGGGCTTTCATCCTTCCAGCCTAGCTTTGTCAAAGAGAGAAAGATGAGAGAGATTTCTATAGCTCTGCTACTCTTTCAAGAAGGCTACTGCATTCAGGTGTGCCTCTCTGGATGGCCATTTTGTGTCTGGCTTCCCATTTTTCATAGTTTTTCTTTATTTCTGTGGTGAAGAGTGTGACTGGGGAGCCGCACTACTTACAATTGGTTGACTCAAGTCTCAGCCTCTTTGCTGTATGAAGTAGCTTTGCTTTCAGACAGGAGATGAGTGGCTTGCCTTTGTCCTTGAGATGATGCTTTCAGTCTTCTTGTTTTTTTCCCCCTCCTCTAGCCATCTAGTTCATCTGTTCATTTGTGGCCTGTTTGTGCTTGCAAAACTTTCTGAAATAATTTTAAAGAGAGATTGATGGATGAATGACAATAAAACAGTGGGAGGATGATGGGGAGGGAAATGGAGACAGAGTAAACAGGAAGAATGCAATGAGCGATTAGGTTGTTTATGTCTGCGTGAGTGTTTCCTGGACTGCAATTTTCTGTGCCTCCCTGCCAGAATCAGTCAGGTGTGTGTTGATACTTCCTTAGGCAGACAGTAATGATATTGTTTTTATTAATGCCTGATTAAAATTTTAGTGTGTGGCAGCTTGAACTCTGAGTACATTTTTAACACCGCGCCTCTATCAGTCGTCAACAAATACAAAATACTGCCTCTCCGACTCTGTTTCTACCATTATGAACAACCATTTGAATCTCCACATGCAACAGTAGACTTGGAATCCGTCATCCTGTGACCACTGTGCTCACTACATCCATATTTTCATGCCTGTGATTTATGCTCCCTTCCTTTGTCTCCCTTTTTTTTCCTTTTTTTTTTTTTTTGCAAGCTGTTTTCGGTTCCCTCCATCCCCTTGCCTTCTCACTGTCTGCCACCTTTGGTCTCACTTGTTCCCTCTGGCGCTATTGGCAGCACTCTGTCTCTGTCAGGTGTGTGTGAGATAGCCTTCACGCCACTGACTTGGAGGAGATAGGCTTTTGGATGTCTCTGGCTCTATTCAACTGGTTCCTTAACTCTTTCCTTCCCAACCAATATGCAGATACTCACTTGTTGGCAGGTGCCCTCTGGATTTGATTGAAGGTTATTTAACAAGATCATACTGAGGGCGCTGCATGTTTAGACTCCTGTAAAGCGTGTACTATAAATTGACAAAATATTATTTTGCTTGCTGTTTTCTTTTCTCCAGGCATGTTTCTGCTCATTTCAGCAGGGTATAAAAACTGAATATCAACCTGTAAATTGATTTAACTTGATCCACCAGTGAACTTCATGACCTTCTTATTTCTGCCTCGTCTTGGTGTACTGGTGTTGATGAAAAATGGTTTGAGAGTTGGCCTCTACACACCAATATATTCATGGCATATCACACGTTGTCAGAAAATCAAACCTTGGACACAACAGGATAAACATAACGTACCGATAATATGAGTTAGATAGCCTCTCTCAGGGTCATAAACACATCAAACTTGTAGTTTGAAGGCAGTTTCACTGATGACCATCCTTAAAGAGGATAAAAAGCTTATTGTGATGAAATATGGAGCTCAAGCAAGTTTCAAATCTTAGCAAGTTGACTTTTCATCCTGTCCTGAATCGAAAAGTTTCTAAAACCAACTCGGAACACAAAACCCGAGTATGCTATTGCCTTATCACATTATTTGGCTGCAGTTTCATATTTACAGGTGCACAGAGTAACGTAGGAATTTATTGACGGACACATTCCTGGCCGCGTGATGTGCGTGTGTTCATCATTTACTCACCTTTAGCACCAAGACCACTTATTTCACTTTTTAGCTTGTCAGATGTTTGACTGACATTGTTCAGACAATCATTTACTTTGTCGCCGCCATTACTTTGTGCTGACCAGATAACATGTAGTTGTCTTGTCAGAGTTTGTGGGACGGCATAACTGCGCACAGTTTGAAACAGACCTGTCAGGACACAGAGGTACAACCTGGTGAACCACAAAGAGCTGAAAGCTGCACATGCTGCAGAATGAGGTGTTGATTCTCAGTTGGACAAGCAAAGTCTTCTACATGGATCATGTGATTATGTTAAAAAATATAATGCAATGGATCTTAACACTTTAAAACATGCAAACCCACAAACCGTTATTCGGTCCAATAACTGCTTTTTGGGTGTCAACATACATATAATTAAAATACATTGTGAATAACATTATTTATTTATAAAATAAATATTTGAACTGTTTTCATGTGTTAGACGTAGTGTTATAATCTGAAATCAGATATTCAAAATGCTCAGCTTGTTACAATGGCTGTAGCTCTGTTTAGGTTCAATTTGAGATTGTATGTCTGTTTGTGTAAGAGAGAGAGAGAGAGGGAAGAGGGTGAGTGAGAGAGAGAGGGGGGTGAGAGAGAGAGAGAGAGAGAGAGAGAAAGAGAGAGTGCAAGAGGGAGAGAGGGAGAGAGATGGGTGGGGGGAGAGTAACAAGGCCAGCTTTGCCTCCAGGCTGTTTGGCCCCAAACTCTCATCAGCCTGCTGGTGCTGAAACAGAGAACCTTCTGCCCCTTGCCACTATATAACCACACACACACACACACACACACACGTATAACATAGAGCACCACAAATACATATGCACACATGGAGAAACCCACACGCATTCATAACGCACACAATTAAAGTTTGTGACTGAATCATCTTCCCCATCTCTTGCTGTCATCCTTACTTGTTTTATCAGTGCATCCCATCGTCTTTTATCCACCTCCCTAATCTGTCTGCCTCTATCAGACACTTTCTATTCCCATATCTTGCCTCAGAGACAAGCTCTCTTTTCTTGCTCCTCCACTCCCTTCATCCGTATCTTGTTTCCTCACACACCCATGCATCCACCAGCTTGAGATTACTTTGAGAATGTTTCTTGTCCCTCGTCCTTTCCATTTCTCTGTCTGTCTCCATCCCTCCACCCCCTCCTCATCGTTTTCCCTCTCCTTTCCATGTCTCCCTCTCTTCTCAGCGGTGGTTTTAATGCATTATGAAAATGGACTGGGGCTATGAAAGCGAAACAGGACAAGTTTGGCTCTTTAATGTGACTCCTTTCACTCCTCATCTGCCTCATTGGCAGCTTGCATTTGCGCGCGCGCTCTTGCTACTGTGTGAAGTTGTTCTTTTTGTGTGCGTGTTGGTATGTGTGTGGGCACACGCATGCACATTCTTTGCTCACTCCCCCCCCCCCCCCCCCCCCCCCCCCCTGTTAACACTGAAAGCTGGGACCAACACCCGAGCTGTTTTTTGGGGGGGGTTGTAGTGGCACGTTCTCGCTCTTTAACATGAACTCCCAACACTAATGCATACGCTCAGACACTTTGGGCAAGCATTAAACTGCATGAATTATAAAACAGACGGGCAGATAGCGTGGAACACATGTTTCTCTGAGACGTGTGTTAATGGAGAAGCGTGTTAGAGCATGGATAGAAAGATGGTGGAGGCTGGAAAGAGGGCTTTTATAGACAGATGGACAGATAGACAGATAGATAGATAGATAGATAGATAGATAGATAGATAGATACTTAGTTACTTAGTTACTTTATTAATCCCACAAGGGGACATTTTTTCGCTATAGCAGCATAATAGATACAGGTTATGAGACAGAGGACAAGTGTCTGTCCTACAGGGTGGTAGACCTGGATGTACATCTCCCCATTTCTGTCTCTCTTACTCTTTCTTTCTCACATTTATCTCAACACCCCCCCCCCCCCCCCACCCGCCCCTTCCACTATCCCCACTTTGTTAATTTGTGTGAAGTTAAACCTCTCCATCTCTGGAGAGGGAGATCATCCTGTGGAGAGACGGAGCCACATGAGCCGATTAGATGGATAAAGATGAATTGAAGGTAGATGCAGAGTGGGAGCAATACAACTGATAAAAAGAGAGAGGGTTGCTATGTGATGTTTGACTATTAGATTAAGGTGGAGAATGTGCGGGTGTGATGAGGTCACCGAGCCACCTCATACCTTAATGTCAACTTTGGCTATTTAAATAGAGTTGATGAAGCTGATTGTGTTTGAGCTCGAAGTTTAATGAACTTTTACTGCGCTGCTTGAGAGAACAGTAGCATTGATTTAAAATAGCCTCAGTCTTTTCGTGTCATTTCTTTTTTCTTTTTTTTTCTTCCCCTTCCCAGCCTCCCCCTTTCTGCCTCTCTGCCACCTCCTCTCTTGCTTGCACTTTCTCTCTGATGTTGCAGCGCGAGTATGTGTGTATGTGGCTGGCGGTGGATATTCTGAGCGCGGACGGTGTGCGTGCGTGTGTGCGTGTGTGTGTGTGTGTGTGTGTGCGTGCGCGTGCGCGCGCATCAGGGTTTAATTGCGGTGTGCATAGAAACGAGTGTAATTAGCCGGTGCTCGCTTCCCTGCCGCCCGGCTAACAACCAGCATCCCCTCTGTGCTTGCTCTTTCTCTCTCTGCCTTTCTTCTTTGTCTCCCTCCCTCTCTCTCTTGTCTCATGCCTGTTGCCACAACGACAAGCCCCACTCCGCCATTGTTCCCCGCTGTTCTCCAAGAACAAAGGAGGAGGCTATTAGCTCCCTAAGAGAGGAGTGGTGGAAATGGAGGATGGGGATAGAGGAAGAAAAAAGAAAAGAAAGGATTGCTGTGAGGGTGGGATGATGAGAGTGTGGGAGAGAATTGGTGAAGGAGAGAGATAGGCATGGAAGAAGTATGCGAGGACACAAAGGGACCGAAAAAGGGAACAAAGTTTGAGAAATGTACTCAAAGGAGGAGAAAGAAGGGAAGGAAAGGCTCGAGAAAAAATATGTGAACAAGACTTTTACAGAATTAGAAGGAAAACAGATTAGAGTAGTAGAAAGGCTTGTGGTGCAGCTGAAATTGCTTTTTTTCAGGAGCAAGAATTAAATAATGAAAATTATTTAATTTAATTCTGAGAAACATACTTTGCTCGTCTGCAGAGTTTCATCCCATCTATGTTTTCTCTCTCTTTCCCTGCTCCTTCTACATTTTGCCTTTTTTTTTTTTCAGTCCATTACAAACAGAATTTGAGTGTTTGTGTGTGCGCATGGAGGTTTACGTGTATACACTTTGTACTTTTGAGACACTCAATACCGTACGTGGCCCTCCTGCCTTTGCTTGTAAAGTGTGTGTATGTGTGCACTCTGCGTGAGGGTCATTAGTGGCGAGTGTAGGCGGGTAATGCGCTGTCTGCAATGCTGGCCATCTGAATGTTAACAGATTGTAACGCAGGACCGAAAGTGAATTTGGTTTCCCAATGAAAATGGAGCAAATTACACTTTTATAGCTCTCTGCCACTATCCTTTGCTCCCGCCATTACTCACTGGGTGTAGCGACTAGCGAGAGAGATGAGGGCCGGTAGAGAACGGGAGAACAAGTGATTGGGAAGATGTCCTTACTCTGGAAGGCAGTTGAGGTGTGATGGTGAAACTGTGATTCACGGGGAAATGCAGGGACACCTTTTTAAGTAGTTGATAGCCTCTATCTCTTTTTGACCTTCTTGTAGAGAATGCAGCTTAGGGGGGGAAAAAAATGGCTTCTATTATCCCAAGAGAAGCTTAGATAATTGTCAAGATTTCCAAACCATAGTTGAATTTTTCAGGACCCATCCTTAATCCAAATCTGTGCGTGTACTGTGCAGATATATTAAGAAGATATGTAGGTGCTGCTCATATTTACAGCTCTTAACTTCAAATGTTAGTAGGTTTTTATAACGTGTGGACACAGTTTCTAATGGTGATGTAATGGCATGCAATGCCGACATAAATGTATTACATTTTCATTTATCACCTAAATCGTAAGAGTTGGCAATGATGTTTCATAATCTGATTGCTGAATGATGACATTTAGTAAATACACTGACAGATCGAAACTGGTAGACTGAGCTAATTTTAGCTTCATAGTCTGACAGGACAAGCTAAAAGTTCAACTGCAATAGTCTGACTTATGGTACACAATCCACCACCTGTTGGTCTATTTTTACAGATAAAATGTTGATATTTACCTCTAGAAATTACACAACACAATCATAAAGGTTAATGTCGCTAAAAATGCCAAGTGTGAGCACAAGCATGCTGAAACAAAAAGGTTTTGAATAAATGGATTCTACGAGTGTAGCCCGATTGCAGAAGCTGGGATGGCCAGTTCTTCATTGTGGGAATTACAACAACAATAATCCAACACATCTTTAATCAGTCAGACTGCCAAGGTAAAACTCGATGTTCTCCAAAATCCAGCTGCAGTTGAATCTGTGATTTTTTTACTTTTGAATAACCCTGTCTCTCCCCCCCATTGACCTTAGGTTAACTTTAAAGAACTGTTTGACTCATTAAAGTTTGATATCCTTTTAAGATTCACATTGCTCATGTTCACGCTGACGGAATGCATATATTATCTAATTCAACACTGGCTTTGGCCTGGCTTTTTGACACTGGTGAGTGTTTTAAATTTTAAAGACTGTAGCCGAAGTAGAGTCACGTTAAAGACAGAATCTGAGTTATAGCAATGAAACGCCTTACAGCATTCATCTGTGGACATTATCCTTATTCTTTTCCAGTTATTGCTCATATTCATGCTTGTTTTCAATGTCTCCTAGTGATGAATAGTTTGATCATATTCTCTGACTATATTCTGAAATGACTCAGAAATACTGAGACTTTAGCCACATGTGGACGACTATTACACTCTAACTTTTCTTGATCGCATCCTATGTCCAGTGGTTGCATCATCTGTGTGCATTTTGTCATGCCATTTTTATAATGACACATTTTAAAGGCAAAAAATAAACCCAAACTGCCATAATTTGTAAATGCTGGGTCATCAAGGGTCTCTTGCCCAGTCGGTTTTCAGAGGGGCTGGTTGGTCGTTGGTTGCTTCCTTCAGATCTGGGGAGCGTTCTCAGCCATCCTGGTGGCTTATGTGTGAGTCTCCTGAGGTGCAGGAGCATGTGCCGCCACCTGGGCTTCATGTTCGCCCCGTCAGAGCCGCAGACCTCCTCTGGCGGAGGCGGAGGCCATCGGGGACCGGCAGTTGCCCTTGCAGCAAAAAAACAAAAAACAAAAAAACCACCCCAGAGTCTGGGGCCTAGTTACCAACGGAACGACCCCGTATCCCTCGCCACCTCCTCCTAAATGACACGCACCTGGTGGCGTGCTGGGTGTCCTCTGTGCTCCTCCGATCTAATGAATGCGTGGTTAAAAGACCAGTTGGCCTGGAACTCGGTGAAGGAAAGATGTTTATCTGTCTGTCGAAACGTGTGTTCTGTGGAGGAGAGTACAATCTCATCAGCAGTGGTCTCGGCAGCAACTGTTTTCTAACGTTAAATGAACCGAATCTATCAAACTCTCAATCAATCTATCAATTTATCAAACCCAATGATGCTTTAAAAAAACAGAAATGCAATTTACAAGCAATTATTTACTCTAATGGGGATATTGGTTGCAACCATTGGTCTGTATCCTCTTTTTCTTCGCACTACATCTATGGAGAGAAAAAAAAACAAAAAACAGATGTAATAGTACCGGACATCTTAAGTGGAAAGCTACAGGAGCATTTTGAGAGGCCGTCAGGCTCCTGTCTCACCACCAAATCCTGATGAAGTAACCTCGAAGAGAGACAGATGGCTTTTGATTTGAATTAAAGCTGAGCTTCGCTGAAACTGAGTGAAACAGCAGTCAAGGTTGGCTCAAGGGCAACATTTCGCAGCCAGGCAGCGAATGTGTTAGTGCAGAAGCACACAAATACAAGCACACACGTAGACACTCTCGTGTGAGGATTCACCCGCCTGACCTGGCAGATCCGTTTCCCTCCGGTGGGAGATGGGGAATATCTTTCCTGGCTATGTGTTGCTTCTTAGCATCACAAAGATTTGTGTTCCTTGCTTGTGGTTGGAGCAGCGATGGGGAATCGTCTCCATCACTCCAACCCCACCTGTCTCGTTCTGAATGTTTCTTTTCTGCTCTTTTGCTCTCCACCCTCGTCCCTTCTTCCTGATTCTCTTCCTGTCTTCAGTCTTGCCCTCCCTCGCTCCCTCCATCTGCTTCCCTCCCTGAGCTGACATTTGCTGTCAAGCAGCCTTATTATTTTGTTCTTCAGATTTCTGATTAGAATTCTCTCATTCCCTCTCTTTCGCTCTCCGTCTCGGTCCCTCTCCCTCTCCGGTGCCTCTCTTGTCCTCTGGCCCTCCCTCTGGCCCTCCCCCCCCCCCACAAACATCGCTGTCCAATAATGTTTTCTTTCCTGCTCTTTCAATCACTTTTTTCGTTCTTTTCTTTGCCGCATTCAATTCAGCATAATCTAATTCAGTCTATCTCCCCCATCCCATCTTCCATTACACCTCTCTCATCTCTCACCGTTTCTCTCTGTCTCACTCTGTTTTTAAAGGTCAGTTTGCTTTTTATTTTTTTCTGTCCCTCTCCCTCTCCTTTTTTTTTATTTTTTTTTTTTTAACTCCCCCCATAAAGTTCTTGCTGCAGTCGCTCCCAAGGACTCTGTGTCTCTGGCTTTTAATTATACTCTGTGGGCCCTCTACTGTTTCCCTGTAGAAACATGCACACAACCTGGTTTGTGAACCTGCACGACATGCACAGACGTACGGAGTGCTCAAACCGAGTAAACAAAGTAAGCTTCACAACGACTGTCCAGGTGTTAACAATGAATGTTGTATATTCTCATCGCCGTGCAGTTTGACATCGGCTATCAAAAAGTATGTTGGAGCATGTTACCCGCCAATTATTTCACCTCAAATTGATTATTGAGCTGATCGATAGTGAGCAGATATTTTGTCCGTGCTGAGGTTCACTAATGTAGCAGGAGTTCATCATGCAACTGGACAGCAAAGGAGGAAGGAGAGGGTTGTCATGGTGATACAAATCCCTTGAGGGTATATTTCCCCCCCTTCATTTATTCTCTCCACAAGTCTCCATCCTGTCCACGAGCTGTATTTTTCTTTTTCTTTCTTGCTCTCTCTCATTGCATCTTGCCGTCTTTGTCTTACTACGCCTGCTCTTTGTCCGCTCATCACTCTCTGCTCTCTTGTTTGTTTGTGGTCTTCACATCTCTCTCAGGCTTTTCTTTCTATCTGTTCATGTCTTCTTTTGTTCCCATCTTTTTGTTTCTCCGTCTCTCTCCTTTCGTCCGTCCCTGTGGTCCTCACCTCTTGTCCAGGCGTCGAGGGAGGGAGAAGCAGAGGAAGGAAAGGAATGCTAATTTTATCACCACAGTGACGGAGTGCAGAAGGAGAGACGGGAAAGGAGAGAGAGAAAATGTCACTTGTCTGAGGAAATGAGATGGCCATTGCACTGTGTATGTGTGTATGCGTCTATGTGCGTCTCGACAGAAAAGATCAGGGTGACAGTCTGAGTGACATTTCGTGTATTTTTCCTCCGCTTTTCCTCGCTCCCCTGCAGAGTAAATTATATATATATATATATGTGTGTGTGTGTGTGTGTGTGTGTGTGTGTGTGTTTTTGTCGGGGGGGGGGGGTGCATTTTTGTGTGCAGGGGGCAAATGCTAATGTATGCGTGTTGTGTGTGTATGCATTTGTTTTTCTTTTCATTTTTCCATCTAGTGCAAGGGCTGTTTTGTAGCCTCTTTGTTTTTCAAGTCAATCATCTGTCTCTCTCACTTTTTCTTCGTTCCACTGCTCTCTCTCTCTTCACCCCTCACTCATGTCGGAAATGTAATCACGTTCGCGGGCTACACTGAGGGAAAGAGGGTGGGTGGGTAGAGGGTGGGGGGATGAGGGGGGTGGTAGGGAAGTGTGGGGGGGGGGGGGGGGGGGGGGGGGGGGGGGGGGCAAAAGAGAGAGTTTGAAGTGAACGTGGGGAAGAGGAAGAAAAAGCCATTGGTATGTGTACCCAATTACCACTCCAGCCAGCCCAAAGTCACCTTCGCAGGGAACGGACGCACGCGCTCTCAAAATAGATACTTCCATCCCGCCTCCTCTGCGTGTTGGATACAGTGGTGATGAGGTAGACCGAATAATATCGTGGCCTTCCTCTCGTCCGTCAGCGCGAGGCTTATTGCGAGTGTGACATCCCCGTGTGTAATTGTAGAAGTGTGCGCGGGGAGAAAAAAAATGTGTGCGTGTTGTGTCTGATTACGCTCGCTGATTGAGTCCCAGACCTCCAGATTTCAGCCCAGGTCCTCATCCTCTGATTAGGTGTTGTGATGTGTGAGAGAAGAGGGAGTTTTGTGTGTGTGTGTGTGTGTGTGTGTGTGTGTGTGTGTGTGTGTGTGTGTGTGTGTGTGTGTGTGTGTGTGTGTGTGTGCGTGAGAGAAACCTGACCACAGACTGTGTCTATTGCTCTCTGTCTTTGTGAGCATGTACTCAGCGCTTGTTTGTGTGCATGAATTCTTATGCTTCTGTCTTTCTGTGGCAGAATTTGACTTCCAGTCTTTTCGAGTGAAGACAGCTCTGCAAAGTGAATTATATGTCATTTCTCTTTTCTTTTCTTTTTTTTTTTTTCTCGGCGCACACGAACGGTTGGGACTTACATTTATGGTGAAGGTTTGAATCGGTGTCAGAGGCTGCAGGTTCACGTCAGGCACTGTTAACTTTTAGCGCTCGGGCGTGTAGACATTGTGGGTCCTCGCGTACAAAGCCATGCAAACATCTCCGCGTGTGTGTGTGTGTGTGTGTGTGTGTGTGTGTGTGTGTGTGTTGGTGCCCTTGTTAACTGTGGCCTCGTTCGGCTTTGCTTCTTAATTAAGAGACCGTGGGCCTCGCAGCCCTGCCTGCACTCCGCTGGGCCAGAAAAGGACAGGAGCAGAACGGGAGCGGTGGAAAGGCGAGAGAGAGAGAGAGAGAGGAGACAGAAAAATGGAAACGCTACGTGTCAACGAATATTGAACAGAAAGAGTGATAGATTTAGAAAGCAGAGGGCGGGAAAACCAAAGAAGGAAGGATTACTTGTGAAGGAATGAGAAGGCAGAGCCGATGAGGGAGAAAGTAATAGAAAGTGTGGAAATGTGCATTTAGAGAGAAGGGTAGTGCAGACTGATAGGGCGTAAGGCCCATATACATTCTCCATTTCCTCTGCTAAATTGATGCCGCTCATTTCCATAACTGTCTATGCATCACGCGTGTGTGTGGTGTTTGTGTTGTGTGTGTGTGTGTGTGTGTGTGTGTGTGTGTGTGTGTGTGTGTGTGTGTTTTTCGAGCGGTAATCTGTTCCATCTTATTCTTTACTTTCCATCTGTATAGGATCTTTCGCTCCATCGCTCCCCATCTTTTGCTATCACATCTGACTGACTCCTTGGGAATGAGTGTGTGTGTGTGTGTGAGTGTGTGTGTGTGTGTGTGCGTGCGTGCGTGCGTGCATATCTGTGGTTAGATACATTCCCGTATATCCTTGTGCGCCTGCCCGACTATCTCCGCCATTCTCTCTACCGCTCTCGTCGGTGTGTGGTGAGTGGCGAGATAGTGGGTTAAATTTTAATGGTGCTGCCATCTCTCAGTAGCTTCTGAAAGAGGGCCAATGCAGACTGACACACTCACTGAGCCGTGAGAAGAGACAAGACGGAGATAGGAGTGATAGCTTGCTAGACGTGCCCACGCGTGCCAGGCAACAAGCCCACTGTACAAACAACAGGTAGAATAAAGGAAATAGCACACCACAATGTTTTGGGGAGGATTCGAGTGACTTCCTGTCAAACCTTTGGCAGGTTCTTTTATTTTACAACTTGTGTCCTGTTTCCAAAATTTTGGCCAATATTTTGAAGCAATATTGCACTGTGGACACCAATGTTCAGGCTATGATGGAAAACAAATCCCATCCAGGTCATCGTGTAGGTTGAACACGTAAGGAGCTCAGCCGTGCAGAAGATAATCCTTACACTACATTCATTTTGCAGTGGGTTTAGTCCAAGGTCACAAGATGTATGCTAAATCCTTTAACACGGGTTCTTTTCCTGAATATGCCACTCTCGCCATCAATCATTTTTAGTTACAGAAGACCTAGAAAATGTCTCCACACACAGTCCCCGTAGGAATGTATTGGGTGAGCACGGAGGCTGGTCTCTGGTAACTTGTATGAATCTGTGCGAGTGTTTATGTGCATGGGTGTTTGCACAAACACGCGCCGGTCCCCGAGCCATATTGTGTGTTGTTTCTTGATTGTTTTCGTTCCCCCAGCCTCACATAGCTGTCTGATTGGCAACACATCCCCTGATGGCTCACTAAGCACATGGAGAGATTAGGTGTGTACTTTTGTGAAAATTGTGTTTTCTGTTTGTGTCTTTGTGTGCATGCATGCGTGTCTTTTGTCTAGCCCTAACTACAGCCAATTCCTCAGAGGGCAGCAGACAGATGTTCTAGGAGAGGATTTGCATCTCTGTCTCTGTTTAAATATCTATTTCTCTTCTTTAGTTTATTTTGGGGAGTTTTTTTTTTTTTTTTTCCTCTCTTTTGTGAAGGGGGGGTTAAAACTCATTTCACAAACTGGAAACCCTGCAGCACCCCAGTGGATCTTTGATGAGATAGACTTTTCCCCAGGTTCCCACGCAAACGTGGAGGTTGCCAGATCATGGTTGTCATTCCCCTCCAGCTGCTTAGTTTGACTATGATCCAGTGTTTTTGATGTATTTCAAATACTTTCAGTAGTTTCCCCCAAAGTGTGTGCAACAAAGAGAAAGGTTCACATATGTGAATGTAAAGCAGTGTTCACCACATTCTCAGCAATATGAGTTGCAGGATCACTGTACTCGCTGTTCTTTAAAAGATTCAAAGCTGTAAATACAATCCAGAAAGTATTCAGACCCCTTCACTTTTTGCACACTTTGGCCCTGATTTTCTCAAATCAAACTCCACACCACCCGCAAAAAAAATGCCCGAGCAGATCTACTAACGACGTCCAGTGAGGATTGCGTTTTTCAAATGTGCAATTTAACACACGTTTTCCATTTTGCGCGTTTGCCCGCATGCATATATGTAATATTGGGGCGTTTCTGCTTGAAGGTGCAAAATACTGGGAGGGGAAATGCAAATAGAACAATTTAGCACCGGCAACGATATTTGCGAAACCTGAAAGTAGAAACAGGAGAAGTGATTGCGAGTTTATTTTAGTACGACTGAAAGGAACGTATTAATCAGGTACGTACATCAGGAGAGACGGCTGCTCTTATTGTGGTGAGAAGGAGACGCGGGGAAACTAAAGAATACGTAGAGAACGTGGTTTTTACACCCGTAGAATCATGTTTGAGACGACAGAGGGAAAAACTATTCAGACGTATTGTTTGTCCAGCGATGACATTTCTGAGTTATTGAATGAACTGAAAGATGATTGACAGTCAACAACAAGGAGGTGCCATGCAATACCAGCAATTAAAAAAAAAAAAACGTCTTACGACTCAACATTGTCCTGCCTCTGGGTCATTGCAGCGTATCTCTGCTTGGATATCTCGCCCAGTCCTGATATTCAGGTGTGCTGTCACAGGTCCTGAATGTGTCCCGCGGAATTCACAGGTTCATAAGGTTCCCGAGCACTCGCGAAACTAATTCACCTGCTCATCACGGAGAGAACTTCACCTGCTGATCGGTGTTTGTTTGTTAGAGGATCTCATCCACCGTCCCTCCTATTTTATTTGCTGACGTTTTATTATTAAGCCTTTTTTTTTCTCGCCTTTTTGTTTTTCCCACAGTATTGACTTCCTCGCTGATAATCTTCTATATAGCGTTTTGGTCTTGTTATATTTATATTTCTTAATTTCAATGGGATCAGATTTCCTTTTTCCTTTGGCAGTCGTTCTGTTTTTTCCATGGCTGGAATCATTTTAACACACGCAAACACCTCATTTAAATACAGCGACTTGCACCAGATTTCAATAACACAATTACTCAGTAAATCCCCCACAAAACGGGTGCAAAAAAAAAAAAAGTGCAAACTTTTGGAAGGAACACGCAATTTAATACCCTTTATTTGAGATCTTACTAAAGCAGGCCCTTTGTATTGTACATTTAATTTAACTTACATTTGATATTGTTCCATATTTCCCATCAATCTGCACTCACTAATCTTTAATAACAAAATAAAAACAAGTTTTTAGAATTTCTTTTTGTAAACTCTTTAAAAATCGACAACTGAAATCCTTCATTTACAAAACTGTTCAATCCTTTTCCTTTCGGCATTTTAAATTGTGGCCAAGTGCATCCTGCTTTATTTATGTATCCTTGAGATGTGTCTCAATTATGTCTGTGACAAATTGAATTGACATGTTTAAAAAAAAAAAAAGCACACAACTGTGTATATATAGGTTCCCCAATTTAACACTTACATTTCAGGACAAAAACATGAAGTCCAATAACTCTGTTGAACTCTGATAGAATTGTGGTGAGGCACAGATCAAGGCAGATGTATATAACCATTTCTAAAGCTTTGAGTGTTGCCAGGAACACGGTGGCCTCAATAATTGTGAAAAGGAAGAAGTTTTGAACCACCACGGCTCTTCCTGGAGTTTCTCATCTGACAAATCTGAACCTTAATCAAGGAGGTGACTAAGAACACAACAATCACTTTAACAGAGTACCAGAAGTGTTCTGCAGAGATGGAAGAACCTGCTGGAACGATGAAGATTTCAGCAGCATTTCATCAGTCAGGCCTTTAGTGGCTAGATGAGTAAGAGGCATATGGTGATTGAAGTTTCCCAAATTGCATTTGAAGGATTCTGAGAGAGAGAGTGAAGAAAATGATTCTCTAGTCTGAAAGACAAAAAAAAAAAAAAAAAAAAAAGAATTCTCTGAAGCACTTTTGTCAGGTGAACACCAGGAACTGCTCATTCCTATGTTAAAGCATGATGTTGGCAGCATCATGCTGTGTGGGTGCTTCTCAGCGGCAGGAACGGGTAGACTGGTCAGAACTAAAAACTGAAACTGAAAACTTGCTCGAGTCATAGTCTGCACGACTATGACCTGAGATTGGGGCAAAAGTTGACATTTAAGCAGTAAATAATGACCATTCAGCATAGAGCCAAGACAAATCTAGAGAAGCTTCAGGACCATTCTGTCCTTTAGTGGGCCTCCCAAAACCCATATTTAAACCCAGAAGATCTATGGAGAGACCTGAGGATGGCAGTTCAGAATTTACTTTATGTATATGAAGATGACTGTGGGTTTGTCTACTGTGATAATCACTGTTGTGGCAGTCTTTCTGGAACTGGGCTCTCATTCCCCTTTTATTTCTTCATATTTCATTGACCATATCACTGTCTTTCTCCTCATCCTCGCTTCTCATTTTTTTGCTCAAGTCTCTCCCCCACAACACTTCCTCTCCTCGCAATTGCTCTTCACATGTTTTTCCCTTTTCCCTCTCCTCTCCTCTCCTCTCCTCTCCTCTCCTCTCCTCTCCTCTCCTCTCCTCTCCCATGTTTCCATGGCTTGATCATCTTAATATGTTGGCTGAAAAAAGCATAATGGCAAGGACCAGAAAACAGCCCAATCTTTTTTGCCTCCAGTCAGACACGTGTGTGTGTGTGTGTGTGTGTGTGTGGGTGTGGGTGGGTGTCCTGCGAGCGATGGCTGACATTTGGAAAGGCAAAATTCCCCACTCCTTTCCAGCCCCCTCATTGTGCTTTGCTCAAGGGATAATTAGACCTAGCAAAACTGGCCCTTGTCCTCCTCTTTGCCACATTTGCGTGCTCGCATATACATTTGTGTGTGCATGCTCCCCATGTGTGTTTGTGCTTGTGTGCCAGTCTTTCCACCATGCGGTCATGTCACAATTGCTAATCAGGCCCGTGAGCCTCGCCTGAAGAGACCAAGAGAAAGAGAAGGGGGAGGAAGGGTGGGCAAGTGATTGAGTGCTTTTCTTTGTCCTCATCACTGAAGCAGAGATAAAGATGAGTGAAGGGATGGATGGTTGGAGACGAGAGGACAGAAACTGAGGGATTAACAGGATGAGTGTGTGCACCAGCACTGTGACGTGCTTTTAACTGTCCGCCATGGCATGACACCGTGTAGACCTCCGTTTTTCCTCTGTCCTCCTTTCATCTATTTTGCTTTGCATAAGTCAGAACTGCTTGTATTCATAAAGTGCCTCTCTATCACGTACTCGTGCTATTTTTTTTTTTTTCTTCTCCCTTTTACTTGCTCCTTCTTGCTCCCACTCGCTCTCTGTCTGCTATCTCTCCATAAGGTAATAATGAATATTTGAGGGCTGACAGGAGTGCAGTACCTAATCCTTTTTGCCCTGGGCAAAATCTGCCTCATGGGGTGCATGTGTGGTAGAGTTCATCTAACTTTTTAATTGAGATTGAAACCCAATTTTTAAGTTTTCATTTCTTCCGTTATGCTCATGTAAATGAGAATTTCTGCATGGTTGTGCATATATCATAGCAGCAGTCAGGATGGACAGTACACTTGAATGCCAGTACATTAGGAAGGCCGCTGGCACTGTCCATAGAGGGACTAACATTCAGCTGCACGAACTGAGTCTACGCTTCTGACAGGATGAAGTATCTGTGAGCCAGAGCTCGTAAACCCCCTGCTGAGTGAAGGTAAGGTTGGGGTGCAGACTATTTCCCTAGTGGGAACGATGATGTTTCAAATTATTAGCAGCTCTTAATTGCTACTCTTCAGTGTGAGAGGTTGTCAGACCTTTGCAGATAACTCTCTGTAAGAACACTCATCTCATCCGTCAATCCCATATACACAGACCTGAACGGTGTCTGCAAATGTCACTGCATGCCATACCACAACTAGAGGAACAAGGCTCAGGGTTGATTGATACCCGGTGGAACAGCGAGCCTTGTTAATGATGTAATTCTCTCCGCTCTCCATAGAGGGAGCACTGTGCTGTGAAGGCCAGTGCAGCACCAAGGACATTCACGCTGTGAATAACAAACACCAAAGCAGCACACAGACTGCCAGAGTACCACAGAAAAAACGACTTACATACTCATTGAGTCACTCAGCTAGCGAGTCAGACACACGCAGCTGGTTTGTGAGATTGAACAATGTGCCGTTGTGTTTTTGTGTTCTCTCTGTGTCGCTGCCGCACTTAAGTCTCAGGTGATGTGTGTGGCTCAAGGTCGCATCCTCATCATCTTTGTCCTTTAAACTTCTTTCTGCCGCCCTCCCCTTCATTTGCTCTCTCATTGTCTCAGTTTTCACACCTTTATTTGCTCTCACTCCTTTTGATTTGATTTTCTTCTCCCCTTTCCACTCTGTAGCTCTCCTACACTCCCTCTATCTCTCCTCCTTGTAATTAGCCAGTGTAATTGCTGTAGTAAATCTTTTCTGATGTCCCAAGGAGACTGGCTGATATAGGACTGATTTAATAAGCACACCACAGCAGCTCACCTCTCCGCATGTGTGCGTGTGCGCGTGCGTTGGGAGGCTGTGTCTGTGTCCTCTGTTGTTTGCTATAGGGATTTATTGGCTGTTTGTGTGGTTTCAGCAAGTGCGAATTCGAGTTCAAGGTAGTGCTGTGTCGGTGTGTCGACTGTAGTGCACCTTATCAGCAATGCAGGCAGCATACTCGCACACACGTACTCTGTGTGTGTGTGTGTATGCGTGTTTCTCTCATCAGTGATGCTGTTACGTGCCATGTGTGCGTCATCACTGAAGACCTTCATGGCCAGAAGAGCAGAGAGAGGTCAGATTGGCCCTGGGAGAACAACATTTACACACACACACATCTGCACACATTTGGACCCACTGCCCAACCCCCTATCCCATGCATTTTTGTACGCCCGACAACATCACATATACATAAACAAAAGCCGTTCTTTCTTTCAGCTTTTTCCCCTCTTTCTTTTGTCATGTGCACACTCACTCACACACATTAACACACAACGTGGATGGCGAGTGAGCTGGAGTGTGAAGGTAATAAACACGGTAGCCAGGTGTTGGGGCTTGCCAGCCGTCTGCCATCTAACAGCAGTTCACCAATTGAACCAGTGGAGGGCACTGTGACTCCACACACGAAAAGTGATCTCACTGATGAATCCTCAGTTTTAGCCTCCTGTGCTTCACTCTTTATCACACTACAGTCTTTTTAATAAAATGTAGTAAATATTTAAAATGAATTGTAATTGTTATTTGAGGCAGATAGTGCAAATTCACTTTTAAAGGGGTGAACACTTAAGATTCGGTGGTTGAGTAAGTAAGGAGGTCTTCCAGTTTGAAATATATCAAAGTTATCTTTCATCCAAATATAGGAAATACACTAAATTAAGAAAACCAGATTGCAGCTTGCTGCCTCTCTGACAAAGACCCAAAACTATTTGATGATCAGTTTAAATTTAATCAAATAAAATGTGTAAAAGTAAATATCAATGTAACTTAAAATATTTGAGAACATTAAAAGAAAAAAATTGTTCTTTGAACAGTCACAAAAACATTTTCCAATGGGCAAAAAAATTTAAAAAATAAAATAAAAATTCACTTTTAATGCACAACAGAGATTAAGAAATGTGGTGCTCTTTTTTTGTGTTGGGGTTGGAAGAGTGTTGGTTAGATCCAGCAGCTCAGGTTTGATGACCAAAAGTGTAATTTATCATTTACATGTATTTTTTCAGATATTTTAGGTGTAAATATAGGCTATTTTTTATGTTTCTAAAGGAAATGTAAAGAGATGATCTATAACTTTTCAGTTTAAATAATCCCCACTGTAATTACACTGTTTATGCACCAGGGGAGCGCAAGGGAGCACCGTTTTAGCCCCTCCCACCAGCCCTCCCCCTGCATCCTGGCCCTCCTACATCCTGCCCCCGTTCCCCCTCCTCCCTGCCCCACCCTGCCATCTGGTTCTTTTCACACAATTGCACACACACACACACACACAGTCAGAAATCCTTTCTCCCCATTTCCTTTCACAGTGAAAAACAGGATGAAAGGGCTCTTTCAGACCCAAGGTTACCGCGGAAACCCCCTTATTCTTCTTCTGTCAAACACTCTTAGGTTGTAACACTCACACACACACTCTTATACAGAGAATGACAGAATGTTGGACATTTAAAGTTTAAAGGGACCAAAGCTACAGCTGTCCTTCTGTCTGCCATAGTTTTGGCCTGCTGTTTACTTTAGACAAAGAGCTTTCTGCCCCCCCTCCTTTTTTCATTTTCTTCTGTGTCTCATATACCTTTTAGAACGAACAGTTTAGCATTCTTGAAGTAAGATTTCTAAAACGAAAAACACAAGATGTTCTTTTTAAGTTTCCCTCACATACATTTTGTCTTTGTTGATGTGAAAGGTTGGCAAGAGATTTGTTTTTATGACTGTGCTTTTCTCTGGAGCAAATGCAGCAACTTTTTCCAAAGAACTGCTCAAGCCAGAGATATTGATGTTGAAACTTTTCACCCCCTCCTCTGTTCCACTTTAAACAATCTCCAGTCCTGGAATGCTGAATGGAAAAAAAGTTGGGTTGAAGTTATATAAAGTTAATGTTGTGTTTTTCTCCTATCTTGCCAGCAGAGGGCTCTGAAAAACACAGTTTTTGCTGCAAATATACATTGGAGAACATCATCTGAAAGCTTTTAGTGGGTTAAAAATAAAGCACAGCCGTCCACGAACAGGGAGTGGTGATGAGAGGATGAATAGACTGCATGAAAAGACTGAAAACGTAATAGAGGAGAGGAGAGGCTTTCCGAGAGGACTAAAACTTTTCTTTAAGTTTCATCTATAGTTTGGGATAGCCACAAGTGAAAGTGTACTGTCAATTTGTTTTCTGTTTTTTGTTTGTCTCTATCCCTCACCAGCTCCTTCTTTTTCCTTCATTCCATCTGTCTTTCTGTCTTTTTTTTTTTTTTTTTTCTCCAAGCTGAGCTACTCACCTTCTCCACTACAGATTTTTTTCCTTTTAAGGAGTGAGGGAACAAGGGTGGAAAGGACTAGGAAGGGGGGAGTGAAGGACAGACTCAGGTCTGCTGACTGATAAACAGACTCCTCTTTGTGCAGATAGAGACAGACAGACAGACACAAGTGTGCACACACACACAGATGCTTGGTTACATATTGACAAAGACCTCTGCATGACTTGGCTCCTCATGATTCTGTGCACCCCTCTTTCCCTTCTTCTCTTCCGCTCTCCCTACATCTCTGCTTTTTTTTTTTTTGTCTTTCCACATAATTAGAAACAGACAGAAGCAAACACACACACACACACACATAACCCCCCTTCTTTTCTAGTCATCTCTCAATGCCAAGCAGCTGTCCCGGGGGGGGGGGGGGGGGGGGGGGGGGGTTTCCAGGAAAAGAGAAGTGTGTGTGTGTGTGTGTGTGTGTGTGTGTGTGTGTCCGTCCATATGTGTGTGTGGATTTGTTTCCAGAAAAGAGGCCTTCTGTGTGTGACGGTTTAACAAAAAGGCAGCTGGAACAATAAAACATGTGGATGTTAAGATTTCAGCACTCCACAAGTGTGTTCGTATGTGCTTGAATATACTTTTGTGTGTGTGTGTATGTGTGTGTGTGTGTGTGTGTGTGTGTGTGTGTGTGTGTGTGTGTGTGTCTTTGTCTGAACACACATATGTTCTGCCTCTGTCATTTCCTTTCCTCCCCCACAATGACTAAGAGCAACACAACGCAGTGCTCCATAGCCACCACTGGAGGTGCCATCGGCTCATAAATGAAAACATACCGGCTGTGCATGTGGAAACCACGGAGCAGCCATTTTACAATCTGCACACCAGACCCCATTTTATGAATCAGCCACGATGTCAACATAGCCAGGACTGATTCTATTGGCTAGAGCGCAGCTGGCACTGTAGTGCTGAGGATTTACACATGCACAAACACACATGCTCCCTCACTGGCTCTCTATCTCCCTGACACACACACACACACACATACATACACACCGACCTACTGACAGGATGCTGCCACTAGGTTACTAGTATTGTCCCAGACTAACAGGATTGTTACTCCTTGAGATTATATACTATCCAGATTAGAGGTGCATCTGTGCTGAAGCATGTGTACTCCTGTCTTTGTGCAGGTCTGCAGGTGTATGATGGTATGTGCAGGGTGTGAAGGTGTTTAAGCTTTTACTGATATGATAGTATATTTTACATATAGTTTTATAGTTGTTTTTCTAAATGTTATCTTTAGAGGCGTTATTTTCTCCCATTTCCCAGATGTCATGTCTTGAAGAAGAGGATTATTTTAGGCCATTATCAGTCTCCCTGTTTGCGACTCCATTTGAAGATGTTTATTTGTAGAAGTTCACTTCCTTTCTTTTTAACCCTCCAGCTGTGACTTGCTGTGTTTGTGCAAAGATATTTATGTTGTTTCCGGTCAGATGTCCTGATGGATTTCCTGTGTGTGTGTGTGTGTGTGTGTGTGTGTGTGTGTGTGTGTGTGTGTGTGTGTGTGTGTGTGTGTGTGTGTGTGGCTGGCTTCCTGCTTTAGCTTCCTGCTCTCAGCTGGAACTATGGATTGAGTGTTGGACACACAATAGTGCTGTTGGTGTTGGTGGCACACAGCTGATTGTAATGATATAATGCAAACTACATGAAAACAGAAGATGTACAGACTGAAACCTGAGATATGAATGACGGTAGATTCTGAGAGAGGAGTTTTATAACACTGAAGCTGATACTGAGTGAAACAATGGGACTTATTAAGCCCTCAGTCAACTGACGGACTGCTCTGTGTGTACGTGTGTTCTAGATGAATGGCTGCATGGAGGGATGAGGAGCTCATTAAGAGGCTTGTTAACAGACTGTCCAACTGAGTGGCACCTCACATTGAGACAAAGCGCTGTTTGACTGGACATATGGACAAGTGAACAGATGACTGAATGAGTTGTTATGCTGAAGTGGTTCGCTCTCTCTCTCTCTGTGTGTGTGTGTGTGTGTGTGTGTGTGTGTGTGTGTGTGTGTGTGTGTGTGTGTGTGTGTGTGTGTGTGTGTGTGTGTGTGTGTGTGTGTGAGGGGAATACTCACAGTGCTGCTTATGAATGAGACCATTTTTCACTAAACTAATAAACTGCATTGAATGTGGACAGATTGTAATAAAGGATGGTGGTATGACAAAGAAAGTGAAGCAATAAGGCCACATCTGTGGTACATAGAGGTAAACCTCAAATGGCCCAAACAAGAGATATTATTAACACCGGTAATTAAGTAGGAGTAAGTAGGTCTATCTCCACAACATGTTGTCATTGTTTTACAATGGTTACAGTCGGTTCTGCCCAGATAGTCTTGCCGATTGTCATAAAATCTTTAATTTTAGCCTCTGTTGTCATTACATGAGGTCACCACCCGGTAGTGGAAGCAGGTGGGCTGCTGAGGACACGGAGCATTTTAGATTTGTATTGTCTGTCTTTGTGTCTCAGAGAGAACGTGACAAAGGGAAACAACATGATCACAGTATGCCGTACTGGCACTGTTGTTTCATCCAGACAGTTTCATCTGGTTCTGTGTTCCTGTCTGGTCTTTACAAACATAAGGCAGGGACGAGGTAGCAGAGAGGCAGATAAAGTCTTACATAGTGATTTGGACTAAACCTAAACTGGAGAAGAAGTAATGGGTAAAGACCAGCATGCTTCAGTGGTTCTCATACTTGAATCCATACACAAAGGTAGAAAGGGTAAGAAATGGCTGTGGGACTTTTTTTTTTTTTTTTTTAATTTATTTTTAATTTTTTTTATGTGTGGTGAATAGTTTTGATGACTACTCGTTTAGTCTCTATCAAAATCAGGACATACTTTCATCTCAAGTCAACTCAGAATAGTCTTTATTTTATTTGACCCACAGTTAACGAGACATTTATTCAACATTAATATGAAATGACCTGTTAAATGACTGAACAGTCATTTTGATTTGTATTTGACTGATTTTCTGTCTAATCATTCCAGCAGCATGGAATGGATCATGACACGAACGAAACAAGTGAACAACTAACATCCAGAACTCTGTTGAACTCGGGTCTAATGTGCCTGGCAGCGGGATGTCATGTGGTCAAACCCATGTGATTGTTCATCTTTCACTCCTAATTCTCATCTCGTGCATATCCACCCCCACACTCTGACACATCTTCACAGTCACAATCCTGACCTTGTCAGAACGACTTCATGTTACGTGTATGTGTCGAATGTCGAGTGTGAGTGTGAGTGTGTGTGTGCGAAAGGACAGTGCGTATGTGCCCATGCGTAAGCTGAATGCAACTTTAAATGCCTTACAGCTAACAAATGTCTGGCCATATTTAAAAGGCCCACGCACGCAGGGGACGTGTTTCAGCCATTTCATATGAGCTCAGTCTTACCCTAGGCCACCGATACAATAAACTCAACACCTCCATGACAACATACAGTTGGGAGAGAGAGAAAATAGTGAAGGCCCTGCCAAGTCTGTCAGTTTTTATAGCCATCACATAGGCCCTCTGTCCATTCCTCTAGTCCACTTACCTCTATTTTATGGAACCCGCTGATTTCATGCTGTATTGTCCTTTCCCTCATTAGTTGCTTTCGAACTGAACAGATCTGGGGATGTCATGAGTGGAACTACCCACTAGGGTGATCCCACCAGCATTAGATACCTCCAAGGACATTTATATTCTTATCCAAGTGTCCTCTATCTAGAAAGTAATCAAGAAATGCACTTTCTAACAGAGTCTCCCCTTCTCTCTGTCCACCTCTCCAGCAAAAAAGGAGCAGGACGGCGGAGACGAAAAGAAGCAGCTGAAGAAGGTGAAGGAGCTGAAGATTCTTGATGGCAAGACTTCACAGAACCTTTGTAAGTCCATTAGCGTAATGCTGCCATACCAATGACATTTCTTTTATATTTACTAAACTCTGTCATTGAAATGCCAGCAATAACAGCATGTTAAAGTGAGTTCTGCTGTTGATTGTGTTTGTTCATAAAGCCATTTTCCTGGGATCGTTCCGTCTCCCTTATGAAGAGATCAAGTACGCCGTCCTGCAGGTCAATGAGAAGATCCTCACAGAGTCCATGGTTCAGGTACTGGCCTAAGATCTGTCCTCGTGTTGGTATATAAGATTCTGTGTTTGCATCTATTCACATTGTTATGAGTGAATAGTGAGCTTGGGAATGTTTATTTCCCCGCATCGTTTTCTGTGCTCGCTTTCAGAGTAGGTCATTTAAATGTGTATTTAGCTATTGAAGGAGTCCTGAGTGAATATAATGAGCAGGAGGATTGTGTCTGCCTTGTTGATGTGTCCTTCAGCAGAAGGACATTCTTCTTTTTTTTAACCTTTATTTAATCAGCAAGTCTCTTGAGACATATCATCTGTTTTACAAGAGAGATCACACAGTTTCATAAGCACCCACACACTTCAAGACTCTTTACACACTGAATCGTCAAGGTCGCTGCTCATTAGCTGAACCCATCAATCAATCTGTCGTTGTGTTTTGTGTGGACCATGTCGTAGCTAGGGGCACATCTAAATGTCTCCACATCCTGTCAGTCATATATATTTTCCTGTTCTTGCCACGTAGAACCTGGTCAAACAACTGCCAACACCAGACCAGATGAGTGTCCTGGGAGAGATGAAGGATGAATACGATGACTTGGCTGAGTCGGAACAATTTGGAGTAGTGGTAAGGAAACATGCATACAAAGGAAAACATCCAGAAAATAGGCAATTTTGTTTCGGTAAAATAGGTATAGTTTGAATTTTCCCAGCTGACCTGAACGTGACTAACCACAAGCATAGCAGGAAATTTGGTGTGATGGCAAATGAGGTGTGGAAAATCCTGAGATGGAGTCATATTTCTGTCGGTATATTAGACACAGAATGTCCTCGTGTTGATGAACACAGATGGCTTTGTTCAACTGTGGAAGATGTGAGTAATGGATGAAATCTCCTTTACTCACTCACAAATCTGTGCGCACGCACACACTCACACTCACTCACTCACTCACTCACTCACTCACTCACTCACTCACTCACTCTATGTGGCAACAAACATACCAGCAACTGGTCTCAAATCCCCCCCATCTTCCTTTGTTTCTCCAGATGTCCAGTGTGAAGCGACTGATGCCACGGCTTGAGGCCATTCTGTTCAAGTTGCAGTTTGAGGAGCAGCTGAACAACATCAAGCCAGATGTGGTGTCGGTGACGGCAGCCTGCGAGGAAATGAGGAAAAGTGAGACCTTCTCCAAGCTGCTGCAGATCACCCTCCTCGTTGGGAACTACATGAATGCTGGCTCCCGCAACGGCACGGCATTCGGCTTCTCCATATCATACCTGTGCAAGGTGAAGTGTAGACATGTGACACACACCCACATTGAAGACTGAATGAATGCACTGGAAAGGCCATTACTTAAATGAGAAGTGTGCCGCATGAGAGTAAAGCTTTCATATAAAGAGTGGCCTACCTACTGTGACAGAAAACACTTAATTTAGTTCACTGCTCATGTCTTCAGCTTCACTTATTGTCACCCCTGAATTATATGTGAATCTCAACCTTTTCCTGTGCCTTATTCCATTTTACATAGTTTAGTGATGAGACAGGGTCTACCTAAAAACAGTCACATTAAGAATAACATACACAGGTTTTGCCAAACACCTTTTTCATTATTAGCTTTAAATATATAGTAATTTGAGTTTAACACTCGTATAAATATATACACATGACATCATAGTTCCTTCATCAGTAAAATGAAACTACACAGGGTTAGTGTCTCAAAATTGGGTTTTATCTGATTTTATCATGTGGAATAGCTGACATGGGCACAGTCAAATTTACATTTAAAACTGGTAAACACTGCTCACCATGCAAACATTAAATAACTTTTGATTGATTGCCTTTTCAGTGTTCCTTTTTTAAAATACATTTTTCTTCCAATCAGCTGCGTGACACCAAATCAGCTGACCTGAAGCAGACTCTGCTCCATTTCCTTGCTGACGTGTGCCAGGAGCGGTATCCGGATGTCATGAGCTTTCCTGATGAGCTCATACATGTTGAAAAGGCTGCCAGAGGTACACGGGACATCTAACTCGTATTATAATCTGTGTCTGGGCGTAGTGTCATCCATTCATAACTCCTACTTACTTATTGATACATTGTGCTCACATCGTTTCAACTGCAGGCACTGCATATCCATCCTGCGTTTAATGTTTTTATCCACAGTATCACTGATTCCTATGAAAACAAAACAACAGTCCATTGTTATCTTTGTACATAAGTGCTTTGCCTTGTTAACTTTTCCTTCTTTGTGGCAGTTTCTGCAGAGACAATTCAGAAGAACCTGGAACTGATGGGTCGTCAGATCAAGACCCTGAAGAAGGATCTGGAAACTTTCCCTCCTCCACAAAATGACAAGGACCTGTTTGTGGAAAAGATGTCAATATCCTCTTTATTCAGTTATTTAGTATAATTGTTCAGTGCCTCAATGAGTCTGTTCTTTTAAAAATTCAGTCAAAAGATTTTGTTTTGATGACATTTGGATTTTATGTACCTTAACACCAAGTCTTAACAGTTTCGTGAGCAACGCCCAGGAACAGTATGAGATGCTGGATCTGATGCATAAGAATATGGAGAAGCAGTACAATGATCTGGGAGGCTATTTTGTCTTTGACCCGAGAAAAATGTCTGCAGAGGAATTCTTTGGGGACCTCAACACCTTTAAAAACATGTTCCAGGTTGTGTGTGTGTGTGTGTGTGTGTGTGTGTGTGTGTGTGTGTGTGTGTGTGTGTGTGTGTGTGTGTGTTTTGTGAACAAAGTGTTCTAATTAAAAAGAGGCTGATGTGGTTTTCAGTGTTTCCTGACAAGCCTCAAAAAACATTGGCAGACAGTAAACAAAGACCAACAAATGAAAATATGGTAGATGAAAAGCAAATGTCAGACCAGGATGAGATCAAACGGGTGACTGTACACTTTTTGGTATTGACATAATAATGAAAGAGAGTGACTCCATTATGTTGTCGGTTTATACATTAACTGTAAGCAGGGAAAGCTCCCACGTCAGATAACTTGTCAGATAACTTGTTTTACCAGTTAGAGAGGATAACAGCCTTTCACTGGTTTTGAAGTTTTGTTTGCATAAACAGACATCAATTAGACCCATCTGTTTTAAGGATCTGTTTCTTATTTTTAACACTAAATTATCTACACCAAACACTTCAACTTAATGTGCATACAGACACTGACATTTTCTCTTTTTCTTTTTCTTCTCCCACCAGCAAGCGGTGAAAGAGAATCAGAAGAGGAAGGAGGCTGAAGAGAAGATCAAGAGGGCCAAGCTGGCTCGGGAAAAAGCAGAAAAGGAGAGAGAGGAGAAACTCAAGAAGAACCAGCTCCTCGACATCAACGCAGGTCAAGATTTCTGGATCATATCTGTTAATGTGCATATGCCTGAAAGAAAGAGAGAGTCACTCTCCTCGTCAGTTTGTATTTCCTTCTGATTCCAGTTGGGGGCAGTCAGAGTCCACACTTTTATGGAAGGTTTGTGTGTGTGTGTGAGGGGGTTGGTGTGTGTGGAAAGAACAGCCCTTCAGTATTTATAGACCACAGTTAATCTAATGTTGATGACTTGTTTTGAAGTAAGCAAGCAACAATGAATCCCCACATAAAGTGAGGACAAGGAAAATGTATGCAAGGAACTACGTGACCTCTTTTCACTCCCCTGGTAATCAGGCGATTTTTCTTCCATAAAAGTTAAATTTTTCCACTTTCAATGCGATGCTGTTATACTTCAAAAATATGCTATGAGCATATTGTCCTGTGTAACACATACTCATTCTCACTCTCATCCCTGTATACACACAGATAGGACTCAAATCCTGCCTTGCAGACACACATTTATGCACAAACACTTTTTCCCCCCTTCTCTCAGACTGTGACCTACTTTTCAGTACATTCCTCCTCTCACTGGCTCCATTTGGGTTCTCCAGAGACTTTGCTGCCTCAGAGTCAAAAATTTGCCACAGCCTCATTGCACTCTATTTGTGTATGTTACAAATTACCGTGTCTTTCTGGTCAGTGTTTCCATCATGTTTATCGTCCGTGTGTTGAATAAACATATGGTCAAAGTGTGTGTGTGTGTGTGTGTGTGTGTGTGTGTGTGTGTGTGTGTGTGTGTGTGTGTGTGTGTGTCTGTGTGTGTGTCTGTGTGTGTCTGTCTGTTTGTTTTGTGAAACTCTTACAAAAAGTCTTTCTGGCCTTTCTCCTAGTGGTCAGTGTTCCAGCTCGCTTCTCCTCTTCCCATCCTGCTTTTAATCCATCACTCCCACATTTTTTTCCTCCCCCCTCCCCGCGGTGTCTATCGTTCATGTAAAGAGCATTTAAAGGAACCCAGACCCCACTTGGAAAACTTTGTCTCTGTTAAAAGTATGGAGAATTTGTGCTAGAAAGTGAAGTAGTCACATTTCATGTTCAGCCTCTCGAGACATGCACAAATGGAACATAATAGTCCTTCAAAGATGTGTGTGTGTGTGTGTGTGTGTGTGTGTGTGTGTGTGTGTGTGTGTGTGTGTGTGTGTGTGTGTGTGTGTGTGTGTGCGCGCGCGCGCGTTTGTGGGCTAGAGATCATTTACGTACAGGTGGCATATTTGACTGCCCCTGTAGCCTAGAGTCATTTAACACCCCCCCTATTTGAATTCAAGCACACACAAATATGGCATACACACACCTGGCCTTTGTTCTGTATTTGTTTTCAGCAGCTGCTCTTTTGCACACATCTTCCTGGTTCCCTTTTTTTCTCCTTCCACCCTTCAGCTTTCTATTCGCATACATACCCTTGCTATCTCATGAATTCCCTGAATCACTCGCTGTCTCGGTAAACATAATATCTCGATTGCTGGTTAAACCCTGGAACGGTCAGTGTGTGTTTTCGGTTTGTGGCCTTGTCATTCCTAAGCGAGTCACACAGATTCACTCAGCGTAGTCTCACTCTGCACATGCTCTAAGCATCTCATGATAATTATTGTGAATGCCTCATTCTCCTGACATTTATAGGATAGTACTTTATTGCATGTTTTTCATCATCTAATCAGTAAATGCTTTTGCTTATCTTTATTTGGCTCTCATAAAATGTAGCCGTAGTATACTAAACTGGCTGTGTACCTAAATGCCACAACCAAAAGTTCACATTCACCATCTGTGCTTTAAATTAGATATTTGCTCCAGTTTGATCTGATAAATACAGTCAACTACCGAAATGAGAAATCCAGCTTTGGGCATAAACCAAAGCTGCTTACAAAACCTTCTGTTCCTTACTTCTACAGCTAGGTGTCAGTGCCGTCTTTGAAAGATGGTGCGAGGCTCTGTGTTTTTATGCATGTGGTAAAAGGGTGTGTGCATGCATGTGTGGTTTACACAAACGCAGATGCTGGTCTGGGAACTGCCACGAGGAGTGCTCACGCTCCACACAGAGAGCAAGTGAAGGAGCAGAGTGGGGGAGGGGAGGGAGGTGAGCAGAGCAGCAGATGCTCTGTTGGGGATTAGACTGAGTCTCTTCTAAGAGGGGGGAAGAGGAGAAAGGCAGAGGGGATGAGATGGGCTAAGCCTGGGCGGCCTGATGTCTTCACCGTAGGCGACTGTGAAAGAGGCACATTAGTAAAATAAAGATTCAAACGCTGTTTTCATTCTGTGTTTGTTGTTCCTGTTATCTTCTCTGTAAATGTTTCCACTCATGTCCTCATCTGTTATTGTGTGAACATCCATTAGGGGTGCTATTGCTCCACACAAGATGCCACTGCTGTGTGTGTGTGTGTGTGTGTGTGTGTGTGTGTGTGTGTGTGTGTGTCACAGAGAGATGTGTCTGTGTGTGCGCGGTCGGTGTAGATCAGAGATCTTTAAGAGCTCACAATATAATGCTATTGCACGAATGAATCCGTCTTATGTTCTTACTTGCCTGAGGCTGTGTCTTGCTGTTTTTAACGTGGACTACATGTTTGCGTGTGCATGTCTGTGCTACTCGCAATCAGTGCCATTGTTGTATCGAGTCTAAATTTGCCACCACCGTTTTTGAGGTCGTTTCATTATTGATTTTGTATTGATATTATACCATCAACCGGACATTTATTCCCCAGAAAAAGCATGTGAATTAACAAGAGCACATGATTACCCCCCCCCATTTGCCCAGTTACTAACTGCTAACAAACCAAACATTGTAAAAAGTCTCATTCTGATGAAAAAACACTTGTATATGGCTTTATTGAGTCGTGCTGCCCGAGGACACACTCACACAAAAACGCTATAGAGGTGCATGTATAATACTGTAGCGAGCATAGGCCCTGGAACTTTCCCCTTTTAGTTTGGTGTTTACAAGTCAATAATAAGCATGTTATATACTCAGCTAGGTCAGTGTTCTTAACAAATAGGTTTGTGTGTATGTGTGCTCGCACTAGTGGCTTGAGCCAGCCATGTGATTAGTATAAGTAGAAATGGGTCATATGTGTTTCCCCGGAAACAAGAAACGATGGCATTCGTCATCTTGATCCAAATGTGCAGTTCCAGGAGATGGACGTTGAGAGGTGTGGATGAGCTGTGGAAGGCTTAGAGAGTGTTGTGAGGGAGACTTTCTCGGACGTAACAGGCGAGACCACGGGCCATCTGTTTCATGGCTTACTGCAGGATTAGATACTGTGTGTGTGTGGGGGGGGGGGGGGGGCGAGCCATGTGTTCGTGTTTGGGGGTTGGGGAGGTGACGACATAAACCTTTAACCCCCAACCCCACTGCTCTCTTTCCCGGGTCTCTCGTCCGGTTCAAATGGAAATAATTAAAGCCATCTGCCTGAGTGCTGAGCTGTGCCACTGAATGTTGCCCACAAAATAGTCATGGCAACACTCACACTTGTACACACAGTATTGAGATCTGGTACCCCACTTGGTTTGGCCCACTATAATCTATTTATGACCACCAGACATCGAGGCTGTGCAGAGAGCATAAATATAAACAAACACACAAAGAGCCCACCCATACAAACTGTACCTGTAAACATGTACAGATACAGGGATCGTTTCCAGTCAATACCCTTTCAAATGTAAGCCACAATTACACAGTTCATTCTGTCTTTTTTTAATGTTTATGTGGATTCGGTTTTTAGTGGGTGTGTTTTTCCAGAAAGGGTGTGCTTGTGTGTTTCAGAGGTTATCTCCCAGAATGTGCAGTGTGTATCCCCTAGCAGTGACATTAGCTGAACTAGGTCACTGCCTATCTGGGCTAATGCAGTTAATTTGCCAACGTGGCCACGTGGCTGGTAAATATCCCCACGGCCCACGTGTGTTGGTGTATCATGAACAGGAATAAGAAGAAAATTTTGTAAAACCACCGTTCTCTTTCCTGCTGTCGGGAGACAATGACCGTGCACTGATTTATAATGACAGGGATGGGATTATGGTGTGTGTGTGTGTGTGTGTGTGTGTGTGTGTCATACATAGAAGTTTAAATGCAACTGCACACCCTGACTTGTTTGTTGATGCATTGCTAATATGATGTTTTGATGCCTCTTACAGAGGGCGATGAAACTGGTATCATGGATGGCCTGTTGGAGGCGCTGCAGTCCGGCGCTGCTTTCAGGAGGAAGAGAGGACCTCGGCAAGCAGGTACTCAAACACAAACAACGCAATAAATCTTCCCAAAACGTCGTGGACATGTTTCAAGGTTTCTTGTCTTATTTGATTTACAGATTCCGGTTTCCTTTCACATCCAGTTTTTGTTATGCGTGCGAGACGGGAGCACATGTAGCATACGAGACTCATTTGTTCCTTCTGCCTCTTTAACTCTGTCTCCATGTTTCTGTCAACACACAACAACAGATTTGTTTATTTTTCTTGGTCTCTGTTCCTTTTGTTGCATGACTCAGAGGCTGTGAGTTGTGGTAATATTCTCTGGCCGTAGTTATGGGGGCAAAGCCATTGCCATCAAAGGCTGGCACAACAACAAAGGAAGAGGGTGGGTGTGGGCAGTAAGATGCTTTAGAGAGGAACAACTGATCAGGGTGTGGCTACGGAATTGGAAAATATGGAATATGAATGTAGGAGGAGGATGAACCAGCGTGTGGGCAGAAAGTTTGAGGAAGTGATATCAGCAAGTGAGCAATACACAAGACATAATGCAATTGGCTAAAGTATGATTAAAGTATGGGTCATGTCCTGTGCACAACTCCAGCCTGCATGGATTTTCATTCAGTGCATGCTGTTGAGTCTGTAAGCTCATAGAGACAGCGAGTAATCAGGTTAGCTGTTCACTCTGTCTGCCCCACTATTAAATCCAGAGACTAGACTATTTTCTCCTTTCTTTTTGTTTTATGTTTGTAATCTCGTACACTTTGTGGATAATATGTCCTGCTAAGACCGTGCAAATGAAAGGGAGGAATTTAGAGCTGTTTAAACAGTAAAAATTGTAACATGATTCCTGGTATTAGGCAACTTGTGGAACCATGTGAGTGGGAAAGTGTCCAGTGCCCCATTAAGAGAGAGAGAGAGAGAGAGAGAGAGAGAGAGAGAGCGGAAGAGGCCCTGTGCCTGTGTGTTTATTCACATGCACTATTGTGTGGGTTCACTATTCGCACATGAGAAAGGTTGTGGAAGAGTGTGTGCAACCCAATCCCTTCCTCAATAGAAGCCAGATGTGAAGCGGCGCTGTTAGTTTCTTTCCTTCTTTCTTTCTTCTTTTTTTTTTTTTTTTTTTTCCCCCTTGTTAGTTTCTTTCCTTTTTTTGTACTTTACGAATTTTTCAAACTGGTTCAAAAAAATGTTGATGTTGGGCACAGAGCTGAGAGGTTTTCACAAATTCTGGGACATTTTTATACCCTATCCCAGTCCACAATATTTTTACATAGTGCCCAATCTGTACCTATCTGTCGAAGTCGTTTGACCTTCAGTGTATGTTAAATCCATTCATTCTTCATATTTCATTTACTTCCAGACTTTTTGTTCATGAACAGTAGAACAGAGAGATCCGGGAGGTGGAGCTCTTCTCTGTATGAACCTTCCCTGCCTTTTGATTGTTACCAGTGCTAAACTGGGCTGCCATGAAATAGTATCTGCAGTTAGACAGACCCCAACCCCCCATCTTTTAATGAAAAAAGTGTCTCTAAGTTTTACTCAGTCATAAATTTGGATGCATTTATTTTTCTTTTGTATTTATTGTAGGTCAGTCTTTGTTTTTGGTTTCCATGGCAAAATGCATTTTACTAGCCTGTTAGGTATAATTGTGCATTTTAGTGAAACAGGGATTGTGAGGTTCTTCAGCCCCACTGTGAAAGTCTTTGAGTGCAGGAATTTCTCTTAAATAACAAACAACACGGGCTCATCTCTGGCAAACTGACTGAGAAGGGAAATGGAGGGAGAAGCAGGAGCAGGGAAGAAAGAAAGGGGCCCACTTGAAGGCTCAGTCAGTCATCCATAATACTGTTTGGCCACCTCACACTCTGAGCAGGAAATACCTGATCATGTTTGTTGGAGAAACAGAGAGGAAGAGATTTCATCCATACACATACTTGTATGTAGGAAAATATAAATGGCTGTATGTATCACATCTCTGCTTTTCGCCTCCTCCGTGTCTCCTCGTTTACCCCATGGTGTCGTTTCTGTTTTTCTTTTGCTAAAGTTCAAGGATTTCCATGGCTTATGTGGAAGGTGTGAAGCCATGCTGTGTTTTCTTTTTTTTATTTGGTAATGTCAGTTTTGTGAGTTTATATTTTCTTCACTGATGTTTAAAACGCTGCCCCTTCACAGTTACCCACACTGCTTCCTACAAGCAGGAAGGGCCTTAAGACTTTCACCCACACAGTAGGACTGTGTCTTCATGTGTGTGTGTGTGTGTGTGTGCACATGTTTGACTGGTTGGTTGAATCACAGGTCTTAATTTAGTGGAGCTGAAGTAGGAGGAGGCACATCCGGACTCTGGCACCGCTGGGGCCACAGGCTGCCTCCATCAGCCGTATAAAAACATCTTCTCGCTCATGTATGCACACGAAGAGTATTATTAGTGCTTACTACAAAAGGCGTAATATATGCGTGAAGTATGCTGCGTACAGGGGGGAAAAAGAGATGGATAAGGACATTTAGATCTGAAGAAAAGTCATTCAGTTTGTTCTCTATACGTTACATAATATCGCAACACATCTTTAAGGAATAAATGTTGTAGAAAGAAGTCATTTATGTTATCGAATCCTTTCGAAAACATAACTAAATGACAGTGTTGTTGTGTCTAAGGTAGATAAACACAGGTGGACTCGTATGAAGCTGTAAGAGTTCATAGAAGTGGCATCAGTTTGGTCAGATGGAGTTCCTCCTCTCTCCCACCGTCGCTTATTGTGACTTTTAATATGCCACTAGTCCTGGGCCAGTTAAACCAGTTGCTCCATCTAATTACTTTCTCCGGCACAACTACTTTAAGCCATTGTGTTCAACGATTTTACTGATCAGATGTCACATAATTAGTCTTTGAACAAAAAACAAAGACTCATTCTTTTGAACAAGTTATAAGCGAGTAAAGGAGCGGAGGAGCAGTGATATTTTCTCTTATTAAGGGAATTTAACAGACAAAATCAAAATGAAGCTGTACGTAAAACAGAAGTTTCGGCTGCCTGATATTCCACATAATTATGTCTATAGATTATTTTTACGTTACTTCACAATACTTTTATGCTCCCTTGAAATAACTTTAGTTTTTCCTTGCAAAACGTTTTGCATTCCTGATCCATATGAACGGTTGTCGTGTGGATTCAATCCAGTTTTGATCCACTGCCATTTAAGGGAACCAACCTGCAGACAGTAGGGAAAAGGGGAGATGATGTGACACTTTACATAATGCACTTAGTGTCTGTTTCTCTTTTTGAAAGGCAGATCTTCCACAGTAGCCAGCTGCTGTTTGTGAGCGCAGCTGCCCCTTGGCTGGATACGGGTACATACGGCTATTTCAGCTGCTGCTACAGTTCATTCTGTGGCGTTGCAGATATGTCTAGCTGTTACTATTTAAACTTGTGGTGCATCTATAAGAGATGTTACCGACACACCTCAGGTTGTTAGGAATACAGGGGCTTCGATACAACATTTAGCCGGCAGTACCGTCACTGCACACACACACACACACACACACACACACACACACTGCTGCATGTAATCGGTGTTACACTCATCAAAAGCAGATTTTCTGCTCTATTTTCTGTTGGAACACGTCTTCATTTTGAGTTTAAAAAGTCTTCTTGTACACTCAAGTACTTTTTAGTTAGAAATAAGAAAATAACAAAAACAAAATATATTGAGCTTTAAAAAGGGATATTTTGATTTTAATTACACAATATTAGTGGGGTTATTTAATCACTTTCTACCTGAACAACAGTGTTACTGTTTAAAAACAGCCATGACAGTGGCGGCGTAACATTTTCACTCACCTTTGACCTCAGTTGTATACTTGAAAAATACCACGAGAACCTGTGTAACAAATGAAAAAAAAAAAAAAAGAGAAAAGTTTAAACCCAGCATACTTTCTCACCGATGTATGGCTGACCAATCACAGTGTGAAGTTGGCGGCATCCCAGTATTCTCATTGGGTTGCATGATTGTCTACCTTTTATAAAATGGGACCTGAAAATGATTTTTGTGGTTTTATTACCGTTTTGTTTTCGACTCTGGAGCTATTTGATTGCTGTTGTGCTTGTAACTGGCTTCATTACATGAAGAGTGTGCCTCACCCACACAGCTGCAGTGACTACAAAAGTCACCAGCTCAGTGTTAAATTACTACTGAGGACCTATTCAGTGTTGTCATGCTTATTGTGTCACAGCAGTGTGACTAAAAGGATAGCCACAAGGCTGCGGAGGCTTTATACCCCCTCACCTTTGACCTGTGCCACAGATCATTGTGTGTGTGTGTGTGTGTGTGTGTGTGTGTGTGCGTGCGTGCGCGTGTGTGCGCGTGCATGTGTTCAGAATGAGCAGACTGCACAGGGGCTCCTCAGCTGTCTACCCTCCTTCTGTCTACCCCCTCCCTTTTAAACACATACAGACAAAACACACACACCAGATGCTTGCATGCCGATACAAAGACACAAATGGGTGTTTGCATACCAATACATGCTGCCAAATACACACCATTACATAGCAAGACAAACGGCCTTTCATCCAACACTGTCACACTCCGGCTTCAGATTTTAAGATGATGTGTTTATGTCCTTTAGCATGAATACAGACTCATCAGCTGCATGAGGCTAATCTTGTGTGTGTGTATGTGTGTAAAAAGCAATTAAGTGGAGGAATGATGTGTCTAAACACTCGCTTTAGACCCATCTGCTGGGTCATGACCCCTGCTAGTATAGCCAATCACAATAGCAACTAGTTGAACAAAGCACAACAGAGAGATGGCCTGAGATAAAGGGCAAAGCAACAATGGAGGCACGTGCTGGCACTGCTGCTCTTACAAAAGCAGAAAAAAAGACCTCTGAAGACTTGTGTCTTGTGAAGACAGATGTTCTCACACACACACACACACACACAGATACACACACACATATACAGACAGATACACACATACACAGACAGATATACACACACGCACACATACATACACACACACACATACACAGACAGACAGAAGCACACATACATACACACACGCACATACACAGACAGACAGAAACACACATAAACACACACACACGCACGCGCGCGCGCACACACACATACGCACACAGACAGACAGACACACACACATACATACACACACACACATACACAGACAGACAGAAGCACACATACACACACACACACACACACACACACACACACACACACACAAGCATACATACACACACACACTCACAAAAGTTTATTCAGACCAATAGGACGGGACTCATCAATCAAGTCATAACTAAAACGGTGGTAATGTCACATGCTTGCTCAACACCCACTTCAACACTATGAAGGCCAACCACATATTTGCACCAGTTGAACCCATTCAGACATAACATCCGGGATTTTACATCAATAGCCAGTATTGGTGCTAGATGACGTCACTCTTTCCCACAGTCCTCCAGTGCAGAGCAGCAGTGTGTTACCCAGTGCAGCCTGAGGAGGGCGATACCAGTCCCTGCAAATAAGAGACACTGATGGAGGTCCAACCTTCATCTGCAAATACACCATCATCCTAGCTGTGGCGCTGTCACCATGTTGTCATGTGACTCAGTGGTTTGCTGCAAAATGTGTGCAAGAAACCACGCAAGAAAGATGGCTGCTCCCTTGTATTACCAAGCAGATTTCATATTCATTGTTTATGTGGGAGGAAAGAAATTGTGATCAGAGAGGAGGTGTGCATTTTAGTTTAAAGTACCTTCTTATCTCCAAATGCCCGACACGTACTAGTCTGCAAATTCCCTCTTCACTGTTCTTCCTGTTTTTGTGTTTTCCATTCATAAAAGCACCAACACATATTGTACAATAAAGCCTTCTTTCCCTCATCAGGCAGTCATTATTAAGTCTCCTGGAGTGTAATGTGTTACAGATGATCCTTTCACTACGTTCTTTGTGCCGCTGACCACAATTCAGTGTGCAAACACACTCATAATTCACGGCCATCAGTAAACAGACCTAAAAAACGCTCTTTGTTTCAGTCCCTGCTGCTGCAGCCGCCAGGCTTCATGCCAGGAGCATGGATCATTTAGTCAACATCAGAGAGAGAATGTGCCATCAACATGCAGGTTGGGAATTTCCTGTTTGCAATGCCCCGTGGTGTAGGGCAACTGTGGGAATTTTGTACTGAGCTTTAGCAAAGTTTAGAGGCTCGCCAGAGACATTGAAAAAATGTCATAAGTGAAGCGGCAGAGGTATCCCGATCTTCGGTCGCTAATATGGATTAATTAAGTCTCAAAATTTCTGCTTGTTACATTTCATCAACATAATTTAGACAGCTCCGTCCAGAGTCCACATAACAAACTCAACAACTGGTTCACAGGCTGAGTACTGCTACTACGACAAGTAATCGTATTTTCATCAGTGTGAAGTTTAATCTTACTACTACTTCAGCGAAGTGAAGTTTATTATTTAAACGTCACATGTAAAATCGGTGCAGTGCCCTTTTTAAATGCATAATTCGCAATCTGGCTGGTCAGTTTAGTTGCATTATTTTAGTTGTGTCAGTCTCATCTGAAGGCTTTAAAGCAAATCTATCCACAGTGTTCCCTTAAAGGAAAAGTCTGGTGTTCTTTATACATACATATTATTATTTTTTAGTCCCCAGTAAGCGCACCATTTACTACTCTTGAGAAGTAATTTGTTAAAAGTACTCGGTAGTTATTTAGCCTTTACTTTAAATTAAAGTTAGTATTGCTGAGAGATTTGAAAGACTTATATATTCAGTCGGGGGCGGAAAAAAACGAGCATGGGAAATGGGCCTAAGAGAGCTTGCCAAATGCATCGTTGATTGTGTTGTTTTTGTGATGAAAATATTACGATGGATGAATATTGCCAGCCTGTTTCACTAATACCTTAATGAGCTCATTTGAAGTTGTCGATCCGCTCATGTATTTGCTCCTGAAGCAGTTTGAGTTCACATATTTGTAACGATATTCAAATGGGGGAAATTTGCCGCGTGTGCTCTCCTTACCTTAATCAGCAGGTTTCTGTCTAAATCCCCCCCCCCCCACCCCCCCAATGCTGCTTCCAAAGCAGCGGCCCTCTGATCCTGACTCTGATCCTCCCCTCACTTCTTCCTCTCTGTCTTGGCTCTCATGAGGGAGCTGGGGAGGATGAGAGCGGAGAGGAGCTGGGTTGACAGCCTTTGAAGAGCTTTTCTCTGCAGGCTTGAATTTTTTTTTAGGACATGCTCGACACACATAATAACGCCCACGCTGACACACCTTGGTTTCTGGGTCATTTGCATAATTTCTAATTAGTAACTTTATGAGCAAGAGAGAGTTATGGAAGAGACACAAATAGATACAGAGGAAGTATAAAAGTAGACTGAGAAGGAGATAAAGTCTTCCCATGTTGGTGCTTTTGATGGGGAGAAATCTTTCTCAGAGGAAAGTGTGTAAGGTGATAATTTAATAGCCCGGCTGTCTGCGTCCGTCAGTCCGGCTGAGACTCCCAACGAAAGACCTCGGCTCACTAAAGAAGATAAAATCAACTGAATTTACAAATCCTCCTTCTCCTCTTTCTCCCCAGACTCAATTGTGTCTTTGTCACAACTAGTTCTGGAGACCTGCTCGGTAACTCTGTCTGTGTGTTTTCTTGCGTGTTTTCTGCCCATCAGAACCATGCGACAAGTCTTGATATGTTTTTTTTTTTGTGTGTTACCATGGTTCATTGCATGTGACTCAAAGTTTTTTTGTTTTTTTTCTCCTCAACTTTACATCCATGTTGTGTTTATGATCATGTCTGTCTTGGACTGATGTTGCATCGTGTGCTTGATGAGTGAACAGCTCTGAACATACACCAGGCATAAAATAAGAGCAAACACACAAACACAATCTCCCACTGACCTATATAATTCAAAATGGCCACTGCTGCACAGCTGTCCTCCCACGCAAGGAGAGTGGTAAAGGATGCAGGGAGGGGAAGAGAGATAAGACTGCTGCTGCTTGTGTGTGTGTGTGTGTGTGTGTGTGTGTGTGTGTGTGTGTGTGTGTGTGTGGAGGAAAGGAAATAACAGTAAGCAGGTAGAAGAATAAAAACGACAACATCCTCAGGCCACAATCTGTCACACTTGTTCTGTTTCTCTCTGCATCTTATCTCTCCTCGCTGCTCCGAATACTCCTCGGTACATTTTCATGACTTTATTTCCGTTGCTTCCTGTCGTTACTCACAGCTTATTCCTCCTCTGACTCAGTCTCCCAATCCGTGTTCGTCTCATTTTCATTCATCCCTGCCTCTTTAATCTTCCCACAGCATGAATCATCCCGCTCCGTCTTACCCCTTCCTTCCCTCTCTGCATTTTCACACACATCGTCTCCATTCCTTCATCTCATCAGTCCCTCTTTCTCTTTCTCTTTCTCTTTCTCTTTCTCTTTCTCTTTCTCTGTGTGTGTCTTACATCCCATTTTCTTTCCTCATTTTCCCTTTTTTTTCACTTCAGAATAATGTTGAGTCTAATCTGACTTTAACAGTGAGTTACTCCACATACCACACTCACACACACACACACACACACACACACACACACACACACACTCACACACACACACACACACACGCTACTGCTCCTCCATTTGTGTGTTTCTTTGTCAGGTTAATGCATGTGTGTGTTTGTTGGAAAGAAAAAGAGCATCCATGTTGTTTCTTATCATCCAAAACAAATGCCTATGACAGTGTTGGGAGACACGTACTTCGGCATCATCGTCGTTTCTGTGTGTGCAGCCTGGTGGCCGATGCATTAACTAAAATGAACCTTTCTATCTGCAGTGAAAACTGTTCCATATCTGGCTGGTGATGTATGGCTTACTGACATGTTTTAATTTTTTGTACATGTCCTTTTTGCACGTAGATCAGATATGTCACTTCCTGGCATGCACTGACGTATCTGTATGGAGTCATCATGATTAAAATGACATCTGATTTATGTTACGGTCTCTTTATTCGTGTCTCTCACTCACTAAGTGTCTTCTTCTGTCTCAGCCAACCACCGACGAGCTGGTCATGCAGTGACCAACATCCTGGCCAAAGAGTTGATGCAGGAAGACAAGCCGTCATCCAGTAAAATACCCTCAAAAAAGACAAAGACAGAAGAGAAGGAGGAGCCAAAAGCAGAAGGAGCAGAGTCTTTAGAGGAGTTACTTGAGACTGCTCTCTCTCGGTCTAATTAGGCACCCAGGTAGAAGGGTTTTTTTTTTTACTCCCAGAGTCGGTGATATCTAAACACGGATTAATTTTTCTTAGGCATTCCAGGGGCCAACATCGATTTGAAATTAGTTTATTGAAAAATGGCCTTTGTTTTTCCAACCCACGTCTTAAAAGGACCAACTTGTAGGATAGCTGATTGTGTCTTCTGTAATGAGGAGAGAGGGAGAGCAGAGGGGGCGGGGCTTTCACCTCAGCCTCAGGTTGTCCCTCACTAACCTTTGGATCTTTACCGTAAAGGTTTCATTGCTTTCTTCAGCATATGCACATATATGTTCTTTTGTCTGTGTCTCTTTATGTCTATATCCCTCGATTCACCTGTCACCCATCAAAGGGCATCTTTAGCAATTCCAAAGACTTTCTCAGGAGGGATCCACCCTTTATTTAGTTATTATTCCCAGACTTAGACTGGGAATGTCTGGAAGTTGGCACATCCTGCAGGCGGTGCAGAGAGTCGTCTCTCAATGATCCAGCCAAGACCACATTGCTCTTTTTTTTTTCTTTTTAGAAATGGCACGTGTTTATTTGCAATTGTTTGATATACTGCATGTTATACTGTTTATAAATGTTTATCATTTTGCTGTATTATTGAAAAAAAGTGCCAACCAATAGAAATCCAGTCTTGTCATTTCATTTCCAGTCTTTGTGTAGTCACAGTTTCCACTGGGCAGGTATGTGGACCAGTCCAACACCTTGTCGACGGCATTTATCACCTGGGTGTATGTTTTGGTGTGTTTTTTTATTTTTATTTTACTAAGAAGGGATTTAACTCACTGGTGTGCATGCACGAGCTTATATAAAAATGGGATAATTTGCATGATCTTGTCTTAATTATGTTACCACACGTGCCCACAACAAGTTATATGAAGAAAACATGCCATGAACATGACTGTCCCATAAACGCTAGAGGGAAGTAGAGTTAGGTTGGAGGAGAAATGTTCTCTCGCAGAGTTGAACCAAAAACATTTGCTTTTTAAAAGGGTGTTTCCTTACCAACCGAGTCTGAGCAGTTTACATGCCTGTGTTTTCGTGTATGAGAACGTCTGAGTGTGAACTAAGCTGCCTATATTTAGTTTCCTGTGCACAATCAACTTCTAATGTATGTGTGTGTGTTTGTGCATGTAGCTTTGAGTGCGTGTGTTTTGCCATCTGTAATTACTGTACGGTACCGACCATGCTGTCATAAATGCTAGGTTTCATAAACAGCCTTGTGGTCTTTCTGCTGAGGAATATAGCACACTGGAAAACTGCCCAAAAACTGCTGAGACAAGTATGTGTGTTTGTTCAGTTGTCTCTCTCTCGCTCTCTCTCTCTGTGTGTGTGTGTGTGTGTGTGCGTGCGTGCGTGTGCGTGTTGTTCACCCACTTTCCCTCCCACTGAACTGCAGCACTACTCTCTGAATGTCTGGCATCGCTTCTATTTGAGTTCAGTAGCCATCAGCATTGCACGTTGCCATGATTTTGTGGTGTAAAATCTGACAGGAATCCTGCGAGGTGATGTCAGCTGCTCCATGCGATAATTATTCCTATGCAAACTCGTTAGTGTAGCGTGCACCCCAGATCTGTAAACCTAGCCAGTCTCAGGACAAACAAACCAGTGGGTGGACTTCAGCGGTCTTTATAATCCTGCTCCAAGACTAAAAGCATTTCAGGACTCAACATTTTTTTTTAATTTTCTCACAACACCACCAGCATTGTTATGTCATCCCCCGTAAAAGTTTGAATGTGTTTGGAGGAAGTGTCACTTGAACACCATGAGGAGGAATGAGGTGAAGCTCTGGAGGTGTAGAAAATGCTTGTTCTGATCGAGTGCTGGAGCTTCATTTTAATCTCATTATACTAAGAATATTTAGGTGCAAAACGCAGGAGAGTACTGCGCCTGCTCTCAGGCACAAAACACGTCGTAGCGGTATTTGAACTGGAGACACGCCTGTTGTGGTATGTCTCTGCTGTTATGCCCATGTCTTCAGGTGGACAGCGCCAGATTGTGTGTACCAGATCCCGAAAAGCAACTGTTTCAAAGTTGAGAGAAAGGTTTGATGATGACAAAGATCATAATATCACTGGAATATGTGTCCTAATTTGAGTCATTCCTTTTGTTCAATAATTGTTTTTCTTTTTTAAGAGATTTTTTTTTTTTCTATGTGAGTTTTTACGGTTGATTATTTTAATGTATTTGAAAATGGAGACCAGATTTTTCTTTCCTTTCAGAGATTGCTCTATGGACACAGAATAATGCACACAGTCATTCTGTTTGTTACACCGAACTATTAAAAATGTCTTAAGTAATTTATTGATGTGTTTGGGTCATTCTTTGGTCATGTTTTATATAAGGGGGGGGGGGTGAAAAATGAACACGTCATCTTTGTTTTTAAGTGTGTAATTTTCCAGCTCAACTGTGTTCCTGTATTGAAGCACATTTTCTCTTTCTTTTCACTCACCTCTCTCCATTCCTCCCCTCTTGCTCTGATGTAAACACACCGTGCAGTAAAATACCAGACAGTCACTGCACTCTGATACTATCATTTTATTGCCAAAAAGGAGCAGAAGAATGAATAAACAATGGAGTTAGTTATTTTCGCAGATAAATCCCAGGATTTTCCATGGCACCGGGGTTTCCAGAGACATTTTCCAACACTGACTGCCAGTACACACTGTTCAGTGTGTGTGTGTGTGTGTGTGTGTTGATGGCGGCTTATGTTCTTTTTCATCACTTTTGACCCCTCGCCACTTCTGTTCTGACCTTCTGTTTCATTGCCATTCATACGCTTTACTGTCTTTTCTGTAATTGCAATTACAAACCTCTAAACTCCGATAGCTGCCCTCCAACAATACATAAAAACGTCAGTCTGTTTTTTGTATTTTTTTTTATTGTATTTCTTCCATTCAGCATTAGGTGTTCCCAAGAACCAAACACGGTGTTTGACAGTAAATGGACTCGCACTGTGAAAACGCAGTTAAAGAATAGAAATCAAAGCCACAAAATCGGATATAATTTGTTTCTATGCATTCTTCCTTGTAAAAAAAAAACAACCGTAGACTGTATATAAAAGGTCAAAACCTGGTGCCTACGTCACCCACGACGCAGCTTCACCGTTAATAGGTTGGTCAGATGGTGCGTTCAAGAGCAAGCGGGACGTGGGAGTGTTCCACCCGCCACGCGGGAAAATGGGCTTGCGCCTGACCGCCTGTCGAACTAGGAATATCCCTCGGGAGGGGGGAGGGAGTGGGAGGCTTTTTTTTTTTTTAGAGCTCCGAGAAATAGGTTTTGACGTCTCTACACACGGCAGCGTTTGTGGCGAAAGAAGAAAAATGTAATGCTCAGTGGAAATGGCACGACTTGGTTAGCCTCGATCGCTAGCTGTGTTAAATGTTGAAAACAGCACGTCCTCTCACTTCCCTCACGGATGTACAAGGAGTGAGCAAATATCCATCCCTATCATGGTTTCTCTTCATAATGACAAGGTTGTCTTGTCACTTCTTTTGTTTTCCTACAGCAGAAATTGAGCCCATTTTCCGGGAGGTGTCCTGTTTTGCCTGTTCTTGAACGCTCTCATCTGTGAACTTTTTTTTTTTTTTTTTTTTTTTCCAATTCCCTTTCTGCCTGAACACAAGAGAGCTTCACGTGAACGATGAGGTCTGGTAAGCCTATTACACCCCCAGAATCTTTTTGAGGCAATTCATCTAACATGGTGCGCTCACTCTGGAGCCACTAGGGGCTTGACAGAACTTTTTTTTTTTTTCCCCACAGTAGAGCTTTGTAAAACCTGTAAACAGACCTGATGTGTAAAGCAGCTTAAATCTCAGGGGAAAAAAAAAAAAAAAAAACTGTCTTCAATGTGACAATCACAAAATATATCAGCCATCTCCACTGACTGACTCAGAAAAGTGTCCTAAGTCATGCCTTCTCCTGATCTTCTCCCTTCAGTGGCCGGCCCGCGTCAGTGCTGGCCCGCTGTAACAACACGTCCAAGAACTCCCTGCTGCATCATATCAGCTGCACAGATGCCTGCCAACGCAGCAGAAGTTTCCCTGGTCTCAGCTTTGTTCTAAAAGGTGAGCGGATTCATTTCTTTTAACATCCTTCCTTCCACATGTCCTCAATATTTCACTGGCAGGATATTCCCGTTTGTTGCAGCTTGTTCAGAGGGAAACCTGTGCATCTGCTTTTCATTTAAAACGGAAACAGAAAAACATCAATCTTGTCCCGTGTTCTCAAGACAGTGCAGTTTATTTAAATCTAGCTTCAAATTTTTCGTCTTTCTTTTGAGTACGAGTCCGTTTTTTTTTTTTACTAGTGAAGATGATAAATTCCGCCATCTCAGTCGGTCATGTTTATTTGGCAATAAAATTTCCAGGGGAAGCTGATTGGCGCACTTAGTTTATGGATAATGTACCTCAGTATGAGCACAGTTGGAGGGTTTTATTTCACAAGTTTAAGCCTTTAATGTTAAACTCATAACGTGTGTTCAGCGTTGTAAAAAGTACATTTAACGTTTCGGAGATAATCCATTTTTATTTTCATGCCAGTATTTCTCAAAAATGGCCAGACTGTCTTTAGCTTGCCTTTTCATTTTAAATGGAGCATCTGCTACATGCACGGTCTTTCAGAAAATAATGAGTTCTTGGGAAGTCATAATGACTTTTGAGAAAGTATTTCACGTCAAACACCTGGAGAATGGGACTCCATTTCCCGTAGCGCTCCCGTGCGCCGTGAACGAAGGCCTCTGCTGTTTAGTGAACCTGAGCAGACACTGCTGTCCTTTCACCTCATTTACTGGCCCTGTTAATTTAACCAGAGAGCCCCGACTTCCCTTTCATCATTTATGACCTTTTCTTTGGGGCACACACATGTAGGCCATAAGGCGGTAATGATTCTGGCTTGACTCTAAAGAAGATGGTAAATCAAAAATAGTTGTGCATTATTTCTTTTCATATCTGCGTGTGTATCTGTCACACTTCCTGTTTCTTTGAACACAGAAATAGGCCTCGCATCTGATTCTAATCGACGCAAACTCCAACGGGGTCAGTAGTTCTTTGCTTTTCAGTGGTATTTGTGCTCCTTATGTTCTGCACATGAGCCTCATTGACGTGATTCATGTGTCTCTGTGTGGTAGACCTGCACTGGGAATGTTGATAATGCAACAGCATAATTAGTTTTATTAGTACTACTAAAAGCAACATGGCAAATATTTAGAAAATGTTAAACCTTTTAAATGACAGAAATAATGTAATTCCCGTACCTCCGTTTCATCCTTATAGGACCTGATTTACGATACAAATATTCCTTTTAAATATACCTCAAAGTAAAGTAGTTTTATCCCCTAATCATTAACATACAGACAGACTAAGGAACATAAAACAACAACAGTTTTTCAAAACAAACATTTAGGAAATAAATTTCTCTTTAAGATAAGATGGATAGTTAGATGCCTTTGTCCCCTCATGTCGGTGCGCTTTAGCACTTCTCTCTGCAGAATGACTACAAAACATCCTTGCATGTTACTGCTTTTCTAAATTTTATCACTTGTTCCTCTGTGAAATGAGCCCGACTAAAATACTGAAGACACCAACTAGTAAAAGAAAAATATGTTAGCCCTCAAAATTATATCATAAACAAGTTTATATTATGCCACTCGTTCTTTACTTTAAAACGGGTTTCTTTTTGAAGGGGGTGAGGGGGGGTTTCACAAGTTAATTTGTTTTTGTTTTCTTCTCTTTAACCTCTTGACTCAGTCCTTTAGTCTAGTGTATACAGTTTTTCCTCATTCACTCTTTCTTTCTCCGTTTAGCTTATGTACAAGTAGGAACCTGAATTTTGTCCTCAGACGATCATGAACATTTGCACCGTATGTCCATCACGGGGAAACATTTACTTCCAAACCAAAGAAACGAGGACGGTGAGGCTTTTAAAGACAAGGAGGGTAACAGCTCTGCAAACAGATGATTTACACAACAGCAGCATGAAGAGGTCCTCTGGAGAAAGAGAGCCTGAGTGACTACCAAAGTTTTGGAAAGAGGGAGGGAGGGAGAGCGGGGAAGTTTGAGAATGAATGAAAAAGAGGAATTACAGAGGAGCAGATGAGAGAAACTGGGAGACTGAAACAAACAAGAGTTGATGGGAGGAAAAGTTGGCCATGATGAAGTGATTAACTAACAAACAAAAGCGGAAGTCTCTGGATTAAAAAGCTGCAGACTTTGTTCTCACACTGACAGACAGCTGTGTGTGTGTGTGTGTGTGTGTGTGTGTGTGTGTGTGTGTGTGTGTGTGTGTGTGTGTGTGTGTGCGTTCTGGACTCATGCCTGCTGTGTGTATATCCTCTTCTGTAGAGTGTATTTTGCACATTTGCAGCCTATGTGTCTGAGCATATGCTTATGTTCTGTTCCACTCCTGCTTGTGACTGTGTATGTACCCCACACATGGTTGCGTAAACATGCGAGCACATCCTGTTCATGTTAGCCGTAGGGAGCCTAATGCAAATTCGGTTTTTGACTGCTAGTTTCAAGTTTTATTGCCGCAAAGCAAAAACAAAACAAAACATCTCTTTAAAATGTGAGCGTCTGAAAACACAAACAGGATCTAGTGATTTCTGACACAATAAAGGCATGTCGGCATAGTTTGACTGTTGTTCAGTATTTGTCTCTTACAGGTTGTTCGGGCTGATTCGACCCCCTTAGTTTACTTATCGTGTTGACTGCGGAGCTATATTGTGTCATTATGTAGGGTTCAGGTTATTTTTCTTGCGTGATGTCAAATGTATGTTGTAGTGACTGCACACTCAGCACATTATAATCAAAGGTTTTTTGTTGTTTTTTCCTCCCCTGAGAAGAATTATCAATTTTCACAGCAAAAGAGATATACTCAAAAGCTTTTTCAAAATGAGGGGTGGCACGCTTCAGACAAACTTTACAAACATAACAAATAAGCAAAGAGATGAAGATTATACATAAAATGTCTTTGCAGATAAAAAAATTTTCTCAAAAATGAGATACTATGAATTGATCAGCTTTTTTTGTTGTTGTTGTTTTTTTTAAATTGAATCTTATCTGCCTATGTAAATGTGATTTAAAGTTAGAATAAAATCACTCGACTGAAGTCAAAGGCAGATTGTGGTTGTTGGTAAACGATACAAATGCTGATGCTACCAGTGGAGCATGCAGACCACAGGTGTCGTGAGGGAGTTACACTATATGAACTCCACGCACTGCTCTTCCTCCTTAACGTTGACACTAAACGGAAATCAATGAATTCATTGGAAGCATTTGTATTAGCAGATATACAGTGATTTGCCCATTACCTTTACGAATAAACAGTATATTTTAAGATTCTAGTTCAGTTTTTGTGTTAGAAATGTTTCTATTAATTTAGGTTAGACATATGGTTATAGTTTATATTCAGTGTAAGGATGGAGGCTTGATTGTGGTTGGATCCATAATGATGTCTCATTACTATGAGTTTCAGGTCCTCCTGATTCCCAGACTCCCTGGGTCTCTTGTTGTGACATTCTGAGGAGTTGGGGGAGATTTGTATGTGTGTGTGTGTCTCTCCCTCTCTCTCTCTCTCTCTCTCTGTGTGTGTGTGTGTGTGTGTGTGTGTGTGTGCGCGTGTGTGTGTGCGCGCTCTTATATGCGTGAAGGGGGTCTGCTGAAGAAAAGAGGTCTGAACAAAGAAAGGGGGCAGTATAATTGGCTTCAACACTGCCAGACGACACAATGACACTGCCATTGATAGTGGAATGGGTTCCTGGGAGCGGTGGACCAATGGAAGAGCAGGAGGCTGTTTTTCACAGCCTCTGATTGGCTGGCGGAGGGAGGCTGTCGGTCTCCAGGTAGCAAAGTGAACCTCGTAGCATATCTGCCACCTCTCTGCCTCCTGGAGGGATAGAGGGAGAGAGGGAGGGAGGGGAGGAGGGAGAGAGGGAGGGAGGGAGTGACAGATAAGGAAAAGATGTGACCTCAGCTGTGGAGAAAAGAAAACAATGAATTTACATGCACAGAACATATTATCTTTTGTTCTCTGCATCATCTCCTCGGTTTTATTCCTCATCTCTTTTTTTTATTTTATATTTTTTACTGCTATTTTATTGCTTTTCTATTATTCTATTATTATCTTATTGCTAAATTTCCACTTGGGGATTAACAAAGTAACTACCGACCTACCTACCTCTTCTCGATGAAGCCATCTTTTCCCCTGACCCAGAAGTTTCTCTGTGTGTGTGTGTGTGTGTGTGTGTGTGTGTGTGTGTGTGTGTGTGTGTGTGTGTGTGTGTGTGTGTTTGCATTTCTCTGACTGCCATTAGCATCACCATGCCAGGGCTCTGAAACAAATGTGTTTCATTTGACTTTAACTTGGCTGTACACTCCACAGCTCCTCTGTCTTTCTCCCAGTCTCCAATTCTGAGAACTGTGCTGTTTAGATTGGCCATTTCTCAACTTTCCCGCTGCTTCAGGAGAGAAATACACACTACTGTGGCATTTAAACTGCAGGCAAACAGGCTTTGAGTGACTGCTGATGAAAGCAAAAAAAAAAGCAAAAAAAAAAAGGGGCCTGTCTGAAGTTTTTGAAAGACAGTATGTGTATGAGTGTGCACATTTGAATATGGGCTGAATGTGTGTCTGTGCTTATTTGCATTGCTTTGAATTTGCCTGCAAATGAATGCATAAATTCACACGCCTGCATGTTGGCCTGTAAGTGGTCTGTGATCTGCCCATTTCATTCAGTCTCCCTCCATCGGTCATAATAGCTTTAATGATATCTCCTTGATCAAATTATTCGGCTGTTTGTATAACACCCTCCATGTGGCACGCAATTAGCAGATAATTAACATGGGCCAGGGAGTGTCAACCGATTGGCTGTGCCATCACACTGCTGAGTGACATCTCCATCATCACAACGCTAGCCGTGGTCACCCCAGAAGCAGTGAGGTGCCGCGATAAAGACCGTCCCCCCCCCCCCCCCCCCCCCCCTCCCGTCTCATGCAGAAATCTGTCAGTCCGCTTCCGTCTCCGTGTCCTTGTCTTTCTGTTGAGCTGCTTTCAGTATTTACGATTATGTTTCTCTCTCTCTCGTTAAATGTCCACGCATTCCCATGTGAATACTTCGTTTGTCATTGCGTCCACTGTATTTTTTCCGTCTCGCTTCCTCCACGCTCTTTTCCTCCTGGCTTCTTACATCCCTCCATCTCTCTTTGTTTCAGACTGTCTCTCCATCCCGTTCATGCAGGTCATCAGATTAGTATGGCTATTTGTCCTCTGTTTGCTTCTTGTTTGTAGGTTTGTTCATGTGGAAGAGAAGCATGTCTTGCACTGAAACAATGTGATGTGTCTGCTGAGAGAACAGCATGTCAGCATGAACTTATGCGACTGGCATCGTGTGTGTGTCTGCCTGTCATCCTGTCTGTCTTCCTGTCTGCCTGCCTGTCTGCCTGTCTGTCTGTCTGTCTGTCTGTCGTTAAAGAAAATTGTGCACAATCTTTTTTTTTTTTTTTAGAAACAACGTTTGACTTTTGAGAGGCTGAAGAAGAATTGAGTGTTCTCAGCGTTTCTTCCTTTCTGTTCTCCTTGTTTGCCTTCTTCTGTTTTTGCCTCCTTTTCTACTTCACTTTTCTTCCCTGCTCATCATTCATTCCCTATTTTGTGTCGTCATTGTTTTTTGGTTTAATTTACAGGATCTTTCCACGGTCAGCTGGCATGAGGAAACTATGAGAAACATCATACTCAACATGCATTTCTGCACCAGGATGTATGTCCGCAGCGCCATTTCAATTTTTAAAGCGTCCCGCTCCTCTTCTGCCCGACATCACCGCCAGCCGCACGATTCCTGACTCCCTTCAAGACACGTAAACATGTACAAATGCTAACTCCACAACTTTTTCTTTTTGAGCATTTGTCTGTCCGTAACGCAACATGTCATGGGCTCATCCCAGCAGATCTTTGTGTCTCTGGGGATGAATTTCTCCCCCAAATATGAGAGAGACAAAGAGGGAGAGGAGGGTCTGCCTCCTCTGCAGGCTGTGCTGAAGGCTGATGCAAACAGAATATCAATAAGCACCCGAGGTTACACTGCCACATTCATGCCCGTGGTGCTCTCTTTACCCCCTTACTTTATCTCTCTCTTACGTGAGCTGATATGGACTGCATTGGTGTGGACACAACAAACCTGACATTTGATATCGCACACAGCTCGGTGACAAGTTGACAACACACAGCCAATGTTGAGTGTCGTCCTGTGTGAGCCGTGCTTCCTAATCTTGTTGACGGTCCTGACAATGTGTTAATGTGACCAGAGCTGACCAATGTAAGCCTGCATTGTGAGCCAGTACACAGTATGTGCATATAAATGTGTGACATTGAAAGCCAAAACGTGCAGCCACAACTCGTCCGTGTCAGTGGGTTTACATTTTTGAGTAAAGAATCACGTCCTGCCCTTTTTAAAGACGGATGATCCTGTAGTTACTTCCGTGTTTTTGAAACGGTGATGTTCTTTAGCTGATCGTGAATGTTTGTTTAGCGAGTTTCTGCAGTGGATTTAAATCATAGTGCTTCTCTTTTGTGTTTCATGATAGTGTAGTTTGTTTCTTAATATGCTTTGTTGGATTGTGCTAAAGTACATGTTCTCTCAAGGCAGAGAGAGAGAGAGAGACAGACAGAGTCTCTTAATGAGACACAAACTTTGATATAAAAGTCCCATCATAACCTCAATATACTCTACACCTCGGCATGAGGATGGCGAATGTGGTGAAGCAGTAGATGATGACCGAACAGTGATGTGTAGAAGATGAAATGATCCTATTGTCCATGTGGAACCCCTGAGGCTGTTGTGTCTATCTGGAGGACTCAGGGTCTGATCACAAGGGTCTGAGCCCCCCCCACCATGCAATGAGATCACCCTGTTTGTTTACTGTATGTTGTGTGTTATGTTGTTTCACATGGTTCACTTTGTTGTGTATGATTACATTTTCATGTCATTGGGATAGGAGCGATACAAATCAAAATCAAGTGACTTTGTGTTTCTTGTGTGTGTGTGTGTGTGTGTGTGTGTGTGTGTGTGTGTGTGTGTGTGTGTGTGTGTGTGTGTGTGTCTGCCCTTCCCTCTTGCCCTTTATATGTCCATACACATTGGTGGAGGTGGGGAGTTGTCAGTCAATTGACCTACATTAGCTGAGCATGCAGAAGTCTGATTTCCTCTGGGTGCAGGAAATGTGTGCGCGTTAATGCGCACAAGTCTTGTAAGTGTGTGTGTGTCCATCCGTCCGCCCGCCCGTCCGTCCCCTATAAGTTACCATCCCATTTCACTGGTGAGTATGGGGTGAAGACAGCAAGCCTACATCTGCAGTAACATTTAGAGGTTAAACAGAGCAGATTCAAACACAGAAATACACGACTCTCTCAAAATTTCAAAACCCTAAAGATGCAAATGGATCTTTATTACTCGATAAATCTGTGCAGTGATGCTTCCGAGTGTCTTTTTTGTCGACAGTTTCATCCTTTATGATGATGTGATTATGTAGAAATTTGTGCAGATGGTCAAGTGAACAATGGTTTTCACCCTGACACTTGTGATCTTAAACCAAAACACACACGCTATTTATTTTTACTTGACTTTAGTGCTGAAAGGCATTGTCAAGAAAATCTGTTAATTGTTTCAGTCACCTGACATAACCAGTGCAGACTCTGAGGATTGACGCCCTGTGATCCATTTGGATTATTGGTAGGACCAAACAAACTGTGAATAACACCAGCTACTACCAAGAATATAATGATGGGAATTTTTGTTTTATTATTGATTGAAATTTTGAAAACTAAATGATAAAAAAAAAAAAAAAAAAAATACATCAACTGATGAAGATGATGCATACTTGTAGCCCCTTGGATATTAAGACAGATGTTCTGGTCTGTGTGTGAAGGATAAGAAGAAAGCTAATGGGAATTGTTTCAGAAAGTGGGAGTAACTGTAAGATAATTTTTCATCATTTATATTTAAAGGCTAAATAAAACACAAACACACCCTCATGATAGTCCTAATTTTTCCTCTGATATGAGAGGAACTGCTGAGAGTGGAGACAGACGAGCCCCCCCCCCCCAAAAAAAAAAAAAAATCCCACCACAATGCCAACCATCTATTGGAAGCAATGACATCACGCCCTTGCCTGGTAACCATGGTTACATTTACCCCCTGCTGGCAAAAATCAGCACTCATACCAGACTTTCCTTGATTTCTTTTTTTTTTTTTTTTCTTAATTTTTTCCTCCCCGCCTGTCTCCTCTGCTTCCCTCACCTCTCTCTCTCTCTAATTCATTGTTTCCTCTCTCATGTCTTTTCTCCGTTCCTTATTCCTTCCTATGTCCTTTCTTTTTCAATCACATCTCCTCCATGCATTCCTTTTTTTTTTTTTTTTGGGTCGTATCCTTTGCCATATATTTCCTACAGCTCCTCTGTTCTCAAAACATGCTGAGGTGATGTATTTTATTCTTTCACCCCCCCCCCCCCCCTTTAAAGGACTCTCCTCCTTGGGTTTAATGGTAAAACGGGGGCTAAGATGGCATCACGAGAGGAACGGGAGAGAATGAAAACAAATACACACAGCTAGAGATGACCCACATGGACTGAGAAAACACAATATGTGAACATGTAGCTGCAGAAGAAAAGGCAGGGCATCTTAAACTGAACGCAATAAACACAGCAGATGATGCTCGGTCAGGCATAACATAATGACCGGAGCAGAGGCGATGAGATGAAAAGATCAGGGCTGTAAACAACAACTGAACAGAGATTTGTGGACGGTTGCAGCTGGACGTGCAGACGGTACGAGTCACCGCTCTATACTGATAACATAAAGGACAGATGGGTCAAGTGCTCCATTTAAAAAAAAAATCTCTTCCAGAGATGCAGCTCTGCATAAAAGGGAAGGTTCAGAAGCGCCCACTGTACAGAAGTACATGGGGATAGAGGGCAGTGTGCTGCATTACAACCAGTTTCACAGACAGACAGGCAGACAGGGTGGGGGGTAAAGGAGAAGTATTAGAAGCCATTGTGCAGCTGTATTATAGTAAGCAGCTTACAGGCCCTGTGCAGGGCTGCTTCTTTATGTGGGGGGGGGGGGGGGGGGGGGGGGGGGGCAGAGAAAGGACAAAGAGGCGACACAGAGAAGAAGACCAGGGGGCAGGGATGGCAGGGGGGACAAGGAGACTCGTCCTGGAGTCATCCCTAGTCGGCAGATGTTTTTTTTTTTTTTTTTTTTTTTGTCTTTCACAAGTACCAAACCTCCTTCGTTTTCCTTTTGTCCTCTGCTTGTGCTCTCATCTATACTAATTATTTGTAGTTTTTCCCCTTTCCTCACCTCTTCACGTGCTTCTGCCGAGTCCCAGTGATCGACTCCACGTGACGCCAACACCTCTCCCCTTTATGCTACATGTTTCCAGGGAGGTAATCACCCCGCCACCATCCCTCCCCACCACCCGACTGAGTCAAGAGGGGAGGGGAATGGATGGTGGAGGTTGCCATGGAAACTGGGAGTCTTCTGCCAGCCGACATCATCTGCTGTTGAACGGCGCGGAGCGGCACATGAATATTTGAGCTTTATGGACACGGACAGACGAGTGACACAAGTACTCTCTGGACTTCCACCGCCCCTTCGGATGGAAATACAGAGAGGTCACTAAAGCAGGAGAGGAGGGAAGGCAGCGATGGATGGATGTGCTAAAGAAAGGCGGGGTCACAAAGAGTGACTGACAGACCTCCATTTTATCTAGGGCAGAGTCTGGTTATCTAGGTTAGCAAAAGAGACAAGGAAATGGATGCAGGGATGACAATAGAAAAAATTAGGGGGCAAAAATGAAAGGATTTTGACCAAGGAATTTACTTTTGTTTTGACCAAGGAATTTACTTTTGCGTGTTGATTGAAATGCAGAGTACAAGATTGGAGGGGGAGAACAAAGGGAGTGAGAAATGGAGGGAGGGATGGTGGGTGACGTACCATGAGAGAAGTAAATTAGGGCACTGGAGCTTGTTTTTCCTCTCTCTCTCTCTTCCCTCCTCCTTTTTTTTTTTCCTCTTCATTTCTCAGAACATCCTGCAGTATTTTCTAATTAATCCTCTCGGAGGGTTGTTTTCCCATCCTGCTGTTGGTGCACATACAGACACGCATTCATGTAAACAAGCTAGTCATGATTCATGCAGATTTTCCAAATGAGACAGTGAACTGACTTTGGAGGTTTAATTGTGTACAGTCTGACTGCACTGCGTCAAAAAGCACAGAAACCAGAACAAATATGTTCACCGTTTTCTCATCACCCGGCCCACCGCTCTCAACCTGGCTTCACAAGGATCTCCTGGCACTCATAAACTATGTTCAGTTTATATAATAGAGTTTATATAATAGAAAATTAGCCTTTCATCAGTAAGAATGTGAGTACCTTTTTGGTACGGTGATCAGTTTAATCCTCTGGTATGTCTTGTATCTGAGTTGAATTCCCATAGTTCCAGAGTAAATTACCAGTTTTCTGAGACTCCTCCTCTGCTGATGGCTTTAACACCTGTCCCTGAGGTCCTGCCAAGCAACAGACTCCCTCGTGTCCCACCAACACTGCTAACATTCAGACCACTGTCAAAAGCATGAGATATAGCTCTTAAAGTATTCCCATGCTCCCGTTTTGTTGATTTCATGTGTTTAGGCCCAGTTTGTTATTCCCCAGTGTTTCACAACTATGCAACTTTCTCATATTTTCCCGTCGTGTGTATGTATGCGTGTTCTGCTTGGCTTTCTTGATTGTGGATTTCTATTGTGGTTAGAATATCTGCTCATTCCGGAGACATTTGTGGAATTTCTAATAATGAAAACATTCGACCTGATTGTACCACTGCTAGATTTTAGTGGGCAAAACTGACACACTAGTTGGTTCCCGATTAATTTGACATGGACGAGAAAAACACTGAACATATGGTCCATCAGCTCATCATCACCAAGTACACTAAAAGAAGAACTAGGAATAAGATGGTGTCAGTTTTATTTGTTGTTTAAAAAAATAAATCTGCCAACCTGCACAACTAAAGCTCAAATTATTCATTATTTAATCTCAATACAATGCAAAATGTAAAAGTTTATTTTGCTGTATATGGACTAGAAACTAAATTTAAATCATCAAGAAAAGAAATAATTTAAATCACATACAAGTCATCTGAATTTGTATTGTTTAACTTGAATAACTGCAATGGATTTTAGGTTCTCCAGAAACACTGTGAATGTGCTGTCCAGATTCCATCTAATATACTTACACTACTGTAAAGTAAAATGATGTTGCAAATGCAGTATTTCTGCAATTTCTATCGAGACATAATAATTATAATCCAGATGACATTAGCTTTGCTTTTGGGTAAGGATTCGTTTAGCTAACAATAACTATCACGCCACAATTATTTAAGGAACTAAGCAAGCAAATGTTTTGTATTTTACACATTTTAATAACTAAGGTTTAATATACTTGTCTGGATGGCATCATATGTTGTTCCAAAACCTGGATATATTAGATTAGATTTGACTTTATTAATCCCACAGTGGGAAAATGTACTATATATATATATAGTATATATCAGCAATAATGGTGCCTTCCCAGGTGTTCAAGCTACCCATGCCATGTGCACTAATGCACCCCCATACCGTCATGGATGGTGTGTGCTGATAATGAGCTCAATGGTCCCTCTCCACTTTAGCCCCGAGGATGCAGCGTTCTTGATTTCCAAAAAGAATCTCAAAGTTTCATTCGTCAGACCACAGGACAATGTTTTCCACTTCTTGTCAATTTATCTTCTACAGACTCAGGCCCAGAAAAGTCAGCTGCCTTTCTGGATCATGTTTATGGTTTCTTCTTCGCCTGGTAAGAGTTTTAACCTACATATGTAGATGCAACAATGAACTGTGTTCACAGACAATGGTTTTTGGAAGTGTTCCTGAGCCCGTGCAGTGATTTTCACTAGAGATTTGTGATACTGTTGTTTTCACCTTGCAGGTTTGAGGCCCAAATTAATAGTTCAGGATTTTTCATTGAACTGTAAAAACGTAGGTGTAAATAAATAACATCGCCACAAAAAAAAAAAAGACCTGTATAAACTGTTGCATACCACCTGCCAATCTTGGTGATGCTGCAGATCAATGGGAATGAAGGAAATGGTTAAAAACCGACAGACAGTAGGGGCATGTGGACGAAGTTTGCCTTCAGGGCTACACAAAGTGCTGATTGGTCAAAAATGATTTCTGTGAATTTGCTCTTGATTGCCATTCCTTCAAGACCTAAATGTGTGGCACGAAGTGAAATTGAATTTTAAGAGTTGAATTCTATTCGTGAGAGTTTAATTTTCTGTGAGGATCAAACACAGTTTTAGAGCAAATAAATGCAATTTCCTAATCGGTCAAAAACATGCAGACAGAAGGACACGAGGGAGAAATCTGCCTTCAGGACTACACTAGGTCCTGATACAATTTCAGAACAAATGAATGTAGTTTCATAATATTCTGTACAGTTCCAAGTTTATTGAAAATCCCTTTAAAACTAATGTATTCAATTTGAAACCATAATAGTTAGATTTAGATTTTCAATGCAATTATTTAAGTTAAATGGTACAAATTCAAATGATGTGACTCAAATTCATTTGTTTCATGCAAAGTTGAGAAATTCAAATATGAATGATTCAAATTCAGTTTCTAGTGTCGTATTTTTGCCCACTGCTGTAACTGAGCGCAATGACTCCCTGGAATGATGTTGCTTTGTGGCGTACGCAATAGCTGTTTGTGGAGTAAAAGTTACAGAACTCTCAATTCCAGCAGACATTGGGGGTGGGAGCAGTGGGATCATTCACAACTCTGACCCATTTAAACTATGGGACGAAGTCACAGAACGTTGACAACAGTTTCTAATTTGTTTAAACAACTAAGATGCAACATGTTCGTCATTGAACTGAAGAGGTGTTGTTAGGCAGATATTTAAACTTTGGACAGAGCCGGGCTCTAAGCCAAACTCCATACTTAAGAATGCATTAGGGCATCAATCTACTCATCTAATTCTCTGCATGAGTAAATAAGAACAATTTTAGAAATGTCTGACGATTTGTCAAAGACATGAATCAACCTTTTCAATTAGGTTTAAAGTGCCGATGTTTGCGTTGCATAAAATTGATTATTTTGGTAATGATATGGCTGAAAATGGGTATTTCCCGTCAGTTTTACTTCCTTGTTTTGAATATCTTTATTATCTCTCATCTCTTATCAAACAGCCAGTTTACATAAGACCACAGTATAAACAGAGTTGTATGTTCAAGATGGCCTCCCCTCTGAATTTCCAATATAAGGCGGGTCCGTATTGGTTCAGGGGGACGGAGCGGAGCGGAGGGAAAGTGGAGAGTTGCTTGATTGTGCACGCTCGTTAGCCTGAAATATCCATGCAGCAGCTGCACCATTTCCGCGGCAACACCTGTCGCCATGGCGCTGAGTTGTCGACATGCCTTCTGTGTCAGTGTCTGAATGTGTCAGGAGCTGCGCATTCGCAGCGTGCCCAAACCTTTGGGAGCGCACACACTGACGCACACCTACTTCCCCAATCTCCAGCGAATGCCCCGGCATGTCCAGAATTGAATACGTACAGCATGACATCCTTCGTGTTCTGCGATGCCAACATGTTGCCGCTTAAATGCACACGCCTCTGTCTGACAGCAACGTTTAATGAAGCATTGAAATATAAAAGCAATGAGAGTAAATCGGTTTATTTTCTGGTTTCCTCTCTGCTCGTTCTATTCTTTCTATCATCATTAAAAATTGGGAATTTTCCGTTACCATGACAACCGCAGCGGCGAAGGCAATGGATTAGATACTCTGCACTGTGGTGAGGGTGTGGTGGCTGGATGTGTGCGGGTGTGTGTGCGTGTGTGTGTGTGTGTGGGTGAAAGAGGGTTGCATGGGGAGGCTGGGGTGGGTGGTTGCGTATGGGGTGTGCGGCTTGTAAAGAAGGATTGGGGTTATGGTTGAATGTAGATTTTAGTGTGTGTGTGGGTATATGTGCGTGTGTGTGTTGGATAGTGTATAGCGACAGGGTGGGGGTAGATGCCCTCAAACCACATTGCACCAGATGGAAGCTTTTGATCTCTTAAAAACACACATTGTCCTCTCCTGTCGGGCGAACTGAAACCAAATTACAGCTTTTAATTTAGCGTTTTCTGGCCATGTCCTCTGAGGAGATCATGTGACTTCACTGTTTTACAGACACGACCCTCGACCTGCAACCGAACAAAATAAGACCCCACGCAGTCCTCATCTTCACGCCCTTCTTTTTCTCTCAAGCTAAATCATAACGAGACAACTAACCCGGTCTCTCCATCGGCCTAAATGCACCCCGCTCTCTCCCTGAGTCTGCCTTTCCCTGATTCATTCCCGTCTCGCTCCTGTCTGATTTCCATCCTCCCAGCTGAGAAAACAGGCACAAGAGCTCTTGGCAAAGGAGAAGAGGCGAGAGAGGGAGAAAGAGAGCCACTGAAAGAGTAGAGAGGGGGCTTTTCAAATGAAGAGAAAAAAGGTTTGCGGCTTTGAAAGGGAGCATTGTGTTGTTCTTCCACATTGCTCTATCTCTGCGATTTAGTCGATCCAGCAACCAGCGCATTACTGTGTCTCTTTAAATCAGGGTAGCGTTAGCCATAGCAACGTTCCCGGCTCCAATGCTGCTTCTCAATGGCCTCCTCTCCTTTTTCCAGCCAAAGACCACTGAACTTGTTAACTCTGCCTGATGGGCACATTCCTCTCAGCTGACATGAAAACAGGCTTTTTGGAAATGATGTCGAAAAATTGGTAGTAAGTTTAGCAAAGCATAAAGATGATGATGATGATGATAAAGAATATAAAAGTACATTGAATGCGTGTCTTCATACTTTGTTATGCAGGGTTGTCAGGGAGTATTTTTAGAGCTGGCTAAGTGTGCCAAAAGTCCTGTTCATATTTTATAAGCAACCTCCATCCAAAAATAGCAGAGCCTCTTTGACTGTGACTCTGCATTTCATGACAAGAAATCACATTAACCTGTTTCCGGGTCTCTGAAACGTTCATACGTAATCTCCATCAAGTGTGTCATTTGGATTTAGGCCCTGCTTAAGTTGACCGGTGCATATACGCATGATCCCAGTTTGATTCCCTGCTAAAGTCCAGATTAAGCTGGTCTCTATCGCTGCTGTGTTTCCACTGTGCATATCCACAGAGCAAAGCTCTGTCCTCCAACATGTGGTGACCCAAACACTCTGCAGAGACAGCTGCAGGATGGGAGGAAGGAGGGGGGCAGGGAAGGAAGAAGAGAGGAAGCCAGTAAGGGGAGGGTGGGGGTGGACTCTGACTCCTTCCTTTCACTTCACTACTGAGCAGGGGGGGGGGAAAAAACTGTAAAACAGGCGCGGAAACTCACTTCCTGTCCCGCCACTAGCAGCCGATTACATCACGTCCTGCTCTCTCCTCACGCTGATCTGATCCTCCTTGGCCTGAAATAAGATACTTGTTTCCTTTCGGTGGACGTTCCTGGCAGCAAGCACACTGAAAAAAGGACATGAGGCAGCCCCGCTCTTAGTTCCTGTCTTGTAAAAAGAATTTAGATAAATTAGAATACATTTGATTACGAGGCTATTCAGGAAATGTGCTTCTCAGCCCTTTTATTTGTGGGTGGGTTTTGAATGTCTGACTTCTTCTGACTCATTGAGCTCTCTAGCTGCCACATGCCTGCTCGCATGTACATATGCTACATTTAGGATGTGACGATGCCTGCTTGTCTGCCTTGCGTCCAGGCTGTCTGACTAATGTTGTTACCGCACAAAGCTGCTCCATTGTCGAGCTCCAATCTACCACGGCTCCCCGTCTCTGGACAACTCCGCTATACATCACTGGTTTGAAGTTTTTTGCCCGAGTGTGACTGTGTTTGGGTTCACTATTGTGTACACCCCTGTGTGCGCATAATCAGCAGGAATGTGCTTAATTAAGCGAGATAGAGTGGGGGGCACGAAGGGGGCAATAAAAGAACAATCTCCTCATTCTGTTGGGTCTTTCCTCAGGGAAATGGGTGACACACGGTGACAGTGAGGACAGCGGAAGTCTCTGTGAGTCACAGGGTGACAAACATCAGCTGACAAAGTAACTCTAAAGTCATTTTAAATCCTCATAGTATATGCTTTATGTACCCAGATGAATAACAGTTATGAGTTTCCTTTGATTGTTAACCAGAATCAGAACAGCTCTCAAATGGAAGCTCAGACCGTAGATCTCCAGTGAAGAAAACTGGGACGAACCCACAGTGCTTCATTCCCTCTGACTCATGCACTGGTGTCTCTGTGTGGGATTTTCTTCACTGGGCTCTGCTGTGTTTCCTGCATACGAGTCTGTGTGTTGCCAGGTTTGACTAATGGAGGAATATGTTTATCTTCCTGCAGGTCATTCAGCTCCGCCGGGCCCCGACCGGAGCCAATAACGGCCACTGCACGGGTCTGTCGTGAAGATGTGCAGAAGGGAGGAAAAGTATCCACCGCGATGGGCTGACAGTTGCCGTGGCAACCATAATATAACACAACGGGAGAAGCGCGAGACGAGTCAGCCATTTTGGGTATGAGATTCTGCAGGGACTGATGTCGGAATGCCGATGCGTGAATAGCTGTTGTCAAATTCAAATTGTTTTTATTTTATTTTAAAAATAAAATGTTGAAATAATAAAATATTTGCGTTCGCTGCAGATTTTTTAAATTTTTCTTTCAGGAATGCTGACAAATGTCTCAGGGGTCTTGCATAATCTTCGGGCTGTAACCTTTCTTTAGAAAAAAAACCTGCCTCAGCTGGCGCTACTGTGGCCTGATTCACGAACAACACTCGCATCATCTCCATCCCTCCGGCCTCTCAGTCCCTCCTTCCATCCCCCAACATATGCAGCAGCAAGTTAAAGCCTGCTCCTTTTGTTTTGCTTCGTGACGTCCCGAGGGCTATTTATAGGGACGCATGTTATTGTGTAAGACCCTGTGAAAGGCACAAAGAGCCTGAGCAGCCTGCCATGTTCCCCTATGGTGTCCCCAGGATGTGTGTGAGAGTGAGACCAGTCTCAGTTAATGAGTCTATTTCTAACTGGCAACACCCCTGGAAATATTTTGTGTCTCCTCATATTTAGTCTTTTTCTGTCTCATTCAACCCTCTCACGGCCATAAAGACAAACACCTGAGAGTGCTGCAGTCACAGACAAAAAAGCCCCAAGAAGGATTTTTAAAGCACAGCACACTGCATTTTCACAAGTGAGTCTTAATTAATTAATAGGATTAAAAGTGTAAATGAAGCTCAAAGTTAAGCTGTAGCTAGCTGAGAAATGACACATATTAGCATTAAAACAAACCACACATGTAAGTACTTTTAAATGATTTCAGAATCTTTTTATTTGAAATGTCAGTGTTCAAGAGAAAATAAAACAGCAATATAAATATTAGCATAAAAATAAGAGAGTAACACAGGGGTAAAGCGTGGGGGGGGCCTAAGCATTTGATAAGAAAGATAATACAGGAGGATAGAGTAGTATTAATTCAGCAGCGGACGGACTTACACATATATAATATTTATAATCATTTGTTCATATGGACAGAAAGAGAATGAGAGGCATTCTTTCACAAATGCACGAGAAAAAATTCACCGCAAAAGAACATTAAGAGGTTACAGAAGGATAGAAACATTTCCATATTTTTTTTTTGTTTTGTTTCTTTACAGGGTGATAAAAGATAGTAGAGAGAAAATAAACACAAAAATATGCGCAACACATACCACAAGTTAACTAGTCTACGTGTGTCACTTTGTTTACTTATCTAAAGTTATCTTTAATTAATTTATTTACACTGAAGAGTTAGTTGGCTTCCATGGTGCTTAGTTACTACATTGCAACACAAACTGTTGAAGAACATCTCAAATTTTTATTCATTGTTAATTTTTTTTATTTTTTTTTATTTTTTTTTTTTAACTGGTTTTCTTATTTTTCTTGAAAAACAAAATGCAACACATTCCAGTAGTAAGCCACGCCTTGCGGAGAGGGACTTTTATTTTTGAAAATGTTGGACGTGGTCCCTACTATACAAACACCTGGCTCATACCAATCGACAGGACTCGTGTTTATTTACAGTGGGGAAGAGCCTCACAGGACAAGGGAGCGGGTGGGGAGAGGCGAGTGGCAGAGAGGTTAAGGTTTCCCATTGATTTCAATGGAGGAGAGAGATTTCAAAGGGCTTGTGAGTGGTTATCTGCTCACCAACAGGGACGACTGTTCTTGGCTCTGTTGACCTCTTCCTGGGTCAGTGCATTAGAGAAAGTTCATGGGGTGGGCGGGTCAACAGTGGTTCCTCTGTACATTCAGTGGGTAGAGCCAAGGTTGTTTACCACCCCTCTGGTCAATACAATGGTGCCACCTCAGTCTGTTTACCTCTCACCGCACCCCGTCCACTCCCCTTGACCCAGCCTGTAAGCTGCCTTCTGTTCATGCAGTTGTATCTGGCCAGGGGGCCTGACAGACAGATGGATGGCAAAGTAAAGACTTCATATCTTATACAGTTCCTCTATGCTATCGAATCAGTGTCGCCCAAAGGAAACAAAAAAAATGTTACTGTTTCACATCAAGAAGTTTCTTCAGCACTTCAGGGTAGTGAAGGCAAATACTCCATCAAGGCCCTAGAGGCCTACAAAGTGTCTAGAAACTCCGAAGCACTTAAGTTTACCACGTCTACATGTATTCCCTAAAGACTGAAGCGATTACTACCCCTACTTTATCTCATCTTCATAACACGAACAGTGCATTTCTCTTTGTTTGGCTCTCGACGTGGGGTAGTGAGTGAGGGAAGGACACGAGCTGGGTGTGAAGAGGAGAGGGCAGGGAGGGGGGGGCGCAGGGCAGCCATGGTGTGTTGGCGCCCAGCTGGAGGTGTAATACAAGGAGCCCCGTCCCGGCTGCTGCACCACCTGCGTGGCTCAGCGCCGCGCCGCCCCGCCCTCTGCCGGCCCGTACTCCGGGCGCATGCTCAGGTCATAAAAATATCAGAAGATTAAAGTCTTATATTTTTGTTTTTAACTATGATTACAAAAGTAATTTTTCATTTTGTGTCAAGTAAATGCTACATGTGCATTATATTGACTTGCGATTGGAGAGAGGATAATAGATTCAGGATGTCCTCCTCTTTGCTTTTGCAATGCATAGTTTGCAACTCTAAACTAGTACGTGTGGTTTGAACTTTAATGAGCATGCAGAAGAGTTTGTAATACCTGTCAAGCATCAGCCTTATATTCACCGGACCTATGCTTTAAAACCCTGCAAGGCTGACCCCATATAGAAATCTAAGGAATGGTGACTAGCGTACTTTACAATAGCTGACTTTCCACGTCCGGGGAAAGCGCACAATAAATCCAACATGAAAGACATTAACGTTTCATTTCTGAATACATCATTGCGTATAGCCTTGTCATCCCAGCAAGGTTCCTTACACTGAATCTCTCTGTCCAAGTTCATTTTGTTTTTTTTTGCCAAAAGAAAAAAAAAAAAAAGGGGGGGGGGGCGGGGGAATAAGACGATAACCCCCCATACCCTGCCAAAAATATCTACCGACAAAGATTATGTGAACAACACTAGACCTTTAGCACAGCACAGGTTAGAAACACTAACAGCCTTCAGCACATTCAGATTCTTTGAGCCCTTCAGGACACTTTCAAAGAACCATTAACATCGTCCGTGTGGTCAAAAGATTTGCCGTCAATGTTTAGACTGGCTACCATGTGACAGCAAAGCAGTGAGATACCTAATGGTGAGGTGTGGGGGGTTGAATTTCTCTTCAGATCAGGCTGCGTTCACCATTCCTTCCCCTCTCTCTCCGTCCAGATCTACTTCTTCTCCTTCTTGGTGGACTTCTTCTTGGAGGCGGGGGTCTGGGCGGCCTTGGGGGGCTCGGGCTGGGCCGAGGCCTGAGGTGGGGGCAGGGCCTGCTGGGCGGCCTGCTGGGCCGTAGCCTGCTGCTGCTGGGGGTTGGAGGTGAGGGTGGCCGTGCTGCCGGGGATGTAGACGTTCTGGCGGTAGTCGGGTACGTGCTGCAGGGTGAACTGGGGGCTGTAGCGGGTGCTGAGGCCCATGGTGCCAGGCCCGAGGGTGGCCGTAGCCTCGCTCACTTCTGGGGGGAAGAGAGACAGAGTGGGGGGATAAGGGATGAGGAGAGGAGAGGAGAGGAGAGGAGAGGAGAGGAGAGGAGAGGAGAGGAGAGGAGAGGAGAGGAGAGGAGAGGGATGAAACTTGTTAGACATGTATTTGAAAGTTTTAGTTTGACAGTGTTACACAGAAGTGGTGACGTGAAAACAGGTCATAGAAGGAGATCAAACTAATTTTAATTCAAGCTTCTAGAGCTACGATGCTTGATTGAAAGGAAATTCAGCGTGAACATTAGATCCAAACATCCTCATAGAAAAACATGAAGTGTAGTAATGAGCTAAGCTAAAAACAGAGACCATGAATGGATACAAGTATGAACAAAAGAGGCAGAGAAGATGTTGCAAAGCGGTTGATTGTGTGCAGATGTTATTTTTTCTTTAACAGGATTGATGACATTGTCTCTCTGACACACTCCTCCATGGTTCTGGTTTTCTATCCGGCATGGTCTGTGCCTGTGTGTGCATGACGTAGCAGCTCGGCTCATAATTCTCCCACAGCCCCTGCATTGCAGAGCCAGAGACACGAACGCTCCCTCCCCCATCCTGTAGTTCCTCTCAGCCTCTTAAACACACCACAATCGTCCTGCTAACTGCGCTGCCTTCCAAAGAGCCAAGGTGATAACAGAAGACAGCATTTTTGAATACTTTCTCCTCTAATGATAGTCATAATGATTTGATTATGCATCGTGCTTATCAACATGTTGACGTTAAAGAGAAGAGATGACCCTCAGTATTTATCACATGCACATGTTGTTCTTTTCTCCCTGTTGGCTCTCATTCTGTCTCCGCAGTGTGTTACCATCATGCCCAGCACTTTTCTCTCTCTGTCTCGTGTGTGTGTGTGTGTGTGTGTGTGTGTGTGTGTGTGTGTGTGTGTGTGTGTGTGTGTGTGTGTGTGTGTGTGTGTGTGTGTAGGGAGATATGACTTGTTGAAATAACACTGGAAACAATGACTTGAGCCTGTTTGGCAATTAAATCTTGTCGAATTTGTCCCCCCCCCCCCATCATCTCTCTGTAGTTTGGTTTAGCCTGTCACTGGATTGGGTTTTGCTCAGCCTAATTTTAAGGCCAATTTTATGTGTATTTTTCCATGTGATTACAAAGCTCTCCACAGTGACAGCCTGAAGATGAGTCACTGTGACAGGACAGGAGCAGAGGAACAGGACAGGAGGAGGAGGAGGAGGATATGTGTTGTGGAATATGGAAATCTTTAGTTTGGGCAGAACACGAATGCTGTATGTTACATAAGTGTTCATGCAGTGCTGCTTATAATAAAACAATGGGCATGCGACTGGTGTGTACAGTGGAAACCTGTATTTCTCATGTTATTAAGTTCAACACGTAAACTGTTCTGTATGAGAAGAGCTGCTGGTAGTTACGTCCGCTGTTTGATGATCTGAGGTGTCCTCTGGATTGTTATTAGCACAGATCCACTACACGGAAATGTCAATATGGGCAGAGAGCGCTTTATCAATGAGTGAGTCTGGCCAGTTGCCCTCCAACCAAACAAGGAGCTAAATAAACCACCACTTCCCACGCATCCTGGTGGCACATATGGAAAGAGAAATAAATTGGTTGCGAAAAGAGAGGATGAATTGATTAGGCAGGAAGGAAATAAGATGACGAGGTATAGGACTCACCGTTAGCTGCAGCCATCAGGGCCTGGAGCTGCTCAGCTTCAGTAGGGGGCTGGGGCCAGGGGCCAGTTCCCATGGCAACTTCAGGTCCTCCAGTTGCCCTGTAGCAAAAACAAGGAAAGAGCAAACTGTAAATAACTGGTGGTTTATCCTCTACATTGTGTGTGTGTGTGTGTGTGTGTGTGTGTGTGTGTGTGTGTGTGTGTGTGTGTGTGTGTGTTGAGTGCTCACTGGCTTGACAGTTGGTGGTGTGTGACATTAAAGCAAAGCAGCTGACAGCGATATACACAGCTTCAGGAGAATTCAGCAAGAATAACACGGAGGATGTATAGTTTACAAAACGGGGTGTGTCTCAAACAAACGCACACTCTTAAATGTGTCACAGCAGTAAGTGTGTTCGCACAGCCACCGCACAACACTGACACACTCGCCGGTATAGCCGTGAGCACTGGGCCGTCTAGTAAATCTGATTAAATATTTAATGATCCCACCTTTAAAGGAAATAGCTGTCTGCATTCTCACACATGCGAGCGCTCAGTGAGCACTAAACATTTCCACCTGGGCGAGCTTCATGTTCAGGGGCTGCTATATTTAAAGTCTGCAATTTGCATGTCGGGGTAACAAAGGAGAAAGCAGACCTGTGATCTCGTATGCTCGCCTCCTTATTTCCCTTTCTATACGGGTGACACACCAACGCGATCTCCACTACTGACAATTAGGTCACAATGGTTTTAATCCTGGCTCTGCACCTGTTCCCAAAGTGCTAATAAACCCAAAGTGCTGGGTTTTTAGATGGTGGCTTTTAATTTGCTACAAAATTGCTCAGTGTTTCAGAAAAAAACAAATATCATTTCAATATGCAAGTCACAAAAATCATTTAAAACCCTAATGAAAGCATGGTGGCAGATTTCCCAGCTGGTTATTTGACTGTTTTGGCTGATAAACCACCTCAGGTCAGTAAGTGGAGGGCAAAGGGCGAAAGGTTCTGGTGCTGTGTGCAGCTCAGTCGATGACATGCTAAATCATGATGAAACTGAGGTCTAAAGTAAAACTTTCCAGCAAAAACAAGGTTTTAATAATGAATGAGGAAGGCAAGACTGTAAAAGGTTTTAGCCATTTAAGCTGTTTGCATTTCTAAATTTAGATTTTCAGTCATGAAACATTACCATCACTCTTATATTCATTCTGCAGCATATCATTGACTGCACAACAAGAGTTATTAACTATCTTCAAAGAGTCCTGAGACTGATATAGTATGACCCTCACAGACCTCTGAACATGGACCAACATTGATTTGATTTAACCGTTTTCTGTTTACTTCCCTTTACGTAAAATTAATTGATAAATAAAGTTTTCAGTGTGTTACTCTGAATTGTTTTAGTGCCTAAAACCTTAGCACAGTAGATAGTGGGTTAGATACAACTGGAACACTCTTTTCTACTTAAAACCACCTAAAAAATATATATATTGAACAAATTGGTCTGCTCCAGTGAATTAAGAGAAAGTAAAGGGCACAACAAGAGAAAAAGTGAAAAAAGAATTCTAACACAAAAACTAGGCTGTGTTTGAGCGCAGGTTGCCAGATTGCGCTGCCAAAACTCTGAAGTGGTTTTCAGTTCAGTGCCAGAGAGAGACCGAGGGAGAGAAGCATGCACGATTTGTGCCAGGCAACCAATGAGAAACAGGCTGAGTAAGAGCATGGTCAGTAAAGCAAAGGAAGCCATTTTGTGCCTCTTCACAAAACTTATGATAAAAGGGAACGCTTCACTTATGCTAAATTAGCATCACATCCTTTGGTTGTGTTAAGTGTTTCCTGTGGCCAAGACTATCTTTTCCTGTGGGCACAGTGGTCCAGAGGGACATCCATGATTGTCCAGACAGAGCTATCATTTCCCCCCTGCAATCTCACATGATGGGTTTTATCTCTCACGACGGCTCTCCTTGTTTTTCAGAAAACTACGAGGACACTTCCAACTTAATTGGAGCCCTTTCCTCCGCTCACATGGTTTACCTGCTGATACCTGTCTCATCTGCATGTTGACCTCGAGACTTTAATGTGGACTCCTGTTTACTTCATTTGGGGACATTTTCAACCTCCAACAGGCGTTTTTTTTTTTTTTTTTTTTTTTTTTTTTAAGAAATCAATCACGAGACAAATGCATCCATTGTCCTGCAGTTAATAAATCACATGAAAATGTCGCATGTGGTGGTGTTGAGCTACAACCATCACAGACATACATCAAAGGCGGTAAGCCGATCTCACAGAAGGAGAGAAGAGAAGAGCTCTCAGACTCTAATGATTATATGTATAGCACACATACAAGGCATAGCAAGTCTACAAAACACTGCACACGAACTCAAAAGTGTCACAATCCTTTCTACACCACAGCAAGCATTGTGGCCTATGCACATCGATCAACAAACCCCATCAAACTTTCAGGGAGACTAACAGAAGCTATGGGTTAGGTGCATCTACACACAGCACAGCACTCAACTGCGGTGCACTACCTAAAAGTTGCTCTCGACCCTTAGCAGCTGATCAAGTCCCTCTTCCACTGAACAGTGACTCGACAAAACCGAACCCTGATCAGCTGCTAAGGACAGAAAGCGATCACACAGTGTCTAGGGTCTAAATTAGTACCTTGTCCCACTCTTCGGCGTCCATCGTATGTGTGTACCGTATGGCATGTGGGGACTAAAAACACAACAAGTTATACAGTCTGAAAGCACGGTTGTAGGTTTGACTTAAGGTTGGGGTTAGTGTTAAGGAAAGGAAAATTTCAGTGGAAAATGTGTCTGTCATTGACTACACCACAGACTGGAAGTTAGTTCGTCTTATTTCTTTAGCACCAAGATGAATTGTGTCCAGTGATAATCTCTTCTAAACCTGCAGTGGCTTGTGTTTGTAACATTTTCCTGATGACAGAGCTTTTCGCCCCCAGCTGGGGTGTTTCAGGGTGAAGCCTTGACTCACAGAATGTGTTGTGCAATCATTATTGTGACAACTCTCGCTGCACGCGCTCCATTTTAGCCCACACAACATGGGCAAATCAACCATCAACACACATGCTCACTAAACCACACAACTGAAACAGAGACACAATTCATATATTGCCGTTTAACATGTAAGTTACTGATATCGAACATGAATTTTCAGTACGAGCTCTCCGATGGCAGAAAATAAAGAGAGAGCAAGAAGGATAAATAGACTCTCCCATCCCCCCACTAGCTCTGGAAACCGTCCCTCATCAGTAGTACTGAGTGATGGCGCGCAGGCTCGGGGAGCGCAGAGAGGAGAGGAACAGCAGGGGAGGGGGAGGGGGAGTGGAAGCTGCGGCAGCCATTTTATAAAACAGCCTGGAAACAGGCAGAGATGCTCCTTCAGGAGTGAGAATCATGACTCTGAATTCACTGAGCAGCATCAGGTGATGAAATGCCTCAATATATTGACCACTACAGTGTAAATCATAGTGACAGTAAGATGTTACATTATGACTTTGTACTTTACAATCTGCACCTTGCAGGCAGCGAGTTGTTATGGTTACGACACTCACTACCATCCGCTCCTTTTATTCCTCATTCTTCCTCTTTCTTTGTCTTTATGATAAGCAACAACATGCTTCTCATATTACTGTATGTTTTACCACTGAATGTGTGTGTGTGTGTGTGTGTGTGTGTGTGTGTGTGTGTGTGTCTGTTTACTCACCCGCTCGGTCCAGGTCTCTGTCCCTGTGTAAAGCGCCAGTCATTGTTGGGCGGCTTTTGCTGTGAAGAGAACAGAAAATGCAAAATGAAATGCATGTTTCAAGGCAACAACAGCGAGATGTTTCTAAGGCGCACGTTATTGTTCACAGGATATTGCTTTGCAGATGTCACATCTGTGTGTGAAAGTGTTTGTCTGCGTGTGTATTCCTTTGTGTGTTTGTCTGTTTTAACAAAAAACCTTTTCAGTTTTTCCAGTGAGGCTCGACTAAGGTTTACAGATGGCCACCTATCTGTGTGTTCAAGGCATCCATGTTGCTCCAAAAGCTTTGTGGGGCATAAAATGCTGCAGAGAAAGGCACGCATGCACACGCATAAACACACACACACTGGGGTTCTGCTTATGAAACTAGGACTCTAACTAAGAACAAAGACAGACAGACAGTATCAAAAGAGAACTACGTGTCCACTTAAGTGAGCAATCAGCTAGATAACAGAAAAATAAACCAATGCAGCCAGAAGATGAATCAGACGTCCAAAACATCCTTATAAAATGAATTATCTCACTGGATGACAAATGCACATAAAAAAAAAAATCTGTCTAAAAGACAGAATTTAACAGATCATAAGTGGAAAAAAAAATAGAAATGTAGAGGGAGAGATTGATTGGATTCCCTTTGTACTTGCAAAAATCTCATCAAGAGAGTCCTTGGAAAAGAAGTAGCTTCGTTAATGTGATACCAAACTTCATGGAGAAAAAGCTAAAGTGAAGGCAGAGCAGTAATAAAAGCCTCTCTCATGTATGATCCTGCTACTCTCTATTAATGTCTTCAAGCCCACCACACTCTTGTCTGTCTCTACCTCACTGGCCATGTCACTGTGTCTTTTCCATCACTCTAGCTCTTTCCCTCTCTCTCAGGCTCTCTTGTTGTGCAGTGATGCGGTGAATAGACCTCTGGCTTGGCTCCAGATTCTGCTGCCTAATCGACACAAGAGCTCCCAGGAGAGAGAGAGGCCGGCAGGATGATGTGCTGCATTATTAAAAGAGCTGTCTTGCCCATGGGAGTGATGGAAAGAGGCAAGAAAGTAGGAGAGAAAAATGAGAGAGAGAATCGCCCAAAAGTACCTGCACAAAAGGAACAGTGTTATACGATAAACTAATGACTATCAAGAGTGGAGCATCTATTAGAATGCACGGAAATATTGCAACTTATTGAATGCACAAGCACAACAGGCAAGGAATTAGCAAACTGTATAGTGTTTTGTACCTACGTAGATAGAGCAGGTAAGAAAGAAAGAAAGAATTACAGGCAAATCAACAGCAAATAAAGTAGGGAGGGATAGAGGAGACTGTTTGTGAGGACCTATGAAAGGAGTGAGAGGGAGTGTGAATGATGAAGAATTGATGAAGCTGTATCAGGAATCATTTGTTACTCAATAATACAAGATAATTACTGAACAACCCCTTTAATCTATGTAGTATTAAGTGAAAATAGCTGTCAGTGGATTCAATTTCAGTGTTATTCTCATAGCTCTGAGTGATTATCGCTCTGAGATAAAGTCAGGACTGCGTGGTCATGTCTTCATAACAAACTGCAATGCCAGAGTTCACAAGTTATTGTATGTATTATTGCAACATGAAATACTCACAGTGGGTATCTGAACTCTCACCCTCCTCTAGATCAGAGCTTGCTCAATGTTTAAAGTCTAAAAATTGACTCCGAGACGCCTGCGTGTGCGTGGGCATGAAAGTGTGTTTGACGGAGAGAAAAAGATCAGTACCGAGTGGAGGCAAACATCCACAGAGAGGCCCAGCATTCCAGCTGTGTGACTCGTTTTCACCGCACACATTCACAGACACACACTTGTCATTTCCAAGGTCAGATCCCACTGCAGGCATGTGGAGGGAAGGCTAACAGACTCTGTGCTACAATACTGCACCCCGTTGCTAGCTTTAGAAAAGCACCTGATGCACTGTTATTCTGTGTGCTTCATTATGGAGAGCATGGTGCAAACTGCTCAGATAAAAACTCAAACTGAAGGACTTTCAAATGGTCAACTGAACCTCGATCTTACAAGTTGCTTAAGTTAAGGGGGTTAGAACAACAACCGTTTTCAGGGAAGACAAATCCCACGCCAGGTTTAATGGTTTACAGGGGTCAAAATCGAATTGATTTTATTTCCATTTATTTGAGCATCTTTTGCTGTGATTGTTTTTAGAACATGATATGTGAAATGAGTTGATCACTAAAGAATGAAGATGAAGGTATTCAAAATGCACACGGCTTCTTTCTTTTTTCGAGAGAGAGCTTAAGAGGAGGAGAGAGAGAAGGTCGGACAGACTACTCTCAGACACTCTCTGCCAATACAGAGATCGAGGGATTACAACTCTGAGGGTCTGACTCCCACAGAAAGACCATCATACTAACCTGGCAGCCTTAAACACTGTCAGTCTGCCTCTGCTTCCCTTACATGAATCAAAGGGCTTTAAATGACCTCCAGGTGAACTACAACCTGGCTGAGTTCATGAGCTAACACACTATGAGTCAGTTATTATCTTTAGAGAGAACTGGATTCAGAAACAGGAAGGTGGAAATCAGAATATTTAACGTCCAAAATGCTGAACCTATTCCACTGTTACTGCACTAAAAGGTTAGCACTGACACAACAGACAAACACAAGGCATGGTGTTTGATTTTAATCTTCTCTTAAACAAACACCATGACTCAACTGACAAAAAAACGTTTCGATGAAACTGAGGCAGTTTGTCACATGTATCATCCATAATAAAAAAAAAGTCTATTTAAATAACACTTGGCTGAAACGTGCTCACCCTTAAAACCTCCCACAGACTCAAAAACATAGAGACTCATAGATTCAGATCCTGTGACAAGTGATGCAATAAAACGATGGACGAGACGAGTGATAATATTCAACTTATCAAACTTAAGAGGCTCAAACGTCTGCAATTTTCTGTGTTAACAGATGGTTCAATAGAGTGTGCCAAAACAGCACACTGCAAATGAATAGAGGATACAAAGACGGGCAGTGGGAAGGCACTAAGGCCCCGGGGTCCTGTTAAAATTACACACTACTGGAGGGCTCCTCGCGCCCGATGCTTTGTACACACAATCTCATGCATAGAAGCACGTAAACACGCACGGTGATGGCTGCAGTGTCTGAAGCCATTAAAGCCTGTGCCGTCGTTCACTGTGGCGCACGTGCACAAAGCCATCCAATCCCTCAATCTCCATTTTTTTTTCTCTGTTGTCCTCATTGAACACGTGTCACTAGAGCAAGGGGACAGATGACACCCCGCTGACCTCAGGGACAACCCAATTCAGTGCAGAGTCAATATGATACAGGCTCATGAAGAACATGGGAAATACAAATGTATTAAACACATTCTAGACACCAGAACACTGTCAGCCGTTTTCCACCCCCGACAGCGTACTTCCTTCACATTACACCAGTAAATAGTTTGTCTGTGTCCCGTCCATTTGGTCACTATCTGGTTAGCCTTCATTCAGACCACACGCTGAACACATGGAAAGGAAGATCTAAAAATGACAATAAGAACTGGCTGCACAGATCACACACCCCAAGGACAGCCTCCCTCATGTGAGGCTGAGTCCTGGAACCAATCACCAAAAGTTCAGAGGACAACAGGAAGTCACGGGTCAGGCTACTGACCCCTTGAATTCCTGTTTTTCAGCTCCTGCTTTATTCTTTGGCTCTTTCCCTACACCCCTCTCACCATATTCTGTCCTTCACCCCCCATCTCGCCCCGTCATCCTGTTCCCCTCTGTCTCCCATCCATTCCACTGAGCCAGCTCTGCAGGACCTATTTTCATCTTTTTGTCTCCTCTCCTTCTGCTAGCAGCACTTATGTTTTCCCCTTTCCTCTTCCTTTGCTATGACAGCTATCTTCAACTATCTTCTTTTATTTTAACCTCACTTTCTTTTTATTTGCAGCTTTCTTATCCATAAAGAAAAGCATTCTCTGTCCCTTAAGTAGCTTCAAGTCAAAGATAGTAACCACATTTTTAATAGCCTCGGGTGAGATTAAATATTAAGCTGTTCTTCACAGCGCCCAAACCTGTGTAGTAGAACAACAAAGCTCTAAGAGCCTTTCACTGTGTAGAGGGAGGGATCCTCCAGCTAAAACAAGCGGTGTTACAGATAACATGCTGCAGACCTACGTGACTGAGGAAGTCTACTGTCAGGAGTGAACACATCAAAACAATGTCACTAACCCATATAGCGTGACCATATCAAAACAAAAACATGTTTTTATGCATTTCCAAAACCCATATATCCATGCTGAAACATCTATATTGGTCTGGAGTGCAAAGATTGCTCTCTCAATTAAGCCCTCACCTCACTGATTGAGTTCATAAGGTGCTTCCTGCTGAGCGTCATGTTGAGTGTGTTGTTGTGGCTCAGCATGGGTGTCTTCATAAATACAAAGTCACTTCGGCTTGATAGAGTAGAGTAGCAGGGCCTATAGGTGCGTGTATGCGGCTCCTGGGAACCCCCCACAACCTCCATATATCGTATGGGTCCATCAGTGTTGAGCTGCAGGTGCAGGTCCTTGCTGGGCCTCTGATGGTAGCGGCTGGACCTGTGGCGTCCGAAGCAGCAGCACTCAGAGCCTCCCAGCCCCTGGCCAGGGTGCCTCAGGCAGCGCACCATGAGAATGACAAATGTGATAAAGGACACCGCTGATACACAGGCTAGAGAGATAATAAGATACAAAGTGATATCCGACATCCCAGTGCGGTGGTAGAAAGGTGTGTGGCGAGTGTTTACTGGAGTCTCGTTGGCCGTGCCTTTCTCATCCACAGTTACAGTAATGTTCACAGAACTGGACTTCGGTGGGTCTCCATTATCCTGGATGATGATCATGATATCATAAGTTGAGCCCCCTTCTTCCTCGGCCCATTTCCGGGCTGTGCGGAGCTCCCCACTGTGTGCCCCAATACGGAACATGCCAGCATTTGGTCCAGGGACGATTGAGTAAAACAACCATGCATTGTGCCCGCTGTCTGCGTCCACCCCTACCAGTTTGTTTATGAGGTGCCCTGGGCCGGCAGATGGGGGCACGGTGAGCTGTAATCTTTTGTCTTTTGGGTAGGAAGGGTGTACAATCACTGGGGCATTGTCATTCACATCCACCACAAACACATGCACAGTGACATTGGTTGTCCGTGGGGGCACCCCAGCATCCCTGGCCTGCACCTCAATACGGAAAGCATTAAGCTGTTCATGATCCAGAGAGCGCATGCTGTAGATGTGGCCGCTCTCTGGGTTAATGTACACGTAAGAAGATATGGGTGAGCCCTGCACCATGCTGGGAAGGATGGAGTAGGAGATGCGAGCATTGTCACTCAGATCTGGGTCTGTGGCGGAAACTGAAGCAATGGGGGCACTGGGAGCGTTGTTCTCTGGGATGTCCACAGAGTATGAAGGCTGGGAAAAGGTGGGGGCATTGTCATTTACATCAGAGAGCTTCACCACGAAGGTGGTTTGTGATGAAAGTGGAGGAGAACCAGCATCCGTGGCCTTGATGACCACTGTGTACTCTGGGACAGCCTCACGGTCCAGCTTGCCTGCAGTGGTGAGCCTGTAATGCATTCCAAAAGCTGAATTAAGTTTGAATGGCAAACCTGGTGGGACACTTAATGTCACCTCCCCATTGACACCAGAGTCCAGGTCCCGTGCACTTATGAGCGCTATCACAGTCTCTGGTGCTGAGTCCTCTTTGATGGGGCTGGTCAGTGACGTCAGTGCCACCTCCGGTGCGTTGTCATTCACATCGATGATGTCTACTATGACGTTACAGGAGCCCTCCATAGCGGGAGAGCCACCGTCTCTGGCCTGCACTGTGATGTGGTATGCAGTGGCTTTCTCATAATCCACATCACCCTTCACACGAATCTCTCCGCTTTTAGAATCCACACTGAAAAGTTTGAGAACGTGCTCCTGTGTGTATTTACTAAACAGGAACGAGATTTCCCCGTTTATGCCGGAATCCGCGTCAGTCGCGTTTAATTTTGTCACTAAAGTGCCCTGTGCAACATTTTCTTTCAGCATAATTTTCTTTACCGGCTCGTCAAAGACGGGCGCATTGTCATTTACGTCGAGAATTTTAATGAGCAGAAGTGTTGAGCCTGATTTTTCCGGCTGTCCCCCATCTACAGCAGTGAGCAACAGGCGAAACGAGGCCTGTGTCTCCCTGTCCAAAGCTTTATCCACCGCCAGCTCTGGAAACTTGCTGCCGTCACTTTTAGTCTCCACATTCAAAATAAAGAAGTCATTGGCTGCGAGATGGTAAGTGCGTAAAGAGTTGGTACCCACGTCCGGGTCATGTGCGCTCTCCAAACGGAACCGTGTGCCCGGCGCGGCCGCCTCTGATATCTCCAGAGAAATGTTGCTGGTTGAAAACTGCGGTGCGTTGTCATTCACATCCAGAACGTTCACCACGATGCGGTGAATCTCTAAAGGATCCTCCAGAAGTATTTGAAGGTGTAGTGAACATGCTAAACTCAATTCGCACATTTGTTCCCTGTCGATTTTTTGATTTATAACCAAATCGCCGGTCGCCTGCTTTACCTCGAAGTAGTGTATTGTTGATTCCGAGACCACCCGCAACCTCCTTTGAACAATCCGCTGAGCAGTGAGACTCAAATCTTTAGCGATATTCCCAACGACAGAGCCCGGGCTGAGTTCCTCAGATACGGAATAGCTGAGCTGAGCAGAGGCAGAGGAGACGAAGGCTAGGTAAAAGTAAATCCTCCACAGCCTCCCTCCTCTGGAGCGCTTCCTCTGTCTGGAGTCCATTGTGCTGCGCTCCGAGGATCGGGGGAATGGGAAAGTTTCGAACTTCTTCTCTCACCGTAACGTCTCCATAGTCTTAAAACGAGGCTGCCATGCTCGATTGTAAACATTTCCACTTTAAAAACCGAGCGACGGGAAGTTTTGATGTGATCATGACGGCCGTCTTTTAAGAAAAAAAAAAAATCGAGGACAAAATTTAAAGTATTTTCTTCCTCCGCTGAAACTCTGCTCTGTCTCCTCCGCCTCACTCTCTTCATGGGCGGGGAGAGGCCACGGAGGCCTTCCCTCTCATTGGAGACAGGGCTGAACCAGCGCTGTCACACATCTCACACACACACACTGAAAACTTTTCAGTGACTCCACTTCCACTGACAGGCGTGCACAACCTTAATTTGCCTTTTAAAAGTTTACGAGAGGCAGTAAAAGCGGAATAACACAACACTGAATATGTTAGGTCTGTTAAAAATGTCACTTTATAAATCATGGAAAAATATACGCAAAATCAATGTTATCATAATACCATTTAAAGATCAGTCACGTGCTCTTATTAAGTATTCATCATAGTCAAAACAGAGGCGGATCAAGCAGATGTGATTCAAAGCAATGTTATTTGTATCCGCATGGGGGCGTTGTAGCCAAACTGGTTTTCCCTTTTGGCCAAGAAGATCAAAGTTTTAAAAAGAGGATTCATTGAAAAGTCATGCTACTAAGTGTATTCCAGCGATAGAAATTCATACAACGGACAATTTAAAAATAATATCCATGAAGTCTGAATTTAAGAGTATTTTTTTTATGGTTCAGAGAAAAGGCCAACAAATAAGTATTCTTGTTGCAAACGATACGAATGTAGTGTTTTATTTTAATTATTGATGAAACAGAGGCATTAAAAAAGATGAATATTTTTTATTTTAACATTAAACTCCCCCTCTGCTCAAATTGGATTTAATAGTTGAATGTTCGAACTTCACTTTGCGATATGTGATGTATGTGTACAGTTTAGGACCTGCATGCTGTTTTCACAATTATTTGCTCAAAGTGCAAAGATTCTCTGTGCTCATTAAAAAATGGGATTTTTAAGGGATGGGCCTAAGAGTATGATGTGTGACATCACGAATAGTTAAGTGTACATTTAGCCCAGTGAGAACGGCTTTTACAGTCAAGTAGCCTATTGCACTACTTTTGTCCAGCAGTTAAAATTATAAATTAAATATATTTACATATCCTTAGATACTAGATGGGGTTTTTTTTTTTGGTTTGTTTTTTTTTTTTTGGGGGGGGGGGGGTTATGTGGGAGACGGGTTAGATGTTATTTTAAGGACTTTTACAAGATAAGTGAGATTTTTGTTACAAAACCATATCAAACATAAATTATTATTCGAAATAGAGTATTTTTTATAACTCCTAAAATATGTCGAGCTGGATCTTTATGAAAAGCAACATAAGATTGACATTATTGATGTCCAGCTAAAGTAGGCTGTAAAAATAATTATGATCATTATAATAATGCAAAAAAATGTCGTCGCATTCCTCAGACTTATTTTACAATAGAGGCTACTCAAAGTACTTTCACAAAAGTTACTCCAAAATATCACACGTAATATAATTAGATTGAAGTTGACAGCTAGATAGTTGTTAAAGTGATGTTGTTTCTTGATAATGATCAAACAAGACAGAGTAGTCCAAAAATGAAACAAACGCTGTAAAGCATGTAATTATGAGCATTAATTGCAACACTGGTTCTAATTCTAAACTAAAATGACCCATCCAATGAAATAAATGCAAAAAGAAAAGTCGATTCGAGGAATGTCCACTTTAACAAAGACAATTTCACAAAACGCCCTCTGATTTTCTCCTCACCTGCTGGCTCTCAAAGGTCCACGTGCTGTCAGGTAAAGACGCATCCAGGACACTGATCACCTCCTTAAAGTCTGTGGTGCTGCTGGGTTTTATCAGAGTGAAATCACTGTACTCTGACATCGGAGACATGCAGGACCTGAAGGACTGACTCTGAGACAACATGTCTCCTCCCAGGACCTCCACGTATTTTATAGGTCCATCAGTGTTGAGCTGAATCTGCAGGTTTCTGTTGGGGTTCTTGTAATCATCACAGTCGCTCCGTCTCATGCAGCAACTATCGCTGCTTCTGCTGTTCCTCATGCATTTAACCGTTAAAATGAGAAAAGTCACCAGAGAAAGCACGGACACCGCGGCCAGAGAGAGGATCAAATAAAGGGTGATTCTCCCAGTTTTCTTGCTGGGCTCGGCCACTTTCTGTCGGAGGTCTAAGATGGGCTCATGGAGACCGTCCTCCAGCAGGATGGACACCGTGACGGTGGCGGACTGAAGCGGTTCCCCGTCGTCCTTGACCTCTATAAGCAGCCTCTGAGAGGAGTCGTCCTGCTCGGACACAGCGCGTTTAGTCCTCACCTCCCCTGTGTACAGACTGACGGTGAACAGAGAGGCGTCTGTGGCCTCCGTCAGTTTGTAGGAGATCCAGGCGTTATGACCCGAGTCAGCGTCCACGGCCGTCACCTTAGTAACCAGGTGACCCGCTTTAGCGGAGCGGGGCACTCTCTGATGAGAGAGGGAGCCCATAGCGGCGGAGGAGGGGTAAATAACAGCGGGGGCATTGTCGTTCTGGTCCAGGATAAAAACATGGACAGTGGCGTTGCTGCTGAGAGACGGAGAGCCCTGGTCCTTTGCCTGAACCTGAATCTGAAACACCTTCAGTTTCTCATAGTCAAACGAGTGCATGCTGTAGATGCTGCCGTTATCCGAGTTAATGTAAACATAAGACGAGACAGAAACGTCCTGCACTTTAGAGTCTAGGATAGAATAAGAGATTTTGGCGTTTTCACCAAAATCCAGGTCAGAGGCTGATACTGAATACAGTATAGAGCCCGGGACCCCGTTTTCTTTCAAATAGACATTGTAGGAGGGTTGTGTGAATACAGGAGGGTTGTCATTCACATCGTTGATGCTGACAAATATAGTTTTCTTATTGGATAGGGGAGGAGAACCTGAATCCGTGGCTATTATCTCAATATTGTAGTCCGACCGGCTCTCTCGGTCTAAAGTACCACTGGTAACCAGTGCGTAATTATTAGAAAAAGATGGTTTCAGATTAAAAGGGGACCCCTTGGTGAGTTGTAACATTACTTTACCGTTATCAGCAGAGTCAAGGTCTCGCGCACTGATCAAAGCTACGACAGTACCACTTGGTGCGTCCTCGCGCACTGGCTTTGGCTCAGAAGTAAAAACTATTTCAGGAGCGTTATCATTGAAATCAGTGATATCAACCTGCACACGGCAGTGGCCCTCCATTTGAGGACTACCTTTATCTTTTGCAGTTACATCGATGTCATATGACTTGGCAGTTTCATAGTCTAACTCCCCTTTCAGAGTGATTTCACCTGTTAATTGGTCAATATCGAAGATTGTCAACACAGAATCTGGTGACCGAGAGCCGAATGAAAATTCAACTTCGCCGTTTAAACCTTCATCTGCATCCGTTGCTTTGGGCTTAATGATAACAGCTCCTTTTACGCTATTTTCACATAGGGATATTTTGTAAACGTTTTTTTCGAAAACTGGAAAATTATCATTTGTGTCAAGAACGCTTATAGTTATTTGTGTGGTTCCGGATTTTACTGGATTTCCTCCATCTAATGCTGTTAGTAATATTTTATGAACTGATTTTTTCTCTCGATCTAAAGGCTTTTCTAAAACAAGTTCTGGCACGGTCTTACCACCCTCCATCATTTCTTTTATTCTAAGGGAACAGCACTCATTTTTACTGAGTGTATATGATTTGAGTGAATTGCTTCCAACGTCAGGGTCCGTTGCGCTCTCCAAAGGAAATCGCGTGCCCACTAATGCCAGTTCGGCTATATTTAAAGATAATTCATTTGAAAGAAAACTTGGAGAATTGTCATTAATATCTCGTATTTCAACCTCAATTCGGTGTAACTGTAGCGGGTCCTCAATGACAACTTGCAGAGGTAGAACACAGCTGGCGCTTTGTCCACATAAAGCCTCTCTGTCTATTCTGTCATTCACCACCAGCTCGCCCTTCCCCGCATCCACGCTGAAATACTGCTCACCAGTCTCAGAGGCGACACGCAGTTTACGGTCAAAAACATCTGATAGTCCCAAACCCAGATCTTTAGCTAGATTTCCTACCACAGAGCCCTGTTTCAGTTCCTCCTGGATGCTGTAACGAGTCTGTCCGTCTATTGTACTCCACAAGAGAAAGAAATGATGCCACCAGAGCGCCAGCCATCTCCAGTCTCGGTATCCCATTCTCTTTGTCATCCCTTCAGTGAAAGACATCATTTCCATTCCACAGGAACAAAAATCATAAAGTCAAAATCCATATTCCAAGAGTCTTACATATCCTGTCAGTATGATACCTGTTCATGGTCACAGATACAATTAAGATAAAACCTTATGAGCCAAGTATGAGCCATTTACCAACTCTCCTCCGACTCCCTGCATTGTGAATGCTGGAACTGCGTGGGGGAGGGAGTAGATCTCTTTGTACAGTTCGCAATGCTATTGGGCGACATCATCCATCTTTGACGTCCAATGAGAGGGAAACAGAGCAGCACCGTTAAAGACACAATCACCATTTTTTTTACTGTCGTGATAGAATAAATGAAGCACCACAAGAAGATTCCGTTTACCGTTTCCATGACATATATGAATATATATATCTAGATAGATATATCTAGATATATCTATCTAGATATATATATATACACATATAGATATATATAGATATATCTATACATATAGATATATATGTATAGATATATAGATCAGAGTAACACATGAGCGAATAAAAGTACTTGAAAATTTGACGAACATAGCATTGATTTAATATATATAATGTAATTTTCAAGTACTTTTATTCGTTCATGTATTACTCTGAGGAAATGCCACCAAAAACATGTTTTTCCAGTTTCAACAATCATCTGAAAACCTCATCATCATCGCTGTCCATCCGTGTAGTGCTGAAAAACTCGGCTCGTTTTCAACATGGTCAAATTACCACATGGCCACTGGGGCACAAAGTGCTTGAGTTAATTAGACAAGGTAGAAGTTTTAACATGGATATGAATCTAATATCTTCAATTAAAATGCATCAGCTGACAAGTATCTATATTTTAGAGGATTTGTTGAATTGCCTTGCTATCATAACTTCTCACAAAGAAAGCAAATGTTTACTTTTCTTTTGGACCGATGTAGCACGCAATGATAATACACTTATTATATTACTCTATGCTCACCTGCTGGCTCTCAAAGGTCCACGTGCTGTCAGGTAAAGACGCATCCAGGACACTGATCACCTCCTTAAAGTCTGTGGTGCTGCTGGGTTTTATCAGAGTGAAATCACTGTACTCTGACATCGGAGACATACAGGACCTGAAGGACTGACTCTGAGACAACATGTCTCCTCCCAGGACCTCCACGTACTTTATAGGTCCATCAGTGTTGAGCTGAATCTGCAGGTTTCTGTTGGGGTTCTTGTAATCATCACAGTCGCTCCGTCTCATGCAGCAACTATCGCTGCTTCTGCTGTTCCTCATGCATTTAACCGTTAAAATGAGAAAAGTCACCAGAGAAAGCACGGACACCGCGGCCAGAGAGAGGATCAAATAAAGGGTGATTCTCCCAGTTTTCTTGCTGGGCTCGGCCACTTTCTGTCGGAGGTCTAAGATGGGCTCATGGAGACCGTCCTCCAGCAGGATGGACACCGTGACGGTGGCGGACTGAAGCGGTTCCCCGTCGTCCTTGACCTCTATAAGCAGCCTCTGAGAGGAGTCGTCCTGCTCGGACACAGCGCGTTTAGTCCTCACCTCCCCTGTGTACAGACTGACGGTGAACAGAGAGGCGTCTGTGGCCTCCGCCAGTTTGTAGGAGATCCAGGCGTTATGACCCGAGTCAGCGTCCACGGCCGTCACCTTAGTAACCAGGTGACCCGCTTTAGCGGAGCGGGGCACTCTCTGATGAGAGAGGGAGCCCATAGCGGCGGAGGAGGGGTAAATAACAGCGGGGGCATTGTCGTTCTGGTCCAGGATAAAAACATGGACAGTGGCGTTGCTGCTGAGAGACGGAGAGCCCTGGTCCTTTGCCTGAACCTGAATCTGAAACACCTTCAGTTTCTCATAGTCAAACGAGTGCATGCTGTAGATGCTGCCGTTATCTGAGTTAATGTAAACATAAGACGAAACAGAAACGTCCTGCACTTTAGAGTCTAGGATAGAGTAAGAGATTTTGGCGTTTTCACCAAAATCCAGGTCAGAGGCTGATACTGAGTACAGTATAGAGCCCGGGACCCCGTTTTCTTTTAAATACACATTATACGAGGGCTGAGTGAATACAGGAGGGTTGTCATTCACATCAGTGATGATGACAGATATTGTTTTCTTACTTGACAGAGGAGGAGAGCCTGAATCCGTTGCTCTTATCTCAATATTATACTCTGAGAAAGTCTCTCTATCTAAAACACCACTTGTAACGAGTGCGTAATTATTAGAAAATGAGGGTTTTAAATTAAAGGGAGACCCATTCGTGAGTTTTAACGTCACTTTGCCGTTATTACCAGAGTCAAGGTCTCTTGCTCTGATTAAGGCTACAACTGTACCTTTTGGTGCATCCTCGCGGACTGGATTTGGTTTAGAAGTTAACACTACTTCTGGGGCATTATCATTCATGTCTATGACAAGTATTTGCACGCGACAGTGGCCCTCCATCTCAGGGACTCCTTTGTCTTTTGCAGTAATGCGTATTTCATGCATTGCGCTGCTTTCATAATCTAATGGCCCCACCAAGGAAATTTCACCTGTATCTGGATCCAGTTGAAATATAGATAACAGCGAATGGGGTGTATGGTCAGAAAATGCGTATTCAATCTCCCCATTAACACCCTCGTCTGCGTCTGTAGCTTCAACTTTTACCAGCACAGAGCCAACGACAGCATTTTCATGTACAGATATATTATACAAAAGTTTTTTGAAAACTGGGACATTGTCGTTGTTATCGAGTACAGTAACTATGATTTTTGTAGTTCCTGTTTTGACAGGATTGCCTCCATCTGACGCTGTGAGTAATAACTGATGGACACTTTGTTTCTCTCTGTCAAGTAATTTCTCTAGTACTAGCTCTGGAGCATGTCTGTCACCAGATATTTCTTTAATTTTTAAACTAAAACACTCGTTTTTACTGAGTGTGTACGACTTTACTGAATTACTACTGACGTCCTGATCCTGTGCGGAGTCTAAAGGAAAGCGTATTCCTGTGGCAGTGGACTCCGCTATCTTTAAATATCGCTCCTCTGTTGAGAAAATCGGAGAATTGTCATTTATGTCCCTTATTTCTATTTCTATCCGGTGTAGCTGCAGCGGATTCTCCGCTACAATTTGTAAAGGCAACACACAGCTGGGGCTTTGTCCACATAAAGCCTCTCTGTCTATTCTGTCATTCACCACCAGCTCGCCCTTCCCCGCATCCACGCTGAAATACTGCTTACCAGTCTCCGAATCGACACGCAGTTTGCGGTCAAAAACATCTGATAGTCCCAAACCCAGATCTCTGGCAAGATTTCCTACCACAGAGCCCTGTTTGAGTTCCTCCGGGATGCTGTAACGAGTCTGTCCGTCTATTGTACTCCACAAGAGAAAGAAATGATGCCACCAAAGAGCCAGCCATCTCCAGTCTCGGTATCCCATTCTCTTTGTCATCCCCGGTCCGTTAGAACATGTTATTTCCCATCGAGGTATTCATCAACTCAAGCCAGCAGTTAAAGCCATTACCAAAATGACTATTTTACCATAATCCAATCCTTAAATTATGTGTAATAAAATATATATTCCGGATGCCATAAAATAAGCGCATCTCCTCTCCAGCTCCGAGCGCAGTGAGGGTTACCGTACAGAGACTGGGGGATGGAGTAGATCTCTTTGTACAGTTCTGCAAGCTATTGGTTCGCAGAATCCATTTTAGCATCCAATCACAGAGAGCTAAGTCTGTTCAATGAGCCTCTGTACACAACTCAAGCACAGAGGGAATTTGGACAGCTGTGACAACACATCAGATTTGTGTGATAACTGTCTCTTTAGAAAATCAAATAAGAATTAAATTAATTAAGAATAAAAGTTTTAATTCCAAAAATATGAATTCAACCTTGTGTTTAAATGATTGCTGCAGCAAGTCCTGACAACAATATCAATAAATTAAAAACATAAAAATATGATTTGGAAAATATATTTGACAAAATGCACCTGACCAGTTTTGAAACAATGGTATAATGTTGAAGCAATGTTTGATTGAATTTAATATGCGCAGAGAAAAATAAACTGTGGTCATAAAGAACAGTTCCTTTGAGCTTATACTGTGAACATCATTTTTAAATATATTATTATTTTACTATGAAATCTAATGGGTTCTTTTTATTAGGCAACTGTGCTATGTCATGTTCAGAAACAAGCTTTCACAACATCAAAATGATTTTCAAATCACCGAAAACAGATCAGTTGTCACATTTTTTTTAAATTTTTATCTAGTGACATTGAAATTAGTTAATCAAGATTTTGGCTTTAATTTAATTTAATTAAAAAAAATTTCAGGTTGAGACCATACCATTTTTTTAAGGCAAGAATGAATGAAATAATGCAGGTCTACTGTTCTATGCTCACCTGCTGGCTCTCAAAGGTCCACGTGCTGTCAGGTAAAGACGCATCCAGGACACTGATCACCTCCTTAAAGTCTGTGGTGCTGCTGGGTTTTATCAGAGTGAAATCACTGTACTCTGACATCGGAGACATGCAGGACCTGAAGGACTGACTCTGAGACAACATGTCTCCTCCCAGGACCTCCACGTATTTTATAGGTCCATCAGTGTTGAGCTGAATCTGCAGGTTTCTGTTGGGGTTCTTGTAATCATCACAGTCGCTCCGTCTCATGCAGCAACTATCGCTGCTTCTGCTGTTCCTCATGCATTTAACCGTTAAAATGAGAAAAGTCACCAGAGAAAGCACGGACACCGCGGCCAGAGAGAGGATCAAATAAAGGGTGATTCTCCCAGTTTTCTTGCTGGGCTCGGCCACTTTCTGTCGGAGGTCTAAGATGGGCTCATGGAGACCGTCCTCCAGCAGGATGGACACTGTGACGGTGGCGGACTGAAGTGGTTCCCCGTCGTCCTTGACCTCTATAAGCAGCCTCTGAGAGGAGTCGTCCTGCTCGGACACAGCGCGTTTAGTCCTCACCTCCCCTGTGTACAGACTGACGGTGAACAGAGAGGCGTCTGTGGCCTCCGCCAGTTTGTAGGAGATCCAGGCGTTATGACCCGAGTCAGCGTCCACGGCCGTCACCTTAGTAACCAGGTGACCCGCTTTAGCGGAGCGGGGCACTCTCTGATGAGAGAGGGAGCCCATAGCGGCGGAGGAGGGGTAAATAACAGCGGGGGCATTGTCGTTCTGGTCCAGGATAAAAACATGGACAGTGGCGTTGCTGCTGAGAGACGGAGAGCCCTGGTCCTTTGCCTGAACCTGAATCTGAAACACCTTCAGTTTCTCATAGTCAAACGAGTGCATGCTGTAGATGCTGCCGTTATCTGAGTTAATGTAAACATAAGACGAAACAGAAACGTCCTGCACTTTAGAGTCCAGGATAGAATAAGAGATTTTGGCGTTTTCACCAAAATCCAGGTCAGACGCTGAAACTGAGTACAGTATAGAGCCCGGGACCCCGTTTTCTTTTAAATACACAGCATAGCTGGGTTGAGTAAATAGAGGAGGATTGTCATTCACATCAGAAACAGTGACATTAATAGTTTTCTTTGTTGACAGAGGGGGAGAACCTAAATCAGTGGCTGTTATCTCAATATTATACTCTGAGAATTTCTCCCGGTCTAAAGCCCCACCGGTAACCAGTGCATAATTATCAGAAAAGGAGGGTTTTAGGTTAAAAAGAGAACCCTTGGGGAGCTGTAATGTCACTTTACCGTTGTTACCAGAGTCAAGGTCTCGAGCAGTCAGCAAAGCTACTACAGTACCACTGGGTGCATCCTCGGGTACTTGGCTCGGTTTTGAAGTCACAACAATTTCTGGAGCATTGTCATTGATATCTATTACATCCACTTGCACACGACAATGACCCTCCATCTCAGGGATGCCTTTATCTTTTGCACTGATATCTATTTCATGTGTTGCAACGTTTTCATAATCTAATTGTCCTATAAGGAAAATTTCCCCAGTTAACGAGTTTATTTGAAAAATAGACAGCAATGTCTCCGGTGTATGGTCAGCAAATGCATATTCTATTTCACCATTAACACCCTCATCTGGGTCTGTTGCTTCTACCTTTGCCAGCATTAAGCCACTGTGACTGTTTTCAGGCAAAGTTATTTTATATAACGGTTTTTTGAAAGTGGGGACATTGTCGTTATTGTCTAACACAGTCACGATAATCTTTGATGTTCCAGTTTTGACAGGATTGCCCCCATCTAACGCTGTCAACAGCAAATGATGGACGTTTTGTTTTTCTCTGTCAAGCGGTTTTTCTAATAAAAGCTCTGGCACTTTTCTTCCATTTGCCAATTCTTTAATTTTCAAACTAAAACACTCATCCTTGCTAAGACTGTAGGATTTTAGTGAATTACTCCCCACGTCGAGGTCCTGTGCGGTCTCCAAAGGGTAGCGGGCACCCACTGCAGTCAACTCCGCAATTTTCAAATTTTTTTCCTTGCTAAGAAAATTAGGTGAATTGTCATTGACGTCTCTTATTTCCACCTCTATCCGATAAAGATGGAGGGGGTTCTCTATGACTACTTGCAGAGGCAACACACAGCTGGCACTTTGTCCACATAAAGCCTCTCTGTCTATTCTGTCATTCACCACCAGCTCGCCCTTCCCCGCATCTACGCTGAAATACTGCTCACCAGCCTCAGATGCGACACGCAGCTTACGGTCAAAAATATCGGATAGTCCCAAACCAAGATCTTTCACAAGATTTCCTACCACAGATCCCTGTTTTAGTTCCTCCGGGATGCTGTAACGAGTCTGTCCGTCTATTGTATTCCACAAGAGAAAGAAATGATGCCACCAAAGCGCCAGCCATCTCCAGTCTCGGTATCTGTTTCTCTTTGTCATCCCCGATCCGTTAGAATATGTTATTTCCCATCGATGTACTGATCACACAACCAGCCTGACATTAATTCCAGCGCCAGAATGGATATTCCATTACAAATTAATCCACGAACGCATGATTATAAAAAACGGCCTAAATTGCGGACACCTTCGGCTGAGCGCATATTCTCTCCACCTCTGAGTAGTGTGAGGGTTACTGTGGTGAGACTGAATGGGGGGGATGGAGTAGATCTCTTTGTACAGTTCTGCATGCTATTGGTTCACAGCATCATTCTACACTATCCAATCACAGAGCCCGAGCAGTCCTGTCACTACACCTCCCCCATTGCAATACAAACAGGACATGAGGGGAAGTCAGGTTTGTGTGATAAATATGTAATACAAGTGGAGGACATGAAAAAAGAGGTTCTAAATAAAAATGAAAAAAATCCACTAGACATCCTATGCCCATTGGCTACTACTGCCTTAACAAATACTGACTCAATATCATTAAATTAATACCGATAAAATGATGATAAAGTATGTTTTCAAATATTCAGTTTACTCATATTTGTGATAAGCCTACTCTATTTTAGTGGAACAATGTTTAATTAGAAATTCAAATAAACTTAGTGAGAAAACTAGTCATTAAAGACGTTTTTCTATATTTCTCCTCTAGAAATGTAGCCTATATAAACACACAGATTTCTCAACACCACAGTCAATAGGATCTTTTTTGAAGATCAGTTATTTTAAGTTGCATAACCAACGTAAAGCAATCAGCTTCAATAAACGTCATTCTCGGATATGGCATCTGTGTTTAAATGCATGCGTCGCACGTAAATTTAAAGGACGATGTGATCAATATTAACGGGTAGATTAGGCATAACCGTGCCATACATAGACATATTTTTTTTAAATAAGTATTGATGATACATTCAAATCATAGATTGATGCCAATTATATAACGCAAACTTCAACCATTCAAAAGCAATACAACCATATTGCTCTCTCACAAGCTAATAAACGCAGTTTTCAGGTTAAAAAGGAAATTAATAATGACCAAAAACATGTTACTGCAGATCTACTATTTTGTGCTCACCTGCTGGCTCTCAAAGGTCCACGTGCTGTCAGGTAAAGACGCATCCAGGACACTGATCACCTCCTTAAAGTCTGTGGTGCTGCTGGGTTTTATCAGAGTGAAATCACTGTACTCTGACATCGGAGACATGCAGGACCTGAAGGATTGACTCTGAGACAACATGTCTCCTCCCAGGACCTCCACGTATTTTATAGGTCCATCAGTGTTGAGCTGAATCTGCAGGTTTCTGTTGGGGTTCTTGTAATCATCACAGTCGCTCCGTCTCATGCAGCAACTATCGCTGCTTCTGCTGTTCCTCATGCATTTAACCGTTAAAATGAGAAAAGTCACCAGAGAAAGCACGGACACCGCGGCCAGAGAGAGGATCAAATAAAGGGTGATTCTCCCAGTTTTCTTGCTGGGCTCGGCCACTTTCTGTCGGAGGTCTAAGATGGGCTCATGGAGACCGTCCTCCAGCAGGATGGACACCGTGACGGTGGCGGACTGAAGCGGTTCCCCGTCGTCCTTGACCTCTATAAGCAGCCTCTGAGAGGAGTCGTCCTGCTCGGACACAGCGCGTTTAGTCCTCACCTCCCCTGTGTACAGACTGACGGTGAACAGAGAGGCGTCTGTGGCCTCCGCCAGTTTGTAGGAGATCCAGGCGTTATGACCCGAGTCAGCGTCCACGGCCGTCACCTTAGTAACCAGGTGACCCGCTTTAGCGGAGCGGGGCATTCTCTGATGAGAGAGGGAGCCCATAGCGGCGGAGGAGGGGTAAATAACAGCGGGGGCATTGTCGTTCTGGTCCAGGATAAAAACATGGACAGTGGCGTTGCTGCTGAGAGACGGAGAGCCCTGGTCCTTTGCCTGAACCTGAATCTGAAACACCTTCAGTTTCTCATAGTCAAACGAGTGCATGCTGTAGATGCTGCCGTTATCTGAGTTAATGTAAACATAAGACGAGACAGAAACGTCCTGCACTTTAGAGTCTAGGATAGAATAAGAGATTTTGGCGTTTTCACCAAAATCCAGGTCAGACGCTGATACTGAGTACAGTATAGAGCCCGGGACCCCGTTTTCTTTTAAATACACAGCGTAGCTGGATTGAGTAAACAGAGGAGGATTGTCATTCACATCAGTAACAGTGACATTAATAGTCGTTTTAGACGACAGAGGGGGAGAACCTAAATCAGTGGCTGTTATCTCAATATCATACTTCGAGAATTTCTCTCGGTCTAAAGCCCCGCCGGTAACCAGTGCGTAATTATCAGAAAAAGAGGGTTTCAGGTTAAATGGAGAGCCCTTCGGGAGCTGTAATGTCACTTTACCGTTGTTACCGGAGTCAAGATCTCGGGCACTAATTAAAGCTACTACAGTACCACCTGGTGCGTCCTCAGGCACAGAGTTTGGTTGGGAGGTCAGGAATACATTTGGAGCATTATCATTAACGTCTAACACTTCAATATGGACAGTACAATGTCCCTCCATTCTCGGAGTTCCTTTGTCTCTTGCGCAAATGTCTATTTCATAATTAGCATTTGTTTCGAAATCTAACTTTCCTGTCAGCCGTATTTCTCCGGTAAATGAATCAATATCAAACACAGACAGGACAATATCTGGTGTGTGAGTTCCAAATGAATACTCCACTTCTCCATTAGGACCTTCATCCGGATCTTTTGCTGTCACTTTGATGATGGCTGCACCTTGTACACTATTTTCGCTTATGGAGACTTTGTAAGCGTTTTTCTCAAATACAGGGAAATTATCATTAATATCCAGCACATTTATCGTTATCTGAGAGATCCCCGATTTCACTGGGTTTCCTCCATCTATAGCTGTGAGTTGGAGTTGATGTGTTGGCTTTTTTTCTCTGTCGAGGGATTTAGATAACACTAACTCTGGCACTTTCCTTCCACCGGACAAATTTTTAATCTTTAAACTAAAAAAGTCGTCTTTACTCAAAGTGTACGATCTCACTGAATTCACTCCGACATCAAGATCCTGTGCTGGCTCCAAAGGAAAACTAGCACCTGCCGCTGTCGACTCTGCTATTTCTAATACAATTTCTGGCGAAGGGAATCTCGGAGAATTGTCATTGATATCTTGTATTTCCACCTCTACTCTGTACAACTGTAACGGTTTATCAATGACAACTTGCAGAGTCAACACACAGCTGGCGCTTTGTCCACATAAAGCCTCTCTGTCTATTCTGTCATTCACCACCAGCTCGCCCTTCCCCGCATTCACACTGAAGTACTGCTCACCAGCCTCAGAGGCGACGCGCAGCTTACGGTCAAAAATTTCTGACAGTCCCAAACCCAAATCTTTGGCAAGATTTCCTACCACAGAACCCTGCTTTAGCTCCTCTGGTACGCTGTAACGAGTCTGTCCGTCTATTGTACTCCACAAGAGAAAGAAATGATGCCACCAAAGCGCCTGCCATCTCCAGTTTCGGTATCCTATTGTCTTTGTCATCCCCGATCCGTTAGAATTATTTCCCAGTGAGGTAACTGAAAAGAAGATATTTACCATCCATTTCCATAAACTCTTAATCCAAAGCAAAGATCCAAATCAGTTCATAGAAAAAAAATAAATACATATTTTCTCATTTTAATTCCATGAAGTGTAGCCCTCTCTCTCTCATCGAGCTCCTCGCGATGCAAGTCTTTACGGTGCTGGGCTGCATGGGGGGAGGGAATAGATCTCTTTGTACAGTCCTACGTTTCATTGGTGCTCTGTATCCATCTCTAACATCCAGTAAGAAGGGAAGTGAGAGATGCTTTTAAAGACACAGCTGCTTTGGAAAGACTCAGCCTCGATGCATGAAGAATGTTAAAAATATGGCAGCAGATCCTCATTAACAATATTCCTCATGCAAATAAAATTTGTTCTGATTACCAAAATACTAATACCGTCTTTATTGAGGTTATTTGAACAATTTATGAAACAATCTTTGTGATTTTAATCCGAGACAGATAAAGGTATTGTGCAGTTGCTGAAAACAGTTCAGTATTTAACAAGGAAGCCTATTCAAGGTTTCGCTGTCCATCCCCGTGGTGCTGAAACAGTGACATCCATAAGGGAAGCGTTTCATTCATGAAACAGTAAAAAGCCCAAAGAGCATTGCCAAAGACATAAGTTGAATGAGATGAAAACACAAAGGAAGAAAAAAACCCATCTCGATTTCAATTGTTCCATTTGTTTAACTCACAATAACGATTGAAGGGAAGCATTACACAACAGGAAGTGTTGTTGTGACTTTAAAGTACAGACTGTTTACCAAAAGTATAAAAATATTACTTGGAAGCCACATTTTACCAAATTATTAGTGCCATGAAAACACTATATTATCATGGGGGAATTTAAGTATTTCAATTTTATAAAAAATGTATCAAAATTTATACAATGACATAAAACTACACAGACGGCTACATTTGTTTTGTGCTCACCTGCTGGCTCTCAAAGGTCCACGTGCTATCGGGTAAAGACGCATCCAGGACACTGATCACCTCCTTAAAGTCTGTGGTGCTGCTGGGTTTTATCAGAGTGAAATCACTGTACTCTGACATCGGAGACATACAGGACCTGAAGGACTGACTCTGAGACAACATGTCTCCTCCCAGGACCTCCACGTACTTTATAGGTCCATCAGTGTTCAGCTGAATCTGCAGGTTTCTGTTGGGGTTCTTGTAATCATCACAGTCGCTCCGTCTCATGCAGCAACTATCGCTGCTTCTGCTGTTCCTCATGCATTTAACCGTTAAAATGAGAAAAGTCACCAGAGAAAGCACGGACACCGCGGCCAGAGAGAGGATCAAATAAAGGGTGATTCTCCCAGTTTTCTTGCTGGGCTCGGCCACTTTCTGTCGGAGGTCTAAGATGGGCTCATGGAGACCGTCCTCCAGCAGGATGGACACCGTGACGGTGGCGGACTGAAGTGGTTCCCCGTCGTCCTTGACCTCTATAAGCAGCCTCTGAGAGGAGTCGTCCTGCTCGGACACAGCGCGTTTAGTCCTCACCTCCCCTGTGTACAGACTGACGGTGAACAGAGAGGCGTCTGTGGCCTCCGCCAGTTTGTAGGAGATCCAGGCGTTATGACCCGAGTCAGCGTCCACGGCCGTCACCTTAGTAACCAGGTGACCCGCTTTAGCGGAGCGGGGCACTCTCTGATGAGAGAGGGAGCCCATAGCGGCGGAGGAGGGGTAAATAACAGCGGGGGCATTGTCGTTCTGGTCCAGGATAAAAACATGGACAGTGGCGTTGCTGCTGAGAGACGGAGAGCCCTGGTCCTTTGCCTGAACCTGAATCTGAAACACCTTCAGTTTCTCATAGTCAAACGAGTGCATGCTGTAGATGCTGCCGTTATCTGAGTTAATGTAGACATAAGACGAGACAGAAACGTCCTGCACTTTGGAGTCCAGGATAGAATAAGATATTTTGGCGTTTTCTCCAAAATCCAGGTCAGAGGCTGATACTGAATACAGTATAGAGCCCGGGACCCCGTTTTCTTTTAAATACACATTATAAGTTCGCTGGGTGAATATAGGAGGGTTGTCATTCACATCAGTGAGGCTAACAGGTATAATTTTCTTACTGGACAGAGGAGGAGAGCCTGAATCGATTGCTGTTATCTCAATGTTATACTCTGAGAAAGTCTCTCGGTCTAAAGCGCCACTTGTAACGAGTGCATAATTATTAGAAAACGACGGTTTCAGAGTGAAAGGAGAACCTCTGGGAAGTCGCAAAGTCACTTTGCTATTATTACCGGAGTCAGCATCACGTGCATTGAGCAAAGCCACTACCGTGCCACTTGGTGCGTCCTCGCGCACCGCCTGCGGGTCAGAGGTGAGAACAATTTCAGGAGTATTGTCATTAACATCTATAACATCTATCTGTAAACGACAGTGACTCTCCATTTCAGGAACCCCCTTGTCTTTTGCAGTAATTTCGATTTTGTAGGACGCAGCTTTTTCATAATCTATGTCTCCTTTCAAATATATTTCTCCACTTAACGAATTTATTTCAAATACTGATAACACAGAATCTGGTGTACGTGAACCAAAAGAGAATTCAAGTTCTCCGTTTGGTCCTTCGTCAGCATCAGTTGCTGTGATTTTGATTACAAAAGTATCTTTGGACGTATTCTCTCCTAGAGAAACTCGATATGTGTTTTTATCGAAAACGGGAAAATTGTCATTGACGTCAAGCACTGTAATTGTTATTTGTGAGGTACCAGACATGACTGGGTTCCCCCCGTCTAATGCAGTCAGTAGCAGCTGATGAACTGCCTTCTTTTCTCGATCAAGGGGTTTCTCTAACACTAACTCGGGGACTGCTTTGCCATCCTCAACTTCCTTCATTTTCAACGTAAAACAGTCGTTTCTACTCAAAGTGTAAGATTTTACTGAATTACCCCCGACGTCTGAATCCTCTGCGCTCTCCAAAAGAAAACGAGTTCCCACTGCTGCTGTTTCCGCGATTTTTAAAGATAGTTCCTTTGTGTGAAACCTGGGAGAGTTATCATTTATATCTTTTATTTCTACCTCAATTCTATGTAAATTTAGTGGGTTTTCAAGAACTATCTGCAGAGGCAACACACAGCTGCCGCTTTGTCCACATAAAGCCTCTCTGTCTATTCTGTCATTCACCACCAGCTCGCCCTTCCCCGCATCCACGCTGAAATACTGCTCACCAGTCTCAGAGGCGACACGCAGCTTACGGTCAAAAATATCTGATAGTCCCAAACCCAAATCTTTAGCAAGATTTCCTATAACAGAGCCCTGTTTGAGTTCCTCAGGGATGCTGTAACGAGTCTGTCCGTCTATTGTACTCCACAAGAGAAAGAAATGATGCCACCAAAGCGCCAGCCATCTCCAGTCTCGGTATCCCATTCTCTTTGTCATCCCTTATCCGTTAAAATACGTTATTTCCCATCGACAAAATCAAAATTAATATCCACTTCCAAGGTGCATCAGCAATACCCATGGAAATATATGAAGTATTTTTGTTCATATCTGAAGCTTAAATTAGTAAATTTGGTTCTCAGCTCCGAGATATGAGCGCATCCCATCGTCCTCCAGCTCGTTGCATTGTTAACGTTTATGGTACTGTGGCTGCAAGGGGGAGGGGGTAGATCTCTTTGTACAGTCCTGCATGCTATTGGAGCAAAGCATCTATCACTGACGACCAATAGGAGGAGGGCTGAGCACTGCTCTGAAAGACACAGCTCCGCTTATGAGCATTGGTCGAGCTGCACTGCTGTGTGTGAGGTGTAAATCATGTCATTCCTCTGGCTTTAAAGTTCTGTTGCCGATACGTTACACCTTTTATACAAACAAACAAATTGTGTATTCACAGAAAAAAGTATCGAGCAAAGTATTAAATGCAAGCCAAATAAAAATAATAATAATAAAAAACACTATGTAAAAAGGCATAATCATTTATAGAAATCACTTTTGGTTGAATCAAAATATATAAAACTGTTGCCAACACCATGAAGTATCCACCACATTTTTTGTTTGGGTTAAATATCCACAATCATTTTGGCAAAGGCGAGTTGTTGAAGCAATAGTTACCTGTCGAAGACAATTTCTGAGTGCACTTATATCAGGTGTATATCAAGTGTTAACAACATCTGTGGTGCTGACAGCATATTTAAGGAAATAAGGCTGATGAAATCAAATTGGTTTACAATGAAACTGCTTTTATTAAACTACAAATATCACGGAAAGTTATTCAAACATGGACATTAAAAAAACTGCCATGTGCTCACCTGCTGGCTCTCAAAGGTCCACGTGCTGTCAGGTAAAGACGCATCCAGGACACTGATCACCTCCTTAAAGTCTGTGGTGCTGCTGGGTTTTATCAGAGTGAAATCACTGTACTCTGACATCGGAGACATACAGGACCTGAAGGACTGACTCTGAGACAACATGTCTCCTCCCAGGACCTCCACGTATTTTATAGGTCCATCAGTGTTGAGCTGAATCTGCAGGTTTCTGTTGGGGTTCTTGTAATCATCACAGTCGCTCCGTCTCATGCAGCAACTATCGCTGCTTCTGCTGTTCCTCATGCATTTAACCGTTAAGATGAGAAAAGTCACCAGAGAAAGCACGGACACCGCGGCCAGAGAGAGGATCAAATAAAGGGTGATTCTCCCAGTTTTCTTGCTGGGCTCGGCCACTTTCTGTCGGAGGTCTAAGATGGGCTCATGGAGACCGTCCTCCAGCAGGATGGACACCGTGACGGTGGCGGACTGAAGCGGTTCCCCGTCGTCCTTGACCTCTATAAGCAGCCTCTGAGAGGAGTCGTCCTGCTCGGACACAGCGCGTTTAGTCCTCACCTCCCCTGTGTACAGACTGACGGTGAACAGAGAGGCGTCTGTGGCCTCCGCCAGTTTGTAGGAGATCCAGGCGTTATGACCCGAGTCAGCGTCCACGGCCGTCACCTTAGTAACCAGGTGACCCGCTTTAGCGGAGCGGGGCACTCTCTGATGAGAGAGGGAGCCCATAGCGGCGGAGGAGGGGTAAATAACAGCGGGGGCATTGTCGTTCTGGTCCAGGATAAAAACATGGACAGTGGCGTTGCTGCTGAGAGACGGAGAGCCCTGGTCCTTTGCCTGAACCTGAATCTGAAACACCTTCAGTTTCTCATAGTCAAACGAGTGCATGCTGTAGATGCTGCCGTTATCTGAGTTAATGTAAACATAAGACGAGACAGAAACGTCCTGCACTTTAGAGTCTAGGATAGAATAAGAGATTTTGGCGTTTTCACCAAAATCCAGGTCAGAGGCTGATACTGAGTACAGTATAGAGCCCGGGACCCCGTTTTCTTTTAAATACACATTATAAGTTGGCTGACTGAATACAGGAGGGTTGTCATTCACATCAGTGATGGTAACAGGTATAATTTTCTTACTGGAAAGTGGAGGAGAGCCTGAATCGGTTGCTGTTATTTCAATATTATACTCTGGGAAACTTTCTCGGTCTAAAGGGCCACTGGTAACCAGTGCGTAATTATTAGAAAAAGATGGTTTTAGTGTAAATGGAGAACTTTTGGGAAGTTGTATCGTCACTTTTCCGTTTTCACCGGAATCGAGGTCACGGACGCTGAGCAAAGCAACTACTGTCCCACTGCGAGAGTCTTCGAGCACAGAGGTTGATTTTGAAGTGAGCACAATTTCTGGTGCATTATCATTTACGTCTAAAACATCCACCTGCACACTGCAGCGACCCTCCATTTTCGGGAAGCCTTTGTCTTTTGCACTAATGTCTATTCGATATGAAGTTTGAGTTTCGTAGTCTAATTGTTGTTTCAAATATATATCTCCACTTACAGCATCTATGTGAAATAATGACAGCACTGACGGTGGTGTGTGTTCACCAAGCGAGTACTCAATCTCACCATTTGGACCCTCGTCTATGTCTGTGGCTTTTGTTGCAATTACAAAGGAGCGGTTTGCGCTGTTTTCTTTAATGGAGATTTTATAAAGACTATTTTCGAATAATGGCACATTGTCGTTGACATCAAGAACAATTATAGTTATTTTAGAAGTTCCAGACTTGACTGGATTTCCTCCGTCCATAGCAGTAAGAAATAATTCGTGAATTGCTTTTTTCTCCCGATCCAATGATTTATTTAACACTAATTCGGGCATTTTTCTTCCATTTTCAATCTCTTTTACTTTTAAAGTAAAGCAGTCATCTTTGCTTAGTGTGTACGTCTTTAATCCGTTATTCCCAACATCGGGGTCCTCTGCCATCCCTAAAGGAAAACGAACACCTACAACGGTGGATTCAGCTATTTCTATTATATGATCACTTTTGAGAAAACTAGGAGCGTTATCATTTACGTCTCTTATTTCCACTTCTATCCGGTGTAACTGCAGCGGGTTCTCTATGACAACCTGCAGAGGTAGAACACAGCTGGCGCTCTGTCCACATAAAGCCTCCCGGTCTATTCTGTCATTCACCACCAGCTCGCCCTTCCCCGCATCCACACTGAAATACTGCTTACCAGCCTCAGAGGCGACACGCAGCTTACGGTCAAAAATATCTGATAGTCCCAAACCCAAATCTTTTGCAAGATTTCCAACCAGAGAGCCCTGCTCTAGCTCCTCTGGGATGCTGTAACGAGTCTGTCCGTCTATTGTACTCCACAAGAGAAAGAAATGATGCCACCAAAGAGCCAGCCATCTCCAGTCTCGGTATCCCATTCTCTTTGTCATCCCCGATCCGTTACAACACACTGTTATTTCCCATCGAAATATCCTTTAGAATAAAGAAATCAATGTGAAAATCCATCAATGATAAACTCGCAGCACTCCAACGATATCCAGGTTTATACATCATGAGATGTAAATGAAAGGTATATTATTTAATCTGACGGTTTAAATGCATCCTTCTCTCATCCCCGGCTTGAAGCAATGTACTGGCTACAGTGGCGAAGATGGATGGGGGAGGGAGTAGATCTCTTTGTACAACTCTCAATGCTATTGGTGCACAGCATCCACCACACATCCAATCAGCTCTCTTCCACAGCAGCGCAATTCAAGAAGGTACGAAATGGCACAATGAGGTGCTCATCAATGAGCACTGAGCATTCAGATAAAATTAAACGTATTTAGTAAAACTACTCACATTTTCTCTTTATTTAAATGTTTTGTTACAGGGTTACAATTATTTTGGCATTAATTTTGCAATTTTTATAATCATATTCACATCAGTTTTCCTAAATCAAGTCTAACGTATAATAGATTAAATTAAATTGAACTTTAGTATGCTAAGATTTTAATTACATATAGTAGGTGACAATATTAATAATTCACTTACTCTGAAAAGGTATGTATTGTTTATTCGGCATTGCTGTTGGACTCAACCACTATATGATACTAAAGACAGTCTGCTTAACTCTGAAAAAAATAAATGTGCTGAAGCAGCATTTGTTTGACAATTAGTGCAAGAAAATATGTCAAAATCCTACACTGGCAAAAGTCATCTAAACAAGTTATTTCACCATTATTATATATTTATTAATTGTAATAACAGCTGGTTCAGAAAAATGTGAGAATATTTCAGTAATAATGTTCAGTTACATGAGTGAAGAAAAAACGTCACAAGAAATGTCAGCAAAGGCTTTATTGCTCTATCTTTCGAAAATCATTGTGTTAAATAGCCGCATGATGATTCTTTAAAACGTTGTGTGCATCAAATTAAATTAAATGCTGTGACAGCAGACAGGCAGCCCACACACAAAAAATATTTCACTTTATGCTCACCTGCTGGCTCTCAAAAGTCCACGTGCTGTCAGGTAAAGACGCATCCAGTACACTGATCACCTCCTTAAAGTCTGTGGTGCTGCTGGGTTTTATCAGAGTGAAATCACTGTACTCTGACATCGGAGACATACAGGACCTGAAGGACTGACTCTGAGACAACATGTCTCCTCCCAGGACCTCCACGTACTTTATAGGTCCATCAGTGTTCAGCTGAATCTGCAGGTTTCTGTTGGGGTTCTTGTAATCATCACAGTCGCTCCGTCTCATGCAGCAACTATCGCTGCTTCTGCTGTTCCTCATGCATTTAACCGTTAAGATGAGAAAAGTCACCAGAGAAAGCACGGACACCGCGGCCAGAGAGAGGATCAAATAAAGGGTGATTCTCCCAGTTTTCTTGCTGGGCTCGGCCACTTTCTGTCGGAGGTCTAAGATGGGCTCATGGAGACCGTCCTCCAGCAGGATGGACACCGTGACGGTGGCGGACTGAAGCGGTTCCCCGTCGTCCTTGACCTCTATAAGCAGCCTCTGAGAGGAGTCGTCCTGCTCGGACACAGCGCGTTTAGTCCTCACCTCCCCTGTGTACAGACTGACGGTGAACAGAGAGGCGTCTGTGGCCTCCGCCAGTTTGTAGGAGATCCAGGCGTTATGACCCGAGTCAGCGTCCACGGCCGTCACCTTAGTAACCAGGTGACCCGCTTTAGCGGAGCGGGGCACTCTCTGATGAGAGAGGGAGCCCATAGCGGCGGAGGAGGGGTAAATAACAGCGGGGGCATTGTCGTTCTGGTCCAGGATAAAAACATGGACAGTGGCGTTGCTGCTGAGAGACGGAGAGCCCTGGTCCTTTGCCTGAACCTGAATCTGAAACACCTTCAGTTTCTCATAGTCAAACGAGTGCATGCTGTAGATGCTGCCGTTATCTGAGTTAATGTAAACATAAGATGAGACAGAAACGTCCTGCACTTTAGAGTCTAGGATAGAATAAGATATTTTGGCGTTGTCACTAGCATCAGGATCAGTTGCTGATACTGAACACAAAATGTTCCCTGGAGCATAATTTTCTTTTACATAAACTAAATAAGAAGGCTGGGAAAAGACTGGTGGGTTATCATTAACATCCAACAATTTAACAAATATTATCTTTTCACTCGTTAATGGTGGTTTTCCAGAATCAGTAGCACTTATTTTTACACTGTACTGGTCATTTTTTTCGCGGTCGAGTGGGCCATTCGTCACTAACGAGTAATGGTTGGAGACCGATGGATTTAACTTAAAGGGGGATTTGGGAGATACGCTCAGAGTAACCTTCCCATTGTCACCCGAATCGGGGTCTTTCGCGCTGATTAATGCAATAACTGTTCCGATTGTAGAATCTTCTGGAACAGGTGTGGTTAAAGATGTAACAATTATTTCAGGAACATTGTCGTTTACGTCAACTATTTTGATTTCGACGCTACAGTGCCCATCCATCTCAGGATTTCCTTTGTCTTTAGCAGTTACATCAAATCTATGTAAAGAGTTTGTTTCATGGTCTAAAATCCCTTTTACAACAATAGCTCCAGTGGAAGGTTCAATGTCAAATAATGATAAAATCAGATCTGTAGTTTGCTCTGCAAAAAAATATTCAATTTCTCCATTTAGTCCTTCGTCTACATCTGTAGCTTTAACGTGTACTATTTCAGTTCCAAGTGTTGCCTTTTCGCTGACATTAGCCTCATATACGTGTCTTTCAAACTGCGGTGCATTGTCATTAATATCAAGTACTACAACTGTAATTTCAGATGTCCCTGAGCGCACAGGGTCTCCACCATCTACAGCGGTGAGGATGAGGTTGTGTACAGGCAGCTTTTCTCGATCTAGAGGCTTTTCAAGGATCAGTTCAGGGATCTTCCTTCCGTCTTTATGATTTTTAACTGTCAGTTTGAAATGATCATTTTTGCTTATGAGATAAGAGCGTACAGAATTAGTGCCGACATCGGGGTCCTGTGCACTTTCTAAAGGAAACCGCGCGCCTGGATTTACCAACTCTGCAATTTTCACTACTTTGTCTTTCGTAAGAAAACTGGGAGAATTATCGTTTGTGTCCTGTATCTCAATTTCAACTCTATGCAGCTGCAGGGGGTTATCGATAACGAGTTCCAAAGGCAACAAACATGACGGTCTTTGCCCACACAGTTCTTCCCTATCTATCCTATCAATCACCACCAGATCTCCCTTCCCCGAGTCCACATTAAAATACTGCTTACCAGCTTCTGAGGTTATCCGTAACTTACGCCGATACAGTTCAGATATAACCAAACCCAAATCTTTGGCTAGATTTCCTACCACAGAGCCCTGTTTCAGTTCCTCCGGGATGCTGTAGCGAGTCTGTCCGTCTATTGTACTCCACAATAGAAAGAAATGATGCCACCACAAAATCACCTGCCATGTCGGTAATTTGCTCCACATTATTCCACGTTCCATAAATCCCGTATCTTTTCACTCCGATCAGCTTCCTAACTGATGATGTATAGAAGATGTATAATCCAATGCGTCCTCAAATATATCAGTAACAGTCATGCTTTGTGTATGCATATGCATCCCTCTCCTCCTGTGCAGAACATTGCAACGGTTACGAGGCTGATGCTACTCGGTGAGCCGGAGTAGATCTCTTTGTACAGCTCTGGATATCATTGGTGGAGAGACTCTGCTTATTTCCACCAACCATGGCATAGTGGACGTCTTCAGAACAGTGACGTAAAAGTATAATCCACAAAGAAATTACACTGGTTATCATTAGTCTATTATATGAAATATCATCATTTACGCATTAAAAAGCCTCCTCATCAGCCCTTTTAAAATGTGCATTTATAAATATAGAGTATATTAAGACTCTATCATACATGAATTATGAAAAACAGGTGCAATAATAGATAACAACAACAATAACAAAAATAGTAATACAAAAATGAATAATAGATTACTGAGTACTTCGACAAATCAATGACTGATCATTGCATGGTCACACATGCAATGATTTGTGTTAATCCGTCTATGCTCTTGCCTGTATGTGCTTGCAGCCGTGCACATGCCTTTGTGGCAGACAAGGCTCTTCGTTGCCTTCCTGTGGCCAGAGAAAGCAGTGCAGCCTGCAGACGTCATTACGCCTTCACAGCTCTCCACCCGCCTCAGAGAAATAATTCTGATAACGTAAGATACCCGTATGGAGGTCTGTAGAGCAAGTGAAAAGGGAGGAGGAGGAGTGCAGAGTGCAGATGGCAGATGGCGTAGGAAGGTGTTTACTCACGCATCCTCTCTCTCTCTCTTTCTCTCTCTCTCTCTCTCTCTCTCTCTCTCTCTCTCTCTCTCTCTCTCTCTCTCACTCACTCACTCTCTCACTCACACAGAGATGGAAAGGAGGGAGCGTTATTTACACAAATTTCGCCGACAAATTAGGTATTTTGACGACAGATTACGCAGTGTTACACTGCCGTAGTTCTGAGATGATTCCATTTTAAACAACTATGCACCATAGTTTAGGTAATATCCCTCGGCTAACAACAGGCATTATATATCGTCATAAATTATGATATTAAGTTCAAAACGCCTGAATTAATTATCAAAATATTAAACTGATATATTGTAACATGTACAAAATAATATGAAAAATATGCAGAAAAAAACCTTTAGTGTTTGCAGTAGTCACATTTTCTAAAAGGAGCTGGGCGACAGCGGGAGATGTAGAGAGGCAGTGTGAGAGACAACCAGAGGGAGGGGGAGAGAGCGACGGAGCTACTTTCAGCACCACCGGTGTGGACAGCGCCACACAGGCGGCCAACTGCTGCTGCTGCTGCTGCTGCATGCCGAGGCAGCCAGTTTAATAAACTCTCACTGAAGACAGTCATGATAAGAAACACAAGAAAACCTTGAATTTCACTTTTTTTTTTTTTTCTAACGGTACACAAGAATACAAACAGGAGGAGACTGTCCCAGAAGGAAGTTTTACTATTGTAATGACAGGACATCAAAAATAGTAATGGTCAAAAATATACCAGTACACTTCTACTAAAGTTTGAGCACACATATTATATAGAATTATGCAAATGTTGTACTTACGGTCTTTCGTCAGTGAGGAATTGCAAAGTTCAGAGATGTTAGATAATGACAACTTTAGCGTTAGTGTTTGTTCAATCAATTCTTAATTTGTTTTGGTGGATATTTTTTCTCCTAGTTTAATGACGGTATTTCCAAGGCTGATATTTGTAGGCATTAAGAAACATACACAGAGTGAAATTCTAAAGCACGTGTGACAAGTATAAATATTGATGATGTTATCATTTTAAAAAGACTCCATTCATATTCATAAAGAGGTTGAAATATCGAGTGATTTACTCATTGTTTATTTATTTATTATTTTTTTTAATTCATTCATTATTGTTTTATCAATCATCCGCTAAATAGCCTGATCAGCTATCCTGAGATCGATTGCTTTTGTCTTCGCCTGTAAACCCGGGGAATTCGCGGAGTTCTCCTCATTCCAGTAAATGCGTTCACTGAAGAAACAACACCACATCACTCTTGTGATTATTTCTCCCCGTTTTCAGGTATGCTGATGTTGTTTTACAGTGAAGTGTTTGTAATGATTTCCTGATGAGTCAGAGGTGACGAGAGAATGTGTATGTCGTGTTTGGGTAAGTTAATAGAGTTTTGTCGAGCAGTGTAAAGTGTAGTCGCACGTGTAAAATTATGATTGTTAATTGTTAACTACAGTGGTGTGAAAAAGTGTTTGCCCCCTTCCTGATTTCCAATTTTTTTTTGCATGTCTGTCACACTTAAATGTTTCAGATCATCAAACAAATTTAAATATTAGTCAAAGATAAAGCAAGTAAACACAAAATGCAGTTTTTAAATTAAGGTTTTTATTATTAAGGGAGAAAAAAAAAATCCAAACCCACATGCCCTGTGTGAAAAAGTGTTTGCCCCCTCCTGTTAAAACATAACTTAACTGTGGTTTATCACACCTGAGTTCAATTTCTCTAGCCACACCCAGGCCTGATTACTGCCAAAATTCCTCCACAGCTGTAAAAGACTCATTGCAAGTTATGGCAAACGCTTGATTGCAGTTGTTGCTGCTAAGGGTGGCCCAACCAGTTATTAGGTTTAGGGGGAAAATACTTTTTCACACGGGGCCATGTGGGTTTGGATTTTTTTTTTCTCCCTTAATAATAAAAACCTTCATTTAAAAACTCCATTTTGTGTTTACTTGTGTTAATCTTTGACTAATATTTAAATTTGTTTGATGATCTGAAACATTTAAGTGTGACAAACATTGCAAAAAAAATAAGAAATCAGGAAGGGGGCAAACACTTTTTCACACCACTGTAGGTTCAACTCGTAACGTCACTGAGTGTTGCAGCCATTTTGTGAATTCACCTGTCGAGATAATGCATGTATGTGAAAATGTTGATTGTTCTGTTAAAGTGTATGTTGGTAATGTATGTAAGTCATTCCAGTAAATGCGTTCTTTGAGGAAACATCACCACATCACTCTTGTGATTATTTCTCCCCGTTTTCAGGGGCGTAACGTACACAATCGGAAGCACATGCATGTTGTTCACTCTTAAAGCTTAATGTCAAACCTCATATTGCCTGTGATGTCTTCAGGTGTTGATGTTGAACAATAGGACACAGAGCACATTAGTGCGCTGTGCTGATTAGTGCATCTCTTTTCAATGCGTTCAATACATTGTCTGTTTTTTCAGAAAATGTATGATATTTGTTTGTGAACTAAATCAGATGTCGTTTTTCAAATATGTAATGTGGTGTTGGCTTGTATTATAGAAAGTTATTTGTGTGGTATTTGTTTAATTAGTTACAGATACACTTAGTTACCATTTTATTTGGCACACTTAGCAGTTTAATTGACTGCTGCAGCAATAAATCATCCCTTCATGAAGGTTATAATTTTCAGCTGCTCCTGAAACTGTTTAGAGAGGAAACTTTATGGTCCTTTTGAAGGCTGCACCATATGATGCTTTATAGTGTTGCACTGATGAGTGTCTCCATTATTTTGTCCACCTCACTTACAGTGGTGTGAAAAAGTGTTTGCCCCCTTCCTGATTTCTTATTTTTTTGCATGTTTGTCACACTTAAATGTTTCAGATCATCAAACAAATTTAAATATTAGTCAAAGATAACACAAGTAAACACAAAATGGAGTTTTTAAATGAAGGTTTTTATTATTAAGGGAGAAAAACAATCCAAACCCACATGGCCCCGTGTGAAAAAGTGTTTGCCCCTTAAACCTAATAACTGGTTGGGCCACCCTTAGCAGCAACAACTTCAATCAAGCGTTTGCGATAACTTGCAATGAGTCTTTTACAGCGCTGTGGAGGAATTTTGGCCCACTCCTCTTTACAGAGTTGTTGTAATTCAGCCACATTGGAGGGTTTTCCAGCACCAACCGCCTTTTTAAGGTCATGCCATAGCATTCAGGTCAGGACTTTGACTAGGCCACTCCAAAGTCTTCATCTTGTTTTTCTTCAGCCATTCAGAGGTGGACTTGCTGGTGTGTTTTGGATCATTGTCCTGCTGCAGAACCAAAGTTGGCTTCAGCTTGAGGTCACGAACAGACGGCCGGACATTCTCCTTCAGGATTTTTTGGTAGACAGTAGAATTCATGGTTCCATTTATCACAGCAAGTCTTCCAGGTCCTGAAGCAGCAAAACAGCCCCAGACCATCACACTACCGCCACCATATTTTACTGTTGGTATGATGTTCTTTTTCTGAAATGCGGTGTTACTTTTACGCCAGATGTAATGGGACACACACCTTCCAAAAAGTTCAACTTTTGTCTCGTCAGTCCACAGAGTATTTTCCCAAAAGTCTTGGGGATCATCAAGATGTTTTCTGGCAAAAATGAGACGAGCCTTAATGTTCTTTTTGCTCAGTGGTGGGTTTCGTCTTGGAACTCTGCCATGCAGGCCATTTATCCTGAGTCTCTTTCTTATGGTGGAGTCATGAACACTGACCTTAACTGAGGCAAGTGAGGCCTGCAGTTCTTTGGATGTTGTTGTGGGGTCTTTTGTGACATCTCGGATGAGTCGTCGCTGCGCTCTTGGGGTAATTTTGGTCGGCCGGCCACTCCTGGGAAGGTTCACCACTGTTCCATGTTTTCTCCATTTGTGGATAATGGCTCTCACTGTGGTTCGCTGGAGTCCCAAAGCTTTAGAAATGGCTTTAGAACCTTTTCCAGACTGATAGATCTCAATTACTTTCTTTCTCATTTGTTCCTGAATTTCTTTGGATCTCGGCATGATGTCTAGCTTTTGAGGGTCTTTTGGTCAACTTCACTTTGTCAGGCAGGTCCTATTTAAGTGATTTCTTGATTGAGAACAGGTGTGGCAGTAATCAGGCCTGGGTGTGGCTAGAGAAATTGAACTCAGGTGTGATAAACCACAGTTAAGTTATGTTTTAACAGGAGGGGGCAAACACTTTTTCACACAGGGCCATGTGGGTTTGGATTGTTTTTCTCCCTTAATAATAAAAAAACTTCATTTAAAAACTGTATTTTGTGTTTACTTGTGTTATCTTTGACTAATATTTAAATTTGTTTGATGATCTGAAACATTTAAGTGTGACAGACATGCAAAAAAAAAATTGGAAATCAGGAAGGGACAAACACTTTTTCACACCACTGTATGTCAATCAAGGTACACTAGATAAAAGAAACACCTCTCTGTAGAATGCAATACAGTTCAACATCATTAATCAAAACTATCATGAAGTTGAACTGACACCTCTCCAAAACAGTTTCAATAAAAACTGGACATTGTAACCTTCATGGGGGTATGATTATATGCAGGACTTTGTATTAGTCTGTATTAGATTTAGCTACTGTAGGTGTTCCTAATAAACTGGACACTGACTAAATGAAGAACACCTAACAATAAGATCCAGTCCACTACAATCACATCAGAAAATAAAGCCTCAAACATGAACATGGAGTTGAGTCATCACTTTGCTGTTTGAGTTGATTACCTTTGATAGAAAACTGTAGATTTGTCTTCTTAACATGCTGTGTTTGTGTCACACTAGAGATATTTTTCTATCCTGCTACTTGTGCTCTACGTTATTGATCTACTTTTATTTTATTTAATGACTGTCATGTAATACTTTCTTATTTATTATACATGTTTATAACAGATGGTGGTCCAGATAACAAAAACCAATGTAATATTCTGAACAGTATAATCAGTGAAGCACAAGTTACTTTAACAGCTTGTCTTCCCTGCTAATACTGTCCTTAAACCATGTAAGCCTGTTAATGGGCAGAGTTTGAACATCCTGTTCAAATATAATGTACTCTTGCACCCTGAAAAAAATAGGGTTATTATAAAGAAGCTAACTGTCTACTAAACTACAGCATTAATTGTGAATTGTGTCCATGTGACGAAGAGTGTAGTTCAGTGTCACACCCGCGTCAGATAAAACACTGGCATCATGTTTTGAACATCAAACCACTCACACTGTCACACATGAACTCTTGTCAACAATAAATGCATCCATCTATGCCTGATTGAGAGTCATTAATGAGAGTGTAGTGTTTTGTGAGGTATGTGAACAGATGTGTGGGTTGTAGAAAATATGATTAACTGCCTCACTCAGTGCCAATGTGTGTTGTTCTGACACTGCTGTTGACCAAATCACTGCTACAGTTTGTGTTTGAATCCTGTCACTGTATGGTGATCCAGAGTGTGATGTTTACCATCAGTAAACTGTCCTGTTTTTATTGCTGTATGTGTTTGATAGCAATCCTGTGAACAATATAGATAGAAATATTTCTTACCTTATTTGGTGGGTCAGGATTTAAGAAGAGTCAGGGAGAAAACAGGAGCAGCACCAAGCAGGAAGGGGGGGGGGCATGAAAGAGAAAAACAAGAGAGATAGGATGTCAGTTAGACTGGTGGTCAGTGTACTGAGTCGGGCTTTGGGAAGTAGAGCAACCAGCATACTTACCATGTGGTTCACAACAAATAGGATGGTAGTTTTGAGTCATAGATGCATACAATTTCGGTTTATTTTTTATTGACAATATATTGTTACATGTGATGGGGTTAGGAAGTGTGCTGTGTGCGGACAAACTACTACAATTTACAAATGAGGAAAAGTTTATCAGAATTAGAGCCCAACTGATACTGGATTTTTGGGGCTGATGTGAAATTTATAATTTCCGATATCAATATATGGGCTGATATTCTTTAGATATACTTTACATACAGTATACAGTGGTGTAAAAAAGTGTTTGCCCCCTTCCTGATTTCTTATTTTTTTGCATGTTTGTCACACTTAAATGTTTCAGATCATCAAACAAATTTAAATATTAGTCAAAGATAACACAAGTAAACACAAAATGCAGTTTTTAAATGAAGGTTTTTATTGTTAAGGGGAAAAAAAAATCCAAACCCACATGGCTCTGTGTGAAAAAGTGTTTGCCCCCTAAACCTAATAACTGGTTGGGCCACCCTTAGCAGCAACAATTGCAATCAAGCGTTTGCGATAACTTGCAATGAGTCTTTTACAGCGCTGTGGAGGAATTTTGGCCCACTCATCTTTACAGAGTTGTTGTAATTCAGCCACATTGGAGGGTTTTCCAGCACCAACCGCCTTTTTAAGGTCATGCCACAGCATCTCAATAGGCATGATGTCTAGCTTTTGAGGATCTTTTGGTCTACTTCACTTTGTCAGGCAGGTCCTATTTAAGTGATTTCTTGATTGAGAACAGGTGTGGCAGTAATCAGGCCTGGGTGTGGTTAGAGAAATTGAACTCAGGTGTGATAAACCACAGTTAAGTTATGTTTTAACAGGAGGGGGCAAACACTTTTTCACACAGGGCCATGCGGGTTTTTGTTTTTTTTTCTCCTTTAATAATAAAAACCTTCATTTAAAAACTGCATTTTGTGTTTACTTGTGTTATCTTTGACTAATATTTAAATTTGTTTGATGATCTGAAACATGTAAGTGTGAGAGACATGCAAAAAAATTGGAAATCAGGAAGGGGCAAACACTTTTTCACATCACTGTATCTAAACACACACTTGTTGCAATTCTCCCTCAAATGAGGTTATCAAACACTTGACACTTCTGGCAAATATATTTCACAGCTGTCCACTGAAACAGTAAACTTCACTGGGAATTTAATGATAATAATAACATAAAAAAACACCAGTAATTTATAATTTAGATGAAGCATCTTTTTCAACATTATGTTCTGTAAAATCAGCGCATATTTGCTAACATATATGATGATACCAATATATCTGTGATAACCTGATGTATCGGTTAGGCCTGAATCAGAATATACTGTACCAAAATATAAGAGCAAAAATTAAACAACAAAAGTATGAAACTAGCTTGAATAGTCTCATACTTTTGATTAGTAGTACATTTATAACTGTATTTTCAAACAGTACAGACCAGGGATTTGGCTGTAACCTTAATTGATGAAAGACTGAAACAAGTGTCTGAGCCCCAAGTATCAAACAATGAGCGTGCACATGTGATCAAGACTCATGTGACTGTGTTTTTGTGTGTATGAGCAAAAGAGAAAGACAGATAAAGAGAAAGTATGTTTTAGAATTGCTGTTCTTGGTAGGATAATTGTGATGACAATAACGAACCAAAGAATAAAGTTAATATTTTCCATAAAAAAGAAAAGAAAAGGGACTATATTGCTGAGAAAGATGGAGAAAAAAAACTCTATCTCAGAAGATAGCTAATGATAGAATTCAGTGTTACAGGCAACTGTGGCTGCTTTACCCCAAAAAATGTCAACAGCCTTCACTGAATAGTTTAAGGTGTTTGATAATGTCCTACAATAGAAAATGGGAACATCAATTGCTTCCCTCTTCAACCAGAAGCACAAACATGCTTTGATACTATTAAACCAACCACTTCAGCCTCACCCACAACATTAACCTGATCAAGGCTGACTTGGGGAAACACTGATGACATCATCAATGTATGAATCGCAACCAAAATACTGCACAGCTGCACAAAAGCACTTCCCTCATGGCAACAGCAGGGGGCCTCGAGGCGATGCCCTGAGACAAATTCATGCCATATTAATGAGGTTCTTTGCACTGTGACCCCATGTTTCTTACAGCCGATGTGGGCATGAATGTCTTTGTGAGAACTAATCTAAGCTTCTTATGAAAAGCAAAGAACCAACTGCTTTTTTTTTATTAGACTGATGAACTATTTACTAAACTGTACATAATGTTCACACTTTATGCAAATGTACAAATTTTAAATAAAATTATAAGATCACAGTGTTGCTCATATCTAAAACAAGTCACCAAGGGCAACAATGCAACAAAAAAGGACACAAAAAAGCTGCTGTTCCTTTCATAGAGAATAAAAAAAGAATTTGATAAAAAAAAAAGAAAAAAAAGGTTAATCTAAGTCATTGCACTCATCATGGGCAGGGCTTTGATGAAACAGGGGCATTAAAAACAAACAGGGCAGCATAGATCAGAGTAAACATCACAAGCAGCCATGATCGCCCTCTCCCCCTCCCTTTTCTCCATCATCAGCCACCCCAGGTCTGAGGACGCTGCACCTCTTTCCCCAAAAAAGGGGGTGTTTTGTGTCCTCTCAGTATCTAAGAATACATGGAGCCATCACACATCAGAGGATGCATCTGCTGCTGATCCCCTGTGGCTCTGTGAAAATGGTACAGTCCTGCCAGTGAGTCAGCTTGTTGCTATGGCAACCCATCCCACCACCCTTGCTTTGCATCCCACTCTGCTTCATGTAAGCTGGAAAGGTGGGGAAAAAAAAAAAAAGGAGCTACAAAAACAACACGGAGAATGAAGAAGACAACAGGACAACACGAGAAACGTTGCTCAGACACACACATATGTACACTGATAACATCAAATAAAGCACATGTTTCGAGACTGCTGGGAACAAAGGAGTCTCTTGACAAAATGACTGGAAAGCAGTACAAAAGAGATATTTTTTCTTGCCATGAACATGGCAACCTACTGAGGGATGAAATGACACCACATGGCGTATAATGTCTTTTTATAGACAGGACAAAATGTCCTACACTGAGCAATCTTCCTCTCCCTTTCTCTGTGTGTCTTTCTTTCTCTGCAGCACAGTGCAGCTGGAGAGGGGGAGGGGAGGGATGCAGAAAATGAGATCAGGAGTAAAAAGGAAGACTGCTAAAAACCAAGAATGACTGATGAACAGTGGACATCCAGTTTCAGTCACAATTTAACACAATGTTAACTGCAATGAGTTAATTGCAATTCTTTTAAAGAAACATATAGGCAATTTCCCAGTTTGGATAGAAAAATAACAAAATCAACATATTCTATTATAATAGTGTGGAAAGAATACTGGTCATATAATCTAACTACACTATAACATCATAACATTTAGAATATATTATTATTTACTCCCATTGAATGCAATGCTTGGACCCATTGACAGAGTTTGACATCTTGGGAGATTCAAACATGCACATACAATTATGCCCTACATGTTCCAGGTAATCCATAATATAATCCTTCCCAGAGAAGCAATCAGTGCACAACTTTGCAATTCCTCTCCTGGAACAACAACACACACTGACAGACAGACACCATCTTTTGTATGTTTTCAAGCAAACACGTATCCAGTTTACCTGATCACATGCAAAGAAAGGCAAAGATAATGATATTACATGTGAGCTTGCCTTTATTCCCTTCTCAGTGGACTTTTAGATAAACACTGGGAGCAATTTAGATTTTCCTGCCATCAATACAATGTGCCCAAGGCACAAAATATATTTAGTACTATAGTAAACTGGTAAAAATATTGTATTTTAAAAAACTTAAGCAGGATGGATGACTGCTGAAGAGGAGCTCAAAGCTTAAGTTTAAGGATACTCTCTGACTACTTGGCAACATTGTGTACATTTGTAAACGCGCATCTTTGTATACAGCAACAAACCAACAGTTCCAGAGAGACTAGCAGCAGCAATCAGCTTATGGAGAGAGTATTATGTATTACAGCTGTGCACTTGTGTGTACTTTTATTTTCTGTTAATGTCATGCTCAGTGTACTAAAGTGCAGCATGTCTGCTCCACAGAAGTGAAGTCACACTTAAATATCCCCAACATCACAGAAAACTGGGATATGTTGTTGACAAAAATACAGTGAGGGGTTATAGCGTAAACGTTAACCACATCCCGAAACACAGCGCACAATGCGTTGATGAGCCCCATCGGCATAAACATGGGCACACATCTGCTCACCAGACAGCTCAGCGTGGAGGGCTTGACACTTAAAAAACAGCATAGGCCTGTGGGAACCGGGAGCCTCTGCGTGTGGCTATAGTTTTGTGGTCAGTAACAAGTTTGGCAAAATCATGAATGGAGGTTTGTGTAGGATTAAAAAAGGCTGATGACAGCTTCAAAGAAGGTTTCATAAACAAGAGAACATTAAACAACCCGCCGAACCGGCACAGGGCATTAAACAGGCTGAACCAATTAGCTGGTTGCAAAGATGTTTCTGTGAGCTTTGACCCCTACGGAGCCACTGTGGTCAAAAGGATTTATGGTACTCAGTAAAAAAACGTCACCACCATAAACATGAGGAAATGGGACGCAGTTCAAACAAGTAAAGCAGACACAGATGTAGGTTGATTATTATGGTAGAGTGCTTCCAGCAGATATGGGGGACTGATGCAATTAACCCTGGTTTCTGCCTTGTAGTTGAACTTTTCACACACACACACACACACACACACACACACACACACACACACACACACACACACACACACACACCCTTGACCATAGACTTTACTGTTAAAACACATACACCATCCAGAGCAACCAGACCATGCACACTATTGATCCAGTGCTTCCTGTGAAACTGGACAAAATACAACAAACCTTAAACACATCATACAGCCATTTAGTCATCACTCATTCATGGAGCTAAATGTTTCAGTGAAGCTTCATGTGCCCTAAATCTAAAGACAAATGTACTTTTCACCAAATGTGAAAGAATTTGTTTTAAATATTTTGCACACATGCCTTTATTTTGCTCACCACAGGCTTCATAACAATAGCGGATATTTGTGCAGTCGACCACACTGTTACTTTAAAACACAACCCAGGGCTTTCATATTCAGCTAATAATAGAAAAACCCTCCCAGATGGAGGAATAAGCAAATCTAGTCTATCGCCATGTCACTCTTATTAACAGTCTATATAAAGCTGATTAAAATCCTCATTTTACAGACTTAGACTCATTAGATTTGAGGAAAATCTAGGTCAGTTGTCCTATGTCATTTCACATTTTTGTTACATACATTCAGGCTCTGCCCTGATGACCAACATCACATGTCGTCTGTTATATAACTACTTTCTCTCTCCCTGTCTTGTTATCACTTGTCTTCCATTACTTTACATTGAATCAAGACATATCTCCCTTTGTCTGGATCTTCTACAATGCAGTCAGTAAATGCTACCAGATATCACTATTTCACACCTAAAACGTCCCTATTTTCTCCCTATTTCAGCAGACAAAGAGGGCTGCAGATCAAAATGGCTGCTATGCATCATGAACACAAATGCTGCACAGGGATGGTGAGACTGTGCCGGCTACCACGTGCCTCTCCCCCTCCCCCACCGCCTCTCTCTTCCTCTCCATCACAGTTTTTCTCCCTCGTTCTCAATCTCCCCTGGATCAGCAGCGACTGTTTCCGCTTCCCCTCTACCCCATTTAGAGACTTTAATCAAAAATATCACGTCACCCTAATCATTTTATCTATCGATTAAGAATAACACCCTTTGATATAGTCAAAAGAAATCCATCCTTAGTAATTTCCTATGTACCGTATGCCCATGCCTGCATCGTGTTATGAAGAGAAGTAGGTCACTGAAAAAGTAGTGCACTGCGTGGTTGTGTGTGTCTGTGTGACAGCAATCTAAGCTTTAATGGGGATGAAGCCCAGAATGGTTTTCTTTCATTGTATCTTTTTTTCCCCTCACACCTCTGTCTGATAAGACACAGTAAAATGTAAGTCAATCTGTCAACCAGAGGACCCTCTAAACATGGGAAGCATCATTTTACTTGGTTTGTCTGCACATGACATCAGGTTTTATTGTAAATTGTTGCATATATCTGACAGCACGAGGCAGCACACAACTGATTAATAATCAACATGCAAATTTGTTTTAATTAAGACAACACTGCTAATACAGTGAGGGGGATGTAATGTCAGGAAGTAAGAACAAAAGGTATATGACACAGTACACCTGGCAAAAAACATATATAACCACATAGAAGTACAGCCTCTCTTCAAAGCATGCCAGAGACTCAGCAAAAGTGTGAGAGGATGTGCAGTAAGTATATGGAAAATTAATGAATGCATTTTGAAAACTGAAATGCAAAAATGGGAGAGCAGTCTTGAAGAGTATTTTTGTGACAATGGGCTGTAACGTGGATGAAACTGGGGCACAGAAAACAGTTCAATGTGGATGTTAACTGTGACAGGGAAATGGATGTCAAGTATTAAATGCCCATTTTCCAAATAAATGACACTGTTTCATTTTCATACCACAAAATAACTATATATCTCTTTAAATTCAGCCACCAAACAATCTAAAAAATACCTGTCGACTACTTTAGGCACAATGACACTGAGTAAACCGTTCAGTGAGGAGGATAGTGGTGCCAGAAATATCCAAATGATAAGTGAGCAGGAGCTTAACTGATTTACTGACAAAAGCAACCAAACACATGCACTCACACACAAACAGAACTCGTGAAAAATATGGCAACATGGGTTTCGAGGAAGCAAGGAAGTGGCTTATCTCACCTCTGTGACCATATTCTCTAACTCTGTTTTATGCCTTGGCATTGTCCTGGTGGCACTATGGTCAACACTCAGAGTGCTTTGACTGAAGGGTCGAGAGGCCTTAATGTCACTCATCCGAGAGTCAGTAGTTCCATACACCTCGTAACTGAACGCCTGCTTCAATGTACCGGTACCTCCGTCTGTGTAAAGTGGTGGGTAATATGGAATAACTGGAAGATTCCCACTTGATTTGTAGAACAGGCGCTCATGTCTCCATCTGTAGATCTTCACTGATATAATAACCACTAAACACGTGATGAAGAGGAAGGAAACTACAGCCAGAGCCAGCACTAAGTAAAAAGTCAAGTTGTCGTTGTATTCCTTGTCGTGTGTAAAGTCAGTGAACTCCGACAGCACTTCAGGGAAGCTGTCCGCCACCGCCACGTTAACAATGACTGTAGCTGAACGAGAGGGCTGCCCGTTGTCCTCCACGATAACGGTCAGTCTTTGTTTCACAGCATCTTTATCAGTGACTTGGCGGATAGTTCTGATTTCTCCATTCTGTAAGCCCACTTCAAACAGCGCCCTGTCTGTGGCTTTCTGCAGTTTATAGGAGAGCCAGGCATTCTGTCCAGAGTCCACATCAACAGCCACCACTTTAGTCACCAGATAGCCCACATCTGCTGAACGAGGCACCATTTCAGCCACCACAGAGCCACCAGTCTGGACCGGGTACAGAACCTGAGGGGGGTTGTCGTTCTGGTCCTGGATCAGGATTTTCACAGTCACGTTGCTACTGAGTGGAGGAGATCCTCCATCCTGCGCCTTGACGCGAATATGGAACTCCTTTGTTTGCTCATAATCGAAGGAACGCACAGCAAGTATCTCTCCACTCTCTGCATTCACTGAAAAGTAAGCTGAGGCTGACATCCCATTCAATTGGCTATCTTCAAGGAAATACGAAATACGTGCATTGCTCCCATAGTCCTTGTCACTGGCTTTGACAGAGAGCAATGACATGCCAGGTGAATTATTTTCAGTGATGAAAGCTGACACAAAATGCTGTGGAAACATTGGAGCATGATCATTTACGTCTGATATTCTTAAATGAATAGTCTTGTTTGTGGAATAAGGTGGGGAACCCTCATCCGTTGCTGTTATTGTTATATTATATTCTGGCACTGATTCACGGTCTAAAACATCGTCGGATATCAGGCTATAAAAATTTGTGGTTGATGACTTGATTTTAAAAGGTAAATAAGGGCTAATAAAGCACTTAATTTGGCTATTCTTACCTGAGTCCAAGTCTTTGATATTAAGCATTGCTATAACAGTATTTAGAGGGGAATCCTCTGGTATTGGATTGGAGAGGGAAATTATGCTTATTACAGGGGCATTATCATTTAGGTCGGTCACCTCAATTAGCACTTTACTTGTGTCTGCCAATCCCCCTCTGTCTGTAGCTTCAATGTCTATTTCATAATGTTTCACTTTTTCGTAATCTAAAACACCAATGACAATCATTTCCCCAGTATGAGGATCCATATTAAACAGGGATGATGCTCCATCGGTGTGGTGGGAGAACGAATACATTACCTCTTCATTTGTTCCCTTATCATTATCAGTAGCACTGACTCTTAAAATAACAGTGCCCTTTGAGGCGTTTTCAGGAACTGTTACACCGTAAACAGACTGGCTAAATACTGGTGCATTGTCATTTGCATCCAGAACAACGACGTTTATTTTGACAGAGCCCGATTTCTGTGGATCACCACCGTCAAATGCAGTCAGGGTTAATTTATGCTCTTCTTGTTTTTCTCTGTCAAGCGACGTGTGCAGAACCATTTCTATATATTTTGTTCCATCAGACCGAGATACAATATTCAATTTGAAATTGTCTGTTGGGTTGAGTTTGTACGTTTGAATGGTGTTATGTGCTACATCGGGATCTTTGGCACTCTCAAGCGAATAGCGAGCCCCTGGTGAGGCAGATTCACTAACCTGGAAATTGTATTCCTTCTTGGAAAAAAATGGAGCATTGTCATTAATATCTGTAATCTCGACATCTATTCGATGCAACTCCATCGGATTTTCTAGGATTATTTGGAAATGAAGAGAGCAGGGCGACACTTGCTTGCACAATTCCTCCCTGTCTATCCTTTTAGCCACGACCAAAGTTCCTTTTTCTGCATTCAGACCAATGTACTCACTGCCGTCCTCGGTAAATATCCGTGCCCGCCCAGATTTCAGCCGTTTAATATCCAAGCCAAGATCCTGAATGATATTCCCGACAAGCGATCCCGTCGCCATTTCCTCGGGTATAGAATAACGGACCTGACCGACAGCCATTTCTGCACAGATGCAGAGAAGCAGCGGCCACCATGAAAATATTTTAGTTTTAGCCACACAACAATGAACAGCCATAATGACGCAAACCTTCACAATATCCAAATAGAAAAACAAAACCACCGTGTCAAAATCCAACCAAATATTTGATCAAGGGTTCAGTGCTGAGTGGAGGGCGGCTGGCTTTGTCAGGCTAGTTTCGAGTAAAAGAGAGCTCTAATAACGCAGACAGACGAGGGGGGACTTCACTCGTGCAATGAGCCTTATTGTCTTCAAACTAACCGACAGCGGCGCTTAGAGAAGTAAAAGGACATTGCAGAAATAGGATTGTAAATACAGAATTAGATTTTATTAATAGTACAAATATATTAGATAGATAGATAGATAGATAGATAGATAGATAGATAGATAGATAGATAGATAGATAGATAGATAGATAGATAGATAGATAGATAGATAGATAGATAGATAGATAGATAGATTAGATTAGATAGATAGATAGATAGACGGTGTATCTCTGTCCATGGTACTGAACAATAAATTATTTGTTTGCTTCCGTAAATCCTAACCTAAATTGTAAATTTCTAACCTCTAGAGGAGAGTCTGGTTCATCCAGGATGTTCTTCTCACTCTGTATCCGCTGCATCGTCGCTGTAGAACTGGGGTCCATTATCAGCACGTTCTGACTACCGGCTCTGCCGAACTTACAGTCACTCTTTCTGGAGTCAGTCGTCCTGCACACCTCGTAATTGTACACGTGTTGGAGAGTCCCTGTCCCCAAAGTGTCCGAGTAACGTGGTGGATAATATGGAATCACAGGGAGGTTGGAGTGATACATGACACGAGACTGTCTCCATCTGTAGATCTTCACTGATATAATAACCACTAAACACGTGATGAAGAGGAAGGAAACTACAGCCAGAGCCAGCACTAAGTAAAAAGTCAGGTTATCGTTGTATTCCTTGTCGTGTGTAAAGTCGGTGAACTCCGACAGCACTTCAGGGAAGCTGTCCGCCACCGCCACGTTAACAATGACTGTAGCTGAACGAGAGGGCTGCCCGTTGTCCTCCACTATAACGTTCAGTCTTTGTTTCACAGCATCTTTATCAGTGACTTGGCGGATAGTTCTGATTTCTCCATTCTGTAAGCCCACTTCAAACAGCGCCCTGTCTGTGGCTTTCTGCAGTTTATAGGAGAGCCAGGCATTCTGTCCAGAGTCCACATCAACAGCCACCACTTTAGTCACCAGATAGCCCACATCTGCTGAACGAGGCACCATTTCAGCCACCACAGAGCCACCAGTCTGGACCGGGTACAGAATCTGAGGGGGGTTGTCGTTCTGGTCCCGGATCAGGATTTTCACAGTCACGTTGCTACTGAGTGGAGGAGAGCCTCCATCCTGCGCTTTGACGCGGAACTGGAAATCTTTGATCTGCTCGTAGTCAAAAGAGCGAACTGCATGGATGACTCCACTATCAGCACTAACGGACACATATGAGGAGACTGATACTCCGTTAACAGAGGAGTCCTCCAGTATGTAAGAAACACGCGCATTCTGGTTCCAGTCAGCGTCTCTGGCTTTCACTGTGAATATAGAGAGGCCTGGTGTGTTGTTTTCTACAATGTAGGCCTCATATGAGCTCCTCTCAAAGACAGGCGCGTTGTCATTCACATCGGAGATCTGTAAAGTGAGAGTGACGCTACTGGAGAGGGAGGGCACTCCTTCATCAGAGCAGGTTACTGTGATATTATACTCAGAGTCTGTCTCTCTGTCCAAATCACTGTCTGTCAATAAGCTATAGAAACCACTGGTTGTGGACTTCATGACAAAAGGAATATTATTATTTATACTACACTGAACCTTTCCGTTTTCATCTGAATCTGCGTCTTCGATATTTATCATTGTCACGACTGTACCAGGTATGGCATCTTCTGATATCACGTTTGATTTAGACATTATGTGGATATCAGGTGTATTGTCATTCATGTCAATTACATCAATAATCACTTTACATGAATCAACTAGTCCTCCATCATCACTTGCACGAATGTTTATCTGAAATGTTGGAGCTTTTTCATAGTCAACATTTCCTTTCAGCCGAATTTCACCACTTTCCTCATTGACTTCAAATAACCCGCGGGCATGGTCTAATATACTGGAAATTGAATAAGTTATTCTACCATTAGATCCATAGTCTGCATCTGTAGCAGTAACTGTCAATACAACTGTTCCTACTGGTGAATTTTCTCTGATGGAAGCTTTATAAACAGGCTGTGTAAAAACAGGAGCATTGTCATTAGCGTCTAAAACAGTTATTAAAATCTGCATTGTTCCTGTCATCTGCGGATCTCCCCCATCCACCGCCGTCAGAACTAAAGACAGCTGTTCGTGTTTCTCTCTGTCAAGAGGTTTCTCTAAGATCATTTCGACGTTTTTCGTCCCATCTGATTGATCATGTAACTTAACAACAAAATTCTCTGTCGGTTCAAGTTTGTAGGTTTGCAATCCATTTAAGCCTACATCAAGATCAACCGCCCGATCTAATATGAATTTAGCCCCACGGACAGCGGACTCACTAATTTTAAATTTGACATCGTTCTTTTCAAAAGACGGGGGGTTATCGTTAACATCTGTGATCTCAATAGTAACACTGTAAAATTCCATCGGATTCTCTAATATAATCTGAAAATGCAGAGCGCAAGGCGTCGTCTGTCCACAGAGTGCCTCTCTGTCTATCCTATTTTTGATGAGGAGGACGCCTCTGTCGGTATTCAGCTCAATATATTCGTCACTGTCACGTTTGAAAATGCGAGCTTTTCCTGATTTCAGTCTTTTAATATTTAAGCCAAAATCTTTTGCCATGTTGCCAACGAGAGACCCTTTCGGCATTTCCTCGGGAATAGAGTAACTGACCTGTCCAAGCACCGAGCTGAGAGAGAGCACCGAGAAAAACATCAGTACTTGCCAACTCATTGTTCTGTTCGACGTTATCACAATGAACCTCATATGGTTTCTGTAAATTTATCTCCCCAAATTTAAAGGTCAACGCAGTTTTGTGGCTTATTCCAAACACAAAAATGGATTTTGACGTCCTCGATGTCCAGTAAAGTCCAAACGGTGTGCTTTGCTTCTGTCTCTTTCTCCCTCAAAAATGAAAGACGTGATGGGAGGTACAAAGAGTCTGCAGTAAATCTGATACAAACTAGCCAACAGCGGCACTCCGAGTCCATGAAGTACAATTGCATCTGAAATGTTTTAAATGAATTGAAATGTCAAGAGTTAAGAAGAAAAAGAAAAACGCGCCACCGGTGATTGGGGAGTATTGCTTGATACTACATTTGACAAATACAATTGCGTCTATGAGGAACATGACATGTTTATATTTGAATAGTTAGGTTGTATGACATTATCAGGCATAATTTAAACAAAATTGAATATTCTAAGTGGAAAAAACAATCAATTGTGAGTTTGTAAAGATGTCACTATTGTAGGTGCTGAGAAGGGCAATTATTTCCGGCGAGAAAAACTATGAAAAGACAGAAGATCCTCGCCTCAAGTCTAGGTCATTATAAAATAATTAATGTTCAGATAAATCTTGCAAAATACATCAATGACTATCAAATATGGGGATGAACAATGACAATTTCCTCACATTGAATAACCTGTATGGTGTCCAATTTTGCTGTCCATGGTGCAGAAAGGAAATGGCCGAACAAATTTACCGTAATGCTATACGTATTTGATAAAAAAATAAATAATAAAAAAAAAAGTTTGGAAATGCCACGTAATAAAGTAGGATACTGTGTGATATATTACATGTCTAACCTCTAGAGGAGAGTCTGGTTCATCCAGGATGTTCTTCTCACTCTGTATCCGCTGCATCGTCGCTGTAGAACTGGGGTCCATTATCAGCACGTTCTGACTTCCGGCTCTGCCGAACTTACAGTCACTCTTTCTGGAGTCAGTTGTCCTGCACACTTCGTAATTGTACACGTGTTGGAGAGTCCCTGTCCCCAAAGTGTCCGAGTAACGTGGTGGATAATATGGAATCACAGGGAGGTTGGAGTGATACATGATGCGAGACTGTCTCCATCTGTAGATCTTCACTGATATAATAACCACTAAACATGTGATGAAGAGGAAGGAAACTACAGCCAGAGCCAGCACTAAGTAAAAAGTCAGGTTGTCGTTGTATTCCTTGTCTTGTGTAAAGTCAGTGTACTCCGACAGCACTTCAGGGAAGCTGTCCGCCACCGCCACGTTAACAATGACTGTAGCTGAACGAGAGGGCTGCCCGTTGTCCTCCACTATAACGGTCAGTCTTTGTTTCACAGCATCTTTATCAGTGACTTGGCGGATAGTTCTGATTTCTCCATTCTGTAAGCCCACTTCAAACAGCGCCCTGTCTGTGGCTTTCTGTAGTTTATAGGAGAGCCAGGCATTCTGTCCAGAGTCCACATCAACAGCCACCACTTTAGTCACCAGATAGCCCACATCTGCTGAACGAGGCACCATTTCAGCCACCACAGAGCCACCAGTCTGGACCGGGTACAGAACCTGAGGGGGGTTGTCGTTCTGGTCCTGGATCAGGATTTTCACAGTCACGTTGCTACTGAGTGGAGGAGAGCCTCCATCCTGCGCTTTGACGCAGAACTGGAAATCTTTGATCTGCTCGTAGTCAACAGAGCGAACTGCATGGATGACTCCACTATCAGCACTAACGGACACATATGAGGAGACTGGCACTCCGTTAACAGAGGAGTCCTCCAGTATGTAAGAAACACGCGCATTTTGGTTCCAGTCAGCGTCTCTGGCTTTCACTGTGAATATAGAGACACCTGGTGTGTTGTTTTCTACAATGTAGGCCTCATATGAGCTCCTCTCAAAGACAGGCGCGTTGTCATTCACATCGGAGATCTGTAAAGTGAGAGTGACGCTGCTGGAGAGGGAGGGGACTCCCTCATCAGAGCAGGTTACTGTGATATTATACTCAGAGGCTGTCTCTCTGTCCAAATCACTGTCTGTCAATAAGCTATAGAAATTATTTGATGTCGATTTTAATATGAACGGAATGTTATCATTTATGAAACACTGAACTTTACCATTTTCACCTGAGTCTGGGTCCTGGATGTTAATCATTGTAACAACTGTGTTTGGGTTTGCACTCTCCGATATAACAGTTGATTTGGACATTATTTTAATCGTTGGCTTATTGTCATTTATATCGACAACATCGACTATCACTTTGCAAGAGTCTGTTAGTCCTCCGTTATCCCTCGCACGCACATTAATCTGAAAATGTTTTTTCTTTTCAAAATCCAAACGTCCAATCAACCTCACTTCCCCGTTTTCCTCGTTTACTTCAAACATATGTCTCACGTCATCTAACGTATTTGTGATTGAATATGTTATCTTACCATTCAAACCATGATCAGCATCTGACGCACTAACAGAAGTCACAATCGTGTCTTTTGCCGCATTTTCAGCTACAGTGCCTTTGTATATAGGTTGCGTAAAAACAGGTGCATTGTCATTGGCATCTAACACTGTGATTAAAATCTGCATTGTTCCTGACATCTGTGGATCTCCTCCATCGACAGCCGTCAACACCAACGAAATAAAATCATTTTTCTCTCTGTCCAGGGGTTTCTGTAAGACCATTTCGACGTTCTTTGTACCGTCAGCTTGGTTGTGCAGTTTAAGTAAAAAATTATCACTTGGCTTGAGTACATAATTTTGGAGAGTGTTTATACCCACATCCAAATCCACAGCTCTTTCTAAATCAAATTTTGCCCCAACAACTGTGGACTCGCTAATGATGAATTTAATTTCGTTTTTTTCAAAGGTTGGTGCATTATCGTTAATATCTGTAATTTCGACTGTTACACTGTAAAATTCCATAGGATTTTCTAACACAATCTGAAAATGCACAGCGCACGGGGTCGTGTCACCGCATAGCGCCTCTCTGTCTATTTTCTCTTTGATAAGGAGGACTCCTCTCTCGGTGTTCAGCTCGATGTATTCTCTGCTGTCACCCGAATAAACACGAGCGTTACCAAGCTTTAATCGTTTCACGTCTAAGCCTAAATCCTGAGCTATATTCCCAACCAAGGAGCCTTTCGCCATTTCCTCTGGAACAGAGTAGCTGACTTGCCCGAAGACTGAACCAAGGGAGAGAACTGAAATAAACAACAGTACTTGCCGTCTCATTGTTTGAAATTATCTCGGTCAGAACAAGCAATAGCCTCCGAAAATCCCTTTGAACGCTGGAAAATCATTCAAACCAAATATAAAGAAAAACAGTCCTCAAATTTGATGTAAAGCAGTAAGAGCTGCGCGTCGTCGTCGGGAATATCAGCCCCCAAAACGGAGACAATGCGAACAGTGCCTGTCCTTTTTCTCCAGGAGATCGAAATGGAGAGGCGGTACTGCTGCAAATATACTTCAACTTCAAGAGTAGGCAAGAGCGGCCCACTGAGTTCAAAAAGCAAAACTGCAGTAACTGTGTTGAATAATGGCAGAGGTGGAAAAACTCCGGGAATAACTCAAATTTAACAACTAGTTTTGATTAAAATAGTATCTTAATGCGTAGAGAAATTCTGAAAATAATGTTCAAAAAAAGTATGGGGATGAAAAGTGACCATTTTCTGTCTCAATGAAAAACACGCATGTTGTTTTTGCTGTCCAGGGTGCTGAAAAAGAAATGACTGAGCGAATTTACCCAGAGCAGTAATATTTCATTATAATGTTTGACAATTAAAATGTAATAAAGTAAGACATGTATTATGTCATTTATTTCTAACCTCTAGAGGAGAGTCTGGTTCATCCAGGATGCTCTTCTCATTCTGTATCCGCTGCATCGTCGCTGTAGAACTGGGGTCCATTATCAGCACGTTCTGACTACCGGCTCTGCCGAACTTACAGTCACTCTTTCTGGAGTCTGTTGTCCTGCACACTTCGTAATTGTACACGTGTTGGAGAGTCCCTGTCCCCAAAGTGTCCGAGTAACGTGGTGGATAATATGGAATCACAGGGAGGTTGGAGTGATAGAGGACGCGAGACTGTCTCCATCTGTAGATCTTCACTGATATAATAACCACCAAACACGTGATGAAGAGGAAGGAAACTACAGCCAGAGCCAGCACTAAGTAAAAAGTCAGGTTGTCGTTGTACTCCTTGTCGTGTGTAAAGTCAGTGAACTCCGACAGCACTTCAGGGAAGCTGTCCGCCACCGCCACGTTAACAATGACTGTAGCTGAACGAGAGGGCTGCCCGTTGTCCTCCACGATAACGGTCAGTCTTTGTTTCACAGCATCTTTATCAGTGACTTGGCGGATAGTTCTGATTTCTCCATTCTGTAAGCCCACTTCAAACAGCGCCCTGTCTGTGGCTTTCTGCAGTTTATAGGAGAGCCAGGCATTCTGTCCAGAGTCCACATCAACAGCCACCACTTTAGTCACCAGATAGCCCACATCTGCTGAACGAGGCACCATTTCAGCCACCACAGAGCCACCAGTCTGGACCGGATACAGAACCTGAGGGGGGTTGTCGTTCTGGTCCCGGATCAGGATTTTCACAGTCACGTTGCTACTGAGTGGAGGAGAGCCTCCATCCTGCGCTTTGACGCGGAACTGGAAATCTTTGATCTGCTCGTAGTCAAAAGAGCGAACTGCATGGATGACTCCACTATCAGCACTAACGGACACATATGAGGAGACTGGCACTCCGTTAACAGAGGAGTCCTCCAGTATGTAGGAAACACGCGCATTCTGGTTCCAGTCAGCGTCTCTGGCTTTCACTGTAAATATAGAGACACCTGGTGTGTTGTTTTCTACAATGTAGGCCTCATATGAGCTCCTCTCAAAGACAGGCGCATTGTCATTCACATCGGAGATCTGTAAAGTGAGAGTGACGCTGCTGGAGAGGGAGGGTACTCCCTCATCAGAGCAAGTTACTGTGATATTATACTCAGAGGCTCTCTCTCTGTCTAAACCACTGTCTGTCACTAAACTATAAATATTACTGGATGTTGAAGAAATTGTAAACGGTATATTCTTATTAATTGCGCATCTTACTTTACCATTTTCGTCAGAATCAGGATCATTTACATTCATCACAGCGATCACTGTGTTTGAACGCGAATCTTCTCCTATTGAATTGGATGACGAAATCATATTTATAAAAGGACTGTTATCATTAATGTCACCGACATCTATTATAACTTTGCTAGAATCAGAGAGACCTCCTCGATCCACTGCCTCTATATCGATCTCATATTTTTTGGCTTTTTCATAATCAATAGGGCCATTTAATATAAGATGCCCGTCTTCAGTAATGTGGAATAATTTTGAAATTTTACTCATGCCGTCACCAATTACGTAGCTCACCTCACCGTTCGAGCCTTTGTCTGCATCGGAAGCACTCACTTTGGTAATGAGTGTTCCCTTATCGGAGTTCTCTTTTACACCTGCTTTGTAAACGGTTTGTGTAAAAACAGGAGCGTTATCATTAACGTCCAATACTGTAATATGAATTTGCATAGTCCCAGACCTCTGCGGCTCTCCTCCATCTACAGCCGTCAACAGCAATGATACAAACTCCTGCTTCTCTCGATCCAGAGGCTTCTGTAAAATCATCTCGGCCTTCTTACCGCCATCAGACTGACTGTGCAATTTAAGTATAAAATTGTCATTGGGCTTCAGCGTATAACTCTGAAGCCCATTCAGTCCGATATCCAGGTCGCTTGCTTTTTCTAACATGAACTTAGAGCCGATGACTGCAGACTCGCTTATTTCAAACCGCCTCTCTTCCTTTTCAAATACAGGAGCATTGTCATTAATATCTGTGATTTCTATAGTGATTGGGAATATTTCTATCGGGTTTTCTAAGGCAATCTGCAAATGTAAAGCACAAGGCGTTGTCTGGCCACAGAGAGCTTCGCGGTCTATTTTTTCTTTGATAATGAGGAGTCCTTTCTCCTTGTTAAGCTGAACGCATTGCACACTGTCCCCAGTGTGGATGCGAGCTTTACCCGCCTGAAGTCGTCTAACATCTAAACCTAAATCCAGAGCAATGTTACCGACCAAGGAGCCTTTGGCCATTTCCTCGGGAATAGAGTAGCTGACCTGGCCGAGCACTGAACGCAGAAAGAGGACCGAGAAAAACAATAGTACTTGCCGTTTCATTGTTCTATCATTCACATCCGTTGAACAAAAACTAACAGGATCGACCCCTTATGAAATCAGCGTGACCTATGCGAATTAAACACGCAGGAGGGTCGTTTAATCAACAGCGAACGATAAAATTATTCCAGCTTGATATTCCGTGCGTGCTATTTCATTCACTGTCGACGATGCGGTATGCTGAGGAGTCCCTCTCGCCACTGAGAGGAAAGAGGATGTAAATACAATTTTGTACACCACGGCGTTGGTCTACAGCGGCCCACTGAGTTCAAAACACGAAACTGCAGTGAAAGAGTGAATACAAAAAAAACCCAACACATCTCGTTTCATTTATGAATGCTGAATAAAATATCTTACAGCATATAATAATATTGGAATTCAATGTTGGCAAGCTCATGCGCAACTGCACCACAATCGTCCACAATAAATATCAAAATACTATATCAATACAAAGCTACTCAACTGTTGTGTTTATTAAAAAGTAAAAAGGTAAAGGAAAGTATAAAGAGACCGAATAACATAAAAGATGTTGTTATTTCGCTGTCCAAGGTGCTGAAACCACATTCATTGGAGAGGAAATAAAAAAAACTGAACAAAATAAAAGAATTATCAATTTGTCAGAGTCGTGAATTTCTAACCTCCAGAGGAGAGTCTGGTTCATCCAGGATGCTCTTCTCACTCTGTATCCGCTGCATCGTCGCTGTAGAACTGGGGTCCATTATCAGCACGTTCTGACTACCGGCTCTGCCGAACTTACAGTCACTCTTTCCGGAGTCTGTCGTCCTGCACACCTCGTAATTGTACACGTGTTGGAGAGTTCCTGTCCCCAAAGTGTCCGAGTAACGTGGTGGATAATATGGAATCACAGGGAGGTTGGAGTGATACATGACACGAGACTGTCTCCATCTGTATATCTTCACTGATATAATAACCACTAAACACGTGATGAAGAGGAAGGAAACTACAGCCAGAGCCAGCACTAAGTAAAAAGTCAGGTTATCGTTGTATTCCTTGTCTTGTGTAAAGTCGGTGAACTCCGACAGAACTTCAGGGAAGCTGTCCGCCACCGCCACGTTAACAATGACTGTAGCTGAACGAGAGGGCTGCCCGTTGTCCTCCACGATAACGGTCAGTCTTTGTTTCACAGCATCTTTATCAGTGACTTGGCGGATAGTTCTGATTTCTCCATTCTGTAAGCCCACTTCAAACAGCGCCCTGTCTGTGGCTTTCTGCAGTTTATAAGAGAGCCAGGCATTCTGTCCAGAGTCCACATCAACAGCCACCACTTTAGTCACCAGATAGCCCACATCTGCTGAACGAGGCACCATTTCAGCCACCACAGAGCCACCAGTCTGGACCGGGTACAGAATCTGAGGGGGGTTGTCGTTCTGGTCCCGGATCAGGATTTTCACAGTCACGTTGCTACTGAGTGGAGGAGAGCCTCCATCCTGCGCTTTGACGCGGAACTGGAAATCTTTGATCTGCTCGTAGTCAAAAGAGCGAACTGCATGGATGACTCCACTATCAGCACTAACGGACACATATGAGGAGACTGGCACTCCGTTAACAGAGGAGTCCTCCAGTATGTAAGAAACACGCGCATTCTGGTTCCAGTCAGCGTCTCGGGCTTTCACTGTGAATATAGAGAGGCCTGGTGTGTTGTTTTCTACAATGTAGGCCTCATATGAGCTCCTCTCAAAGACAGGCGCGTTGTCATTCACATCGGAGATCTGTAAGGTGAGAGTGACGCTGCTGGAGAGGGAGGGTACTCCCTCATCAGAGCAGGTTACTGTGATATTATACTCAGAGTCTCTCTCTCTGTCCAAATCACTGTCTGTCACGAGGCTATAGAAATTATTCTCCGAAGACTTCAAGAAGAACGGAATATTTTCATTGATGTTGCACCTGATTTTTCCATTCTCACCGTCGTCCAAGTCTTGAATATTAATTATTGTTACGACAGTTTGTCTTTTTGTATCTTCAGATATAAGATTTGTTTCTGACATTACACTTATAAGGGGTTTGTTGTCATTTACGTCTATAATGTCGACTATTATTTTGCATGTGTCTGTTAGACCGCCATCGTCACTTGCACGTACATTTATTTGATAGTTTCGTGACTTTTCATAATCAATATTTCCAATCAATTTAATCTCACCACTGTGTTCATTTACTTCAAACAAATGTCTGACATCATCTAAAGTATTTCTGATCGAATATGTTATCCTACCATTTGAACCATGATCAGCATCTGATCCACTAACTGTAGTAACCACTGTGCCTTTTGGTGAATTTTCTGCAACAGTAGCTTTGTATACAGACTTCGTGAAAACGGGTGCATTATCGTTGGCATCTAACACTGTGATCAGAATCTGCATTGTTCCAGACATTTGAGGCTCTCCTCCATCAACGGCCGTCAGCACTAAAGATAAATGTTCGTGTTTCTCTCTGTCAAGAGGCTGTTTTAAAATCATCTCAACATTTCTCGAGCCGTCTGCTTGATTATGTAGTTTTAGAGCAAAATTATCAGTCGGCTCGAGGATGTAGGTTTGGAGACCATTAATTCCAACATCTAAATCCATCGCCCGTTCTAAATCAAATTTCGATCCGGCGACTGCGGACTCGCTTATTTTAAATTTAATATCACCTTTCTCAAAGATGGGCGGGTTATCATTTATGTCTATAATCTCAACCATTATCCTGTAAAATTCAATGGGTTTTTCTAAGATAATTTGGAACTGGAGAGCACAAGGCATTGTTTGTCCACAGAAAATCTCTCTGTCTATTCGTTCTTTGATTAGAAGGACGCCCCTGTCTTTATTCAGCTCAATATATTCTCGACTCTCACCAAAAAATACACGAGCCTTACGTGATTTCAGTCTCTCTATATCTAAACCCAAATCCTCCGCTATTTTTCCAACTACGGATCCCACCGACATTTCCTCTTTAATGGAATAGCTGACCTGCCCAACCGCAAGACTGACAAAAAGGACCGTGATGAAAAGCAGTACTTGCCGTCTCATTGTTCTCCTCGATACTATTTTACACGCAGAAACAAAGCTTTTTCCGTGCAACAAAATATATCAAAATTAATTCCCGGAAAAGACAGAAAGTCAGTGCATATTGCTCAACAGATAAAGAAAATAGTCCAAGCGAGTTACGTGTTCTAGTCTCGACTCTAACCCGTTCTGTGCTCTATCTAGTATGCTCCTCTCTTCGTTGGCGTTATAAGATGGGGAGGCACTGTTGACACTGCAGAGTAACATGCTGGACTACAGCGTCCCTAAGAGTACACACTGCAAAACTGCAGGATAAGTGTTTAAAAAAAAACATATTTGAAGCAGACTCAGGAAGATTAAACCAAATTGGTTTTACACGTTATGTCAGTGTATTTGGTTGTTAAAGGAGATGAGTATGCACGTATACAAATATCAGCCTATCAGAAATATGTTGCTTATATGCACTTTCTCCTCAGTGTAGAAAGTAAGAGAGAACACATGAATATTTCATGTACAGAAATAGTAACCAATCACACCTTAAGACAAAATCTCAGCTGCTGGTGCTGAAGTAATAGTACAGTTTTACGAAGGGAAAGCAATTCAATGCATAACATGATAACCCAATGCAAGAAGAAGGAGAGCTCAAATATTGTCACAATCTAACCTCTAGAGGAGAGTCTGGTTCATCCAGGATGTTCTTCTCACTTTGTATCCGCTGCATCGTCGCTGTAGAACTGGGGTCCATTATCAGCACGTTCTGACTACCGGCTCTGCCGAACTTACAGTCACTCTTTCTGGAGTCAGTCGTCCTGCACACTTCGTAATTGTACACGTGTTGGAGAGTTCCTGTCCCCAAAGTGTCGGAGTAACGTGGTGGATAATATGGAATCACAGGGAGGTTGGAGTGATACATGACGCGAGACTGTCTCCATCTGTAGATCTTCACTGATATAATAACCACTAAACACGTGATGAAGAGGAAGGAAACTACAGCCAGAGCTAGCACTAAGTAAAAAGTCAGGTTGTCGTTGTATTCTTTGTCCTGTGTAAAGTCAGTGAACTCCGACAGCACTTCAGGGAAGCTGTCCGCCACCGCCACGTTAACAATGACTGTAGCTGAACGAGAGGGCTGCCCGTTGTCCTCCACTATAATGGTCAGTCTTTGTTTCACAGCATCTTTATCAGTGACTTGGCGGATAGTTCTGATTTCTCCATTCTGTAAGCCCACTTCAAACAGCGCCCTGTCTGTGGCTTTCTGCAGTTTATAGGAGAGCCAGGCATTCTGTCCAGAGTCCACATCAACAGCCACCACTTTAGTCACCAGATAGCCCACATCTGCTGAACGAGGCACCATTTCAGCCACCACAGAGCCACCAGTCTGGACCGGGTACAGAACCTGAGGGGGGTTGTCGTTCTGATCCCGGATCAGGATTTTCACAGTCACGTTGCTACTGAGTGGAGGAGAGCCTCCATCCTGCGCTTTGACGCGGAACTGGAAATCTTTGATCTGCTCGTAGTCAAAAGAGCGAACTGCATGGATGACTCCACTATCAGCACTAACGGACACATATGAGGAGACTGGCACTCCGTTAACAGAGGAGTCCTCCAGTATGTAAGAAACACGCGCATTCTGGTTCCAGTCAGCGTCTCTGGCTTTCACTGTGAATATAGAGAGGCCTGGTGTGTTGTTTTCTACAATGTAGGCCTCATATGAGCTCCTCTCAAAGACAGGCGCGTTGTCATTCACATCGGAGATCTGTAAGGTGAGAGTGACGCTGCTGGAGAGGGAGGGTACTCCCTCATCAGAGCAGGTCACTGTGATATTATACTCAGAGGCTGTCTCTCTGTCTAGATCATTGTCTGTCACTAAGCTATAGAAATTATTGGATGTAAATTTTATTTCAAAGGGGATATTTTGATTTATCACACAATTAACTTTCCCATTAGTTTCAGAATCCGGGTCATTTACACTCATTAAAGCTATCACTGTCTTGTGGGCTGAATCCTCTGGTATCGAGCCTGATGTTGATATCATATTTACAACAGGGTTGTTGTCATTCACGTCAATTATATCAATTATTATCTTACTGGAGTCAGAGAGTCCGCCTTGATCGATGGCCTCTATGTCGATGTTGTAATTTTTTTCTTTTTCATAGTCGATTGGACCATCTAATATCACATCACCTTCACTATTAATGTGAAATAACTTTGAAACTGTATCCATGCTATTTCCGATGACGTAGGTCACTTTTCCATTTGAGCCTTTGTCTGCATCAGAAGCAGTGATTTTACTAATAAGTGTTCCTATTGCGGAGTTTTCTGTAATGCTTGCTTTGTAAATAGTTTGACTAAAAACAGGGGCATTGTCGTTTGCATCCAGCACGGCGACGTGAATCTGCATCGTTCCTGTCATTTGCGGTTCTCCTCCATCTTCCGCAGTTAAAATTAAAGATATGTGTTCTTGCTTCTCTCTGTCCAGCGGCTTTTGCAAAATCATTTCCACTTTTTTGCTTCCATCAGACTGAGCATGCAGTTTAAGCATAAAATTGTCGCTCGGTTTAAGAGTGTATCTCTGAAGACCATTCGTTCCAATATCAGGGTCAATCGCTTTCTCCAGCATGAATTTAGAGCCGATGACTGCTGACTCGCTTATTTCAAACACTCTCTCTTCCTTTTGGAATGTCGGAGCATTGTCGTTAATGTCGGTAATTTCAACAGTAACTGGGAATAATTCCAGTGGGCTCTCTAGTGTAATTTGAAAATGTAAAGCGCAAGGCGTCGTCTGTCTGCAGAGCGCTTCGCGGTCTATTTTTTCTTTGATGAGGAGGACTCCCCTTTCTCTGCTCAGTTCGATATATTGAGCACTGTCTCCCGTGTAAATACGAGCCTTGCCTGACCTCAGCCGGTTGACGTCAAAACCTAAATCTCGTGCTATATTGCCGACCAAAGAGCCTTTTGCCATTTCCTCCGGAATCGAGTAGCTGACCTGTCCGATCACATATCCGAGGCAGAAGATGGAGATTACCAGTACTTGCCGTTTCATTGTTCTGTCCGACACCGCAGTCTCACCACAGCTACTGTTTTTATTCCGTTTTTGAGTAAGAATCCGTCACTTGTAGACTATAAATTGCAGCAAAATACGTTTTAATCCGCACATTAAAAACATAATTCCATCTTTAGCGGTCTGTCGAACTGGTCTGATGTCCGAGGGGCGCGTTTCTACGTCTGATACAGTGCCTCAGTAATATGGCAATGATTGGGAAGATGTGTGACAAAAGCATCTCGCAACTTCAACACATTGGACAACAGCGGCCCGTTGAGTTCAAATTGTGAAAGTACATAAGAAAAACAGTAGCCATGCAAATTCAAATGGTAAAACCAGGCAAAGAATAATCAAATTACATATATCCTGCCCACTTTGCAGGAATTAAAAATAAATGATAGGATTTCAGTCAACTGAAACGGGAGGTAGAATACTGCATAAAAAAGTAAGGTAGCTACTACTGATTTAAACATGAGACTGGGTCAAATATTGCTGGACTATGTGAAAAGGTAGAGTGTAGTTAATTTAAACGAGGACATTTAATTTGAAAACTCAGTCATAGAGTATTCAGCCAAACATTGTTGTAACTATCACTTACTCAATCCTTCATTGACATTCATGTCTTTTACAGCCTAAAATATACAGAGAGCATACAAAAGGAAACTAATGTGGAACTGTGCTCTGTGTTGCTGTCCAGGGTGCTGAAATGTTGCCCAACATAAACCATTTGAGCGAAAGAATCAGTCTGATACTACATACAAACACTTAACAACAGAAATTAACCCTATATGACCAACCTCTAGAGGAGAGTCTGGTTCATCCAGGATGTTCTTCTCACTCTGCAGCCGCTGCATCGTCGCTGTAGAACTGGGGTCCATTATCAGCACGTTCTGACTACCGGCTCTGCCGAACTTACAGTCACTCTTTCTGGAGTCTGTCGTCCTGCACACCTCGTAATTGTACACGTGTTGGAGAGTCCCTGTCCCCAAAGTGTCCGAGTAACGTGGTGGATAATACGGAATCACAGGGAGGTTGGAATGACACATGACGCGAGACTGTCTCCATCTGTAGATCTTCACTGATATAATAACCACTAAACACGTGATGAAGAGGAAGGAAACTACAGCCAGAGCCAGCACTAAGTAAAAAGTCAGGTTATCGTTGTATTCCTTGTCGTGTGTAAAGTCAGTGAACTCCGACAGCACTTCAGGGAAGCTGTCCGCCACCGCCACGTTAACAATGACTGTAGCTGAACGAAAGGGCTGCCCGTTGTCCTCCACTATAACGGTCAGTCTCTGTTTCACAGCATCTTTATCAGTGACTTGGCGGATAGTTCTGATTTCTCCATTCTGTAAGCCCACTTCAAACAGCGCCCTGTCTGTGGCTTTCTGCAGTTTATAGGAGAGCCAGGCATTCTGTCCAGAGTCCACATCAACAGCCACCACTTTAGTCACCAGATAGCCCACATCTGCTGAACGAGGCACCATTTCAGCCACCACAGAGCCACCAGTCTGGACCGGGTACAGAATCTGAGGGGGGTTGTCGTTCTGGTCCTGGATCAGGATTTTCACAGTCACGTTGCTACTGAGTGGAGGAGAGCCTCCATCCTGCGCTTTGACGCGGAACTGGAAATCTTTGATCTGCTCGTAGTCAAAAGAGCGAACTGCATGGATGACTCCACTATCAGCGCTAACGGACACATATGAGGAGACTGGCACTCCGTTAACAGAGGAGTCCTCCAGTATGTAAGAAACACGCGCATTCTGGTTCCAGTCAGCGTCTCTGGCTTTCACTGTGAATATAGAGAGGCCTGGTGTGTTGTTTTCTACAATGTAGGCCTCATATGAGCTCCTCTCAAAGACAGGCGCGTTGTCATTCACATCAGAGATCTGTAAAGTGAGAGTGACGCTGCTGGAGAGGGAGGGTACTCCCTCATCAGAGCAGGTTACTGTGATATTATACTGAGAGGCGAATTCTCTATCTAAAGCTACCTCTGATACTAAAGTATAGAATCCATTCATTGTGTTTTGTATTTTAAAGGGAATGTCATTATTAATATTACACTTCACTTCCCCATTCCTCTCAGAGTCAGGATCATTTACGCTTAGCATGGCAATCACAGTATTCTCAGGAGAGTCTTCTAAAATAGTTTCTGATTTAGAAAGTATTTTCAACTGAGGGCTGTTGTCATTTACATCCGTAATATCAATTAAAATCTTACTAGAATCTGAGAGCCCTCCGTTATCTATGGCCTCGATATCTATTTGAAAGAGCTTCGACTTTTCATAGTCTATGTCACCGATCACGATAATCTCTCCAGTTTTTCTATCAATCTGAAACAGGTCAGATAAACGACGCTTGCTGTTTGAAATTGCGTATGATATTTCTCCGTTAGAGCCTCTATCTTTGTCGGACGCTCTAACAGTGATTACACTTGTCCCCCTCGGGGAATTTTCCGTTATTGTTGCCTTGTATATTGGTTTAGTGAAAACCGGTGCATTGTCGTTAATATCTAACACGTTAACAGTTATCTGCATTGTACCTGACATGCGCGGCTGTCCGCCATCCAGAGCAGTTAATAACAGTGAGATTTTTTCCTCTTGCTCTCGATCGAGAGGTTTCTGTAGAACCAAATCGACCTTCTTACTTCCATCCGCTTGATTCTCTAATTTTAGAGCAAAGTTGTTTGTTGGATTTAGCGAATAGCTTTGTAGACCGTTTGTACCAATGTCAGCATCGATGGCTTTGTCTAGTACAAATTTAGATCCAATAACGGCTGACTCGCTGATTTCAAAACGTTTCTCGCTCGATGCAAAGCTGGGAGCATTGTCATTAATGTCTGTGATTTCTATTGTTATTCGAAACAATTCAATCGGATTTTCCAGAATCATCTGTAAATGTAAAGCGCAGGGCGTCGTTTCTCCACACAACGTCTCTCTGTCTATTCTCTCTTTGATAAGCAGGACACCCCGGTCTCTGTTCAGCTCGACATATTCTGCACTGTCTCCCGAATGAATGCGAGCTTTACCCGATTTGAGCCTCTTAAAATCTAAACCCAAATCCTGAGCAACATTACAGACTAATGAACCTTTCTCCATTTCCTCAGGAATAGAGTAGCTGACCTGCCCGAACACCGAGGTGAGAGAGAAAACCAAGAGGACCAACAGTACTTGCCGTCTCATTGTTCTGGGGAAATAATCCTGTGGTTTTAATAAAACCGTAATCCATAAAAAATATTGTTAAAAAGTCCGACCGCCACTCAAAGACATGCTAAACAAAGAGATAGCAGCTTTCAGTTTCCGTGAGCAGATCCCGACATAACTGAGAGAAGGCGGTTAGTGTCGATTTCATTGTCTACGAGGCGGTTTTAGGAGGAGGTACATTTGACAGCCCTATCTAAGACTGCCACACTCTGGCCAACAGCGGCCCTTTCTGTTCAATACACCAAACAGCAAAAACTGGGGTAAGGAGGATGATATGTATGACTAGTCATGGAAAAACAGACCAAAAACATATTATTTTTGAAGTAGTAGTAGTAGTAGTAGTAAAATAATAACTCGTTTGCTTGTCTCAGTAAGGTGTTAGTTTACCTGTGTGATATAACATATTGTATTTGTAATTTTGCAGACTGAAACAAATGAGTGCTCGTAGTAAATCATAACAATCAGACAATAAATACAATATCATCTGAAATGACACAGTAAGTACGTGAAAGCATCATTTGGTTGTGAGGATACAGCTCCACAACTCCAAAGAGCAACACCTGGACCTTTAACAAAATAATTTATATTGACAGATTCAAATCAGTGATAGCAAAACAAATAATAAACATAAACAGAGCTGGATATATAATTCATTTAAAATATAAACAATTTTAAGTTAAAGTATTGAATGTCAACATGACAATCTAACCTCCAGAGGAGAGTCTGGTTCATCCAGGATATTCTTCTCACTTTGTATCCGCTGCATCGTCGCTGTAGAACTGGGGTCCATTATCAGCACGTTCTGACTACCGGCTCTGCCGAACTTACAGTCACTCTTTCTGGAGTCAGTCGTCCTGCACACCTCGTAATTGTACACGTGTTGGAGAGTCCCTGTCCCCAAAGTGTCGGAGTAACGTGGTGGATAATATGGAATCACAGGGAGGTTGGAGTGATACAGGACGCGAGACTGTCTCCATCTGTAGATCTTCACTGATATAATAACCACTAAACACGTGATGAAGAGGAAGGAAACTACAGCCAGAGCCAGAACTAAGTAAAAAGTCAGGTTGTCGTTGTATTCCTTGTCGTGTGTAAAGTCAGTGAACTCCGACAGCACTTCAGGGAAGCTGTCCGCCACCGCCACGTTAACAATGACTGTAGCTGAACGAGAGGGCTGCCCGTTGTCCTCCACTATAACGGTCAGTCTTTGTTTCACAGCATCTTTATCAGTGACTTGGCGGATAGTTCTGATTTCTCCATTCTGTAAGCCCACTTCAAACAGCGCCCTGTCTGTGGCTTTCTGCAGTTTATAGGAGAGCCAGGCATTCTGTCCAGAGTCCACATCAACAGCCACCACTTTAGTCACCAGATAGCCCACATCTGCTGAACGAGGCACCATTTCAGCCACCACAGAGCCACCAGTCTGGACCGGATACAGAACCTGAGGGGGGTTGTCGTTCTGGTCCCGGATCAGGATTTTCACAGTCACGTTGCTACTGAGTGGAGGAGAGCCTCCATCCTGCGCTTTGACGCGGAACTGGAAATCTTTGATCTGCTCGTAGTCAAAAGAGCGAACTGCATGGATGACTCCACTATCAGCACTAACGGACACATATGAGGAGACTGGCACTCCGTTAACAGAGGAGTCCTCCAGTATGTAAGAAACACGCGCATTCTGGTTCCAGTCAGCGTCTCTGGCTTTCACTGTGAATATAGAGACACCTGGTGTGTTGTTTTCTACAATGTAGGCCTCATATGAGCTCCTCTCAAAGACAGGCGCGTTGTCATTCACATCGGAGATCTGTAAGCTGAGAGTGACGCTGCTGGAGAGGGAGGGTACTCCCTCATCAGAGCAGGTTACTGTGATATTATACTGAGAGGCTAATTCTCTATCTAAAGCTACCTCTGATACTAAAGTATAGAATCCATTCATTGTGTTTTGTATTTTAAAGGGAATGTCATTATTAATATTACACTTCACTTCCCCATTCCTCTCAGAATCAGGATCATTTACGCTTAGCATGGCAATCACAGTATTCTCAGGAGAGTCTTCTAAAATAGTTTCTGATTTAGAAAGTATTTTCAACTGAGGGCTGTTGTCATTTACATCCGTGATATCAATTAAAGTCTTACTAGAATCTGAGAGCCCTCCGTTATCTATGGCCTCGATATCTATTTGAAAGAGCTTCGCCTTTTCATAGTCTATGTCACCGATCACGGTAATCTCTCCAGTTTTTCTATCAATCTGAAACAGGTCAGATAAACGACGCTTGCTGTTTGAAATTGCGTATGATATTTCTCCGTTAGAGCCTTTATCTTTGTCGGACGCACTAACAGTGATTACACTTGTCCCCCTCGGGGAATTTTCCGTTATTGTCGCCTTGTATATTGGTTTAGTAAAAACCGGTGCATTGTCGTTTGCATCTAACACGTTAACCGTTATCTGCATTGTACCTGACATGCGCGGCTGTCCGCCATCCAGAGCAGTTAATAACAGTGAGATTTTTTCCTCTTGCTCTCGATCGAGAGGTTTCTGTAGAACCAAATCGACCTTCTTACTTCCATCCGCTTGATTCTCTAATTTTAGAGCAAAGTTGTTTGTTGGATTTAGCGAATAGCTTTGTAGACCATTAGTACCAATGTCAGCATCGATGGCTTTGTCTAGTACAAATTTAGATCCAATAACGGCTGACTCGCTGATTTCAAAACGTTTCTCGCTCGATGCAAAGCTGGGAGCATTGTCATTAATGTCTGTGATTTCTATTGTTATTCGAAACAATTCAATCGGATTTTCCAGAATCATCTGTAAATGTAAAGCGCAGGGCGTCGTTTCTCCACACAACGTCTCTCTGTCTATTCTCTCTTTGATAAGCAGGACACCCCGGTCTCTGTTCAGCTCGACATATTCTGCACTGTCTCCCGAATGAATGCGAGCTTTACCCGATTTGAGCCTCTTAAAATCTAAACCCAAATCCTGAGCAACATTACAGACTAATGAACCTTTCTCCATTTCCTCAGGAATAGAGTAGCTGACCTGCCCGAACACCGAGGTGAGAGAGAAAACCAAGAGGACCAACAGTACTTGCCGTCTCATTGTTCTGGGGAAATAATCCTGTGGTTTTAATAAAACCGTAATCCATAAAAAATATTGTTAAAAAGTCCGACCGCCACTCAAAGACATGCTAAACAAAGAGATAGCAGCTTTCAGTTTCCGTGAGCAGATCCCGACATAACTGAGAGAAGGCGGTTAGTGTCGGTTTCATTGTCTACGAGGCGGTTTTAGGAGGAGGTACATTTGACAGCCCTATCTAAGACTGCCACACTCTGGCCAACAGCGGCCCTTTCTGTTCAATACACCAAACAGCAAAAACTGGGGTAAGGAGGATGATATGTATGACTAGTCATGGAAAAACAGACCAAAAACATATTATTTTTGAAGTAGTAGTAGTAGTAGTAGTAAAATAATAACTCGTTTGCTTGTCTCAGTAAGGTGTTAGTTTACCTGTGTGATATAACATATTGTATTTGTAATTTTACAGACTGAAACAAATGAGTGCTCGGAGTAAATCATAGCAATCAGACAATGAATACAATATCATCTGAAATGACACAGTAAGTACGTGAAAGCATCATTTGGTTGTGAGGATACAGCTCCACAACTCCGAAGAGCAACACCTGGACCTTTAACAAAATAATTTATATTGACAGATTCAAATCAGTGATAGCAAAACAAATAATAAACATAAACAGAGCTGGATATATAATTCATTTAAAATATAAACAATTTTAAGTTAAAGTATTGAATGTCAACATGACAATCTAACCTCCAGAGGAGAGTCTGGTTCATCCAGGATGTTCTTCTCACTCTGTATCCGCTGCATCGTCGCTGTAGAACTGGGGTCCATTATCAGCACGTTCTGACTACCGGCTCTGCCGAACTTACAGTCACTCTTTCTGGAGTCTGTCGTCCTGCACACTTCGTAATTGTACACGTGTTGGAGAGTCCCTGTCCCCAAAGTGTCCGAGTAACGTGGTGGATAATATGGAATCACAGGGAGGCTGGAGTGATACATGATGCGAGATTGTCTCCATCTGTAGATCTTCACTGATATAATAACCACTAAACACGTGATGAAGAGGAAGGAAACTACAGCCAGAGCCAGCACTAAATAAAAAGTCAGGTTGTCGTTGTACTCCTTGTCTTGTGTAAAGTCGGTGAACTCCGACAGCACTTCAGGGAAGCTGTCCGCCACCGCCACGTTAACAATGACTGTAACTGAACGAGAGGGCTGCCCGTTGTCCTCCACTATGACGGTCAGTCTTTGTTTCACAGCATCTTTATCAGTGACTTGGCGGATAGTTCTGATTTCTCCATTCTGTAAGCCCACTTCAAACAGCGCCCTGTCTGTGGCTTTCTGCAGTTTATAGGAGAGCCAGGCATTCTGTCCAGAGTCCACATCAACAGCCACCACTTTAGTCACCAGATAGCCCACATCTGCTGAACGAGGCACCATTTCAGCCACCACAGAGCCGCCAGTCTGGACCGGATACAGAACCTGAGGGGGGTTGTCGTTCTGGTCCTGGATCAGTATTTTCACAGTCACGTTGCTACTGAGTGGAGGAGAGCCTCCATCCTGCGCTTTGACGCGGAACTGGAAATCTTTGATCTGCTCGTAGTCAAAAGAGCGAACTGCATGGATGACTCCACTATCAGCACTAACGGACACATATGAGGAGACTGGTACTCCGTTAACAGAGGAGTCCTCCAGTATGTAAGAAACACGCGCATTCTGGTTCCAGTCAGCGTCTCTGGCTTTCACTGTGAATATAGAGAGGCCTGGTGTGTTGTTTTCTACAATGTAGGCCTCATATGAGCTCCTCTCAAAGACAGGCGCATTGTCATTCACATCGGAGATCTGTAAGGTGAGAGTGACGCTGCTGGAGAGGGAGGGTACTCCCTCATCAGAGCAGGTTACTGTGATATTATACTCAGAGGCTGTCTCTCTGTCTAATTCACTGTCTGTCACTAAACTATAGAAATTATTTGATGTCGACATTATAGTCAAAGGTGTGTTATCGTTGATAAAACAGTGAACTTTACCATTTTCATTTGAATCTGGATCTTGAACGTTCATCATCGCTACAACAGTGTTTGATTTAGAATGTTCAGATATTGTGTTCGATTTCGACATGATATTAATCGTTGGTTTGTTGTCGTTCATATCCACCACTTCAACAATTACTTTACATGAATCTGTAAGTCCACCATCATCACTTGCACGTATGTTAACGCGGTAATTACGTGCAGTTTCATAATCAATGTTTCCAATTAATCTGATTTCCCCGGTGTCTTCGTTTATCTGAAATAGTGCATGGGCTTGATCTAAACTGTTCGTAATTGAGTACTTTATTCCACCGTTTGTTCCATAATCTGCATCTGAGGCACTAACGCTGGTGATAACCGTCCCTTCTGGGGCATTTTCAAACACAGTCGCTGTGTAAGTGGACTGTGTAAAAACTGGCGCATTATCATTGACATCTAACACCGTGATGGAAATCCGTATCGTTCCTGACATTTGTGGGTCTCCTCCATCAAAGGCTGTTAAAACTAAAGCTATAAACTCTTCATTTTCTCTGTCAAGAGGCTTCTGTAAAACCAATTCAGTTTTATCTGTTCCATCAACCTGACTGTCCCGTTTAAGTATAAAATTATCCGTAGGTTTGAGCTCGTATTTTTGAAGACCATTTTTGCCGACATCAAGATCTATTGCTCCATCTAATACAAATTTGCCTCCGATTACAGCGGATTCGCTGATTTTAAAACTGACTTCGTTCTTTTCAAAGGTGGGAGGATTGTCATTTATATCTGTAATCTCGACTGTGATACTGTAAAACTCCATAGGGTTCTCCAAAATGATCTGAAAATGTAAAGCACAAGGCGTCGTCTGCCTGCAAATCGCTTCTCTGTCTATTCTGTCTTTGATGAGAAGGACTCCGCGTTCTCTATTTAGCTCGATGTACCCCGCACTGTCTCCTGTATAGACGCGAGCTCTACCAGATTTCAAACGCTTTATGTCTAAACCCAAATCCTGAGCAATATTACCGACTAAGGACCCACTCGGCATTTCCTCAGGGATGGAGTAGCTGACTTGGCCAAGCACTGAACGGACATAAAGGACCAGGGAAAACAACAGTACTTGCCGTCTCATTGTTCTGTTCGATATTTTCCTCGGGAAAGTAAGACGAATAATATTCCACAATGACCGAATATCCACTACAATTTATGAAAAGCAGGCATCACTCCATAACCGTCCACATCGGTCAAAAAAACAAGTATTTCAGCACTGTCGTCGTTTAAGTGTACGCCGCGGTTTGGACACAGTAACTGTCTTTCTCTCTATGATATCATCATCGCGGGGGAGGTTTCTCTTTAAACCTGCCATTAAACATCAGCACACTGGCCAACAGCGGCCCTAAGAGTACAAAGTAATGAACTACAGTTACTGCACAAGGAATTTATTATGTACACGAGGAGATACTCGTTTACAAGTATTAGGAGAAAACAACCAATCAAATAGTTGATAGAACACCTGAGAACTAGATAATAGAGAACTCAACTAACTATGTTTCAAAATGTTACAGATCCATTCCCTGACACCGTAAAAAGGAACTACCAAGTAATTTTCATATATTGAAAATATTCATTCAAATATCATAATGCCACTCATGAACATAAAAAAAATAATCGTGTTGACCCGAGTATGTTATTTAAAAGTTTGGACAGAGAGAAGGACAGAATGAAAGAAAGATTACTTTTAGGCTTTTGTTACTCAAAACACTGTATATGAGGTTACAATCTATCAATCCATGCTTGCACACCGAAACGCAGACACCATTAGTTGAAGCATTAAATGACTCAAAACAAGGGGGAAGATTTCCAGGGCAATCCTAGTGCCGCTGTCCATGGTGCTGAATGTAGACTATTGATAATTGGTCCCTTGTAAAAAGTGCATTAGTTAAAGAGAAAATGTATACATTTCACAACTAAATTGAACCCCAAATAACTAACCTCCAGAGGAGAGTCTGGTTCGTCCAGGATGCTCTTCTCATTCTGTATCCGCTGCATCGTCGCTGTAGAACTGGGGTCCATTATCAGCACGTTCTGACTACCGGCTCTGCCGAACTTACAGTCACTCTTTCTGGAGTCAGTCGTCCTGCACACCTCGTAATTGTACACGTGTTGGAGAGTTCCTGTCCCCAAAGTGTCCGAGTAACGTGGTGGATAATATGGAATCACAGGGAGGTTGGAGTGATACATGATGCGAGACTGTCTCCATCTGTAGATCTTCACTGATATAATAACCACCAAACATGTGATGAAGAGGAAGGAAACTACAGCCAGAGCCAGCACTAAGTAAAAAGTCAGGTTATCGTTGTATTCCTTGTCTTGTGTAAAGTCGGTGAACTCCGACAGCACTTCAGGGAAGCTGTCCGCCACCGCCACGTTAACAATGACTGTAGCTGAACGAGAGGGCTGCCCGTTGTCCTCCACTATAACGGTCAGTCTTTGTTTCACAGCATCTTTATCAGTGACTTGGCGGATAGTTCTGATTTCTCCATTCTGTAAGCCCACTTCAAACAACGCCCTGTCTGTGGCTTTCTGCAGTTTATAGGAGAGCCAGGCATTCTGTCCAGAGTCCACATCAACAGCCACCACTTTAGTCACCAGATAGCCCACATCTGCTGAACGAGGCACCATTTCAGCCACCACAGAGCCACCAGTCTGGACCGGGTACAGAACCTGAGGGGGGTTGTCGTTCTGGTCCCGGATCAGGATTTTCACAGTCACGTTGCTACTGAGTGGAGGAGAGCCTCCATCCTGTGCTTTGACACGGAACTGGAAATCTTTGATCTGCTCGTAGTCAAAAGAGCGAACTGCATGGATGACTCCACTATCAGCACTAACGGACACATATGAGGAGACTGGCACTCCGTTAACAGAGGAGTCCTCCAGTATGTAAGAAACACGCGCATTCTGGTTCCAGTCAGCGTCTCTGGCTTTCACTGTGAATATAGAGAGGCCTGGTGTGTTGTTTTCTACAATATAGGCCTCATATGAGCTCCTCTCAAAGACAGGCGCGTTGTCATTCACATCGGAGATCTGTAAGGTGAGAGTGACGCTGCTGGAGAGGGAGGGTACTCCCTCATCAGAGCAGGTCACTGTGATATTATACTGAGAGGAGATTTCTCTGTCTAAAGCGACTTCCGTAACGAAAGTATAAAATCCATTTAACGTAGTTTGTATTTTGAAGGGAATATTATCGTCTATTTTACATTCAACCTTCCCGTTGTTCTCTGAATCTGGATCGTTTATGCTTAACATACTAATAACAGTGTTTATTGGTGCGTCCTCTGATATAAACTCAGATTTAGAAACAATGTTGATGAGAGGATTATTGTCATTTATATCAATAACTTCAACTATTACTTTAGTTGAATCAGACAGCCCACCGCTGTCTACAACCTCAATATCCATTTGGTAAGTGTTTGCCTTTTCATAATCTATTTCACCGACCAAGATTATTTCCCCAGTTTTAGGATTGATATCAAACAGTTCAGATAAAAGACGTTTGCTGGTAGATATCAGATATGATACTTCACTGTTTGAGCCCACGTCTTTGTCAGATGCACTTACAGTAGTTACACTGGTGCCCTTGGGAGAATTTTCCTGTATTTTTGCTCGATACAAAGATTTGGCAAATGTCGGTGCGTTGTCATTCACATCCAATACATTGACAAATATCTGCATTGTCCCGGACATCTGCGGCTCTCCACCATCTATAGCGGTTAACGACAGCGACATGTACTCCTTTTTCTCTCGATCTAGAGGCTTCTGCAGGACCATCTCTACCTTTTTACTTCCATCTGCCTGATTTTCTAGTTTTAATACAAAGTGATCAGTTGGAGTAAGTGAATATTTTTGTAACCCATTCATCCCTATGTCGGAATCCATTGCTTTCTCTAAATTGAATTTCGATCCTAGCACAGCGGACTCGCTAATTTCAAAGCGTTTCTCTGCATTTGTAAAACTGGGTGTATTGTCGTTTATATCGGTAACCTCCACTGTTACACGAAACAATTCCATTGGATTTTCCAGAATTAACTGGAAATGTAAAGCACAAGGCGTCGTGTCTCCACACAAAGCCTCCCTGTCTATCCTCTCCTGGACAAGGAGGACTCCCCTTTCTTTATTCAGCCCGATGTATTCTACACTGCCTCCTGTGTAGACACGACCTTTACCTGATTTTAGTCTTCTGAGATCTAAACCTAAATCATGCGCTATGTTTCCAACCATAGAGCCTTTGGCCATTTCTTCGGGAATGGAGTAGCTGACCTGACCGAGCGCGTAGCTGAGACAGAGGACCGGGAGAAAAAACAGTACTTGCCGTTTCATTGTTCTGTTCGAACTCGTTTCCTTTTCTGCACCACTAAAAAAGAAGCATCCCTGATCCAGAAAGTGTGAAGGAAAATAAAAAAAAAATTAAAATCGTTTGCAATCCGAGTATATGAAATATGTGTATTCCCTGGTATGGTTTCTTGCTTTGCTCCTCACGAACGCGGACTGTCTTTCTCCGATTATGTCTATCATATCGGCAGAAGGGGCAGGACACGGAGAGACAAAAACAACACCCAGTAAATTGCTACACGCTTGCCAACAGCGACCCTTTGAGTTGAAAATACAAATTACAAAAATTAATATCGAAGAGAAAAAACGACAGTGTAAAGTCACAACGATAAAGCTGAACTAGAAACCAGAGTAAATTTGGCCATTTCAGCATATTTATATGACCCAAAGGATAGTTTTTGTTTATATGTTCAGGTGGTTTAGTAACAATTTAAATACTGCAAGTACAAAATAAATGTTTTGGCTGGACAGATAGGGCAAACCCATGACACCCGAATGTCTGCACTGAGGTGAGCGAGTGAATGAGACCTTCATTGGTCTGTAATGTCACGTGACAATTTAAAAGCCCCCTAAAATTACAGTCCAGACATATACTAGGCCTTGACTTACACCGTTACAATTATGGAGACTAAAATAAAAACACAGCACGCCGGTTTAATAGTACATACTGGAGTTAGTGTTGCTAAGTGTTGCTGTCCATGGTGCTGAATGGGTGAGTTGAAGTGTTACCGACAAACTGCCCAGACATGTAAATGTTGTCTTTTTGGAGCCCCACTGAAAGCTACAACGAATAAAATGATTGCTGCAGTACATGGTCTTGATTTATATACAAATGAAAAAAGTGAATAAGACATTTTTCTAACCTCTAAAGGGGAGTCTGGTTCATCCAGGATGCTCTTCTCACTCTGTATCCGCTGCATCGTCGCTGTAGAACTGGGGTCCATTATCAGCACGTTCTGACTACCGGCTCTGCCGAACTTACAGTCACTCTTTCTGGAGTCTGTCGTCCTGCACACTTCGTAATTGTACACGTGTTGGAGAGTCCCTGTCCCCAAAGTGTCTGAGTAACGTGGTGGATAATATGGAATCACAGGGAGGTTGGAGTGATACATGACACGAGACTGTCTCCATCTGTAGATCTTCACTGATATAATAACCACCAAACACGTGATGAAGAGGAAGGAAACTACAGCCAGAGCCAGAACTAAGTAAAAAGTCAGGTTGTCGTTGTATTCCTTGTCCTGTGTAAAGTCAGTGAACTCCGACAGCACTTCAGGGAAGCTGTCCGCCACCGCCACGTTAACAATGACTGTAGCTGAACGAGAGGGCTGCCCGTTGTCCTCCACTATAACGGTCAGTCTTTGTTTCACAGCATCTTTATCAGTGACTTGGCGGATAGTTCTGATTTCTCCATTCTGTAAGCCCACTTCAAACAGCGCCCTGTCTGTGGCTTTCTGCAGTTTATAGGAGAGCCAGGCATTCTGTCCAGAGTCCACATCAACAGCCACCACTTTAGTCACCAGATAGCCCACATCTGCTGAACGAGGCACCATTTCAGCCACCACAGAGCCACCAGTCTGGACCGGGTACAGAACCTGAGGGGGGTTGTCGTTCTGGTCCCGGATCAGGATTTTCACAGTCACGTTGCTACTGAGTGGAGGAGAGCCTCCATCCTGCGCTTTGACGCGGAACTGGAAATCTTTGATCTGCTCGTAGTCAAAAGAGCGAACTGCATGGATGACTCCACTATCAGCACTAACGGACACATATGAGGAGACTGGCACTCCGTTAACAGAGGAGTCCTCCAGTATGTAAGAAACACGCGCATTCTGGTTCCAGTCAGCGTCTCTGGCTTTCACTGTGAATATAGAGAGGCCTGGTGTGTTGTTTTCTACAATGTAGGCCTCATATGAGCTCCTCTCAAAGACAGGCGCGTTGTCATTCACATCAGAGATCTGTAAGGTGAGAGTGATGCTGCTGGAGAGGGAGGGTACTCCTTCATCAGAGCAGGTCACTGTGATATTATACTCGGAGGAGATCTCTCTGTCTATATCACTGTCTGTCACGAGGCTAAAGAATTTTTTTGACGTTGTTTTCATGAGAAATGGCATGTGTTCTTCCATGTTACATGTGACTTTGCCATTTTCTCCAGAGTCGGGATCTTGAACATTAAATATAGTAACTACAGTTCCTGGCTTAGAATTTTCAGATATTGAATTTGTTTTAGACATGATATTAATAGATGGATGATTATCATTCGTATCGGTCACCTCAACAATAATCTTACACGAATCTGTCAGTCCTCCATCATCACTAGCTTGGACATGTATTTCATAAAGCTGTGCCTTTTCATAATCCAGATTTCCATTTAAGGAAACGACACCGCTTTCTTCGGCGATTTTGAAAATAACGGGGACATCATCTAAAGTGTTTGTTATCGAATACAACACTTTTCCATTGGAACCTTCATCTGCATCTGTAGCACTAACAGTGCTCAAAATCGTATCTTTTGGAGCTGTCTCCATTACAGTAACCTTATAGACTTCTTGCGTAAATACTGGGGCATTGTCATTTACGTCAAGCACTGAAATTTCTACTCGCATTGTTCCGGACAGCTGCGGATCACCACCATCACTAGCTGTGAGAGTTAAAGAGAGGTGCTCTTGCGCCTCTCTGTCTAGATGTTTTTGCAAAACCATCTCCACCTTTTTACTCCCATCTTGCTGATTGTGGAGTTTTAGATGAAAGTTGTCTGTAGGTTTTAGCGAATAACTCTGCAATCCGTTCACACCGACATCGAGATCCATAGCTCTCTCGAGCACAAATTTTGCTCCGATCACAGCCGACTCACTAATCCTGAATTTCATCTCTTCCTTTTTGAAGCTGGGTGCATTATCATTAATGTCATTAATTTCGACTGTAACTGTATAAAATTCAATCGGGTCTTCCAGTGTAATTTGAAGATGTAAAGCGCAAGGTGTTGTCTGTCCGCAGAGCGCCTCTCTGTCGATTCTCTCTTTGACCAGCAGGACTCCTCTGTCTTTATTCAGCTCGATGTAGTCTGCATTGTCTTCTGTATATATACGAGCTTTACCTGACTTAAGTCTTTTCACGTTTATCCCTAAATCCTGCGCTATATTACCAACTAGCGAGCCTTTTGACATTTCTTCGGGAATGGAGTAGGCGACCTGCCCGTACACTGAGCTGAAGGATAACATCGAGATGAACAACAGTACTTGCCATCTCATTGTTCTGTCCGACATTTTTTCTTCGCCAAATACTGGAAGTATAAAAAAACGTTATAATCCAAAGCGTCAAGTATCCTTTACTACGAAGTATTCCAGACGAAAATTGATTTTCTTCGTGTTTTCTCAGCCCAAAATAAACGAATCGCAGTACGGATATCTCCGGCTTCTGTAAAGACGCTTGTGTGCTGTATGTGTGTCTCTTTCTCTATTTAATGCATCAAATGAAGGGGGAATGCTCTACATTAGTCAATAGCGGCCCTGAGAGTTCAAAAACGTGCACTGCAGGCGACGCCAATGGGAGGATCAGTATGTAGAAATAATTAACACTTACAGACATTACAAACGGAAAGATCTCACCACATTATGTGATTCCCGAGCAATGACTTACATTCCAGCAGAAATGACTTAATATGTAACTCTTCAATTAAAAGGACAGTTCAGTGACAATGACATTATATAGAAATACATTTCGTTCTTAACTGTTGGGGTTAGTATATCGTTTCCTCATTTAACTCTGCAAGTTTTGGGTGCTATGCATGAAAAGTCTTGTTGAGTTAATAACACTTTAATTTTGAAAGGTTATCTTAGAAATTAATGCCAACTTAAAAGTCAATTTTAAACAAAGGCAGAGATAAAAAAAAAAAAAAAAAAAATATCGGCTGAAGTGATTATTATCTTAAAAGTGATGAGCAACAAAAAGGCACCATGCTTGCACCTTGGTAAAAAACATGTTCTGAAATACATAACCTTCTATTATGCATAGACTAACCACTTGGGAGAAACACCCTGCAAGCTGTGCATCAGCATGTCGTAAAACCTTTTTCTGCAGCAATGAACAGCACCAAGCTGATATATCAAACACCTACAAATTTTATCTTACCATAAGGTCAATTAAAATATGACAACATAAAAGAGGGAACACCCTCACTGACTGCTTCTAAAGGGTTTATTTCTGACTCTTACAACGTCACATCAGCTGACAAACTATATGTCTTGTCGTATACCAAGTCTTTTGCAGCAAAACACAGGTATGTCCTTGTAATGTGCCATGCGATTCTAAGGCCATGAAAGAATAAAACAACTCCAGAAAGACTGAAAATATACATTCACAGTAAAGGGAGACTGTAACTAAGTGTAGTGAAATGATTTTGATTCACCTGTTACCCATGTGTGCCTTTTGCAGAGTCCCTGTCTGGACAGTGCTGTCTGTAGTACTAGTGCTGAATGCACAAAACTATTAAACAATGAGCCGGACCCATAAACTTAAATGTCAGAATATTGCAGTTACGAATAAATATAACATGGTTGCCTTTGTTTGAATACTCATGATACACACTTAGTGGGGAAGTTATTGTGGGAAGTGCACAATTAAACACAGGTATGCTCTGAAAAAATACATATTAAAATCCAGCATGGGATGGAAATAGCTGGTGAGGGACTACAAAATAGAAACAGCTCCTAAATTAATGAAGTCAATCAATCACTTTACCAAAAGTTAAAACTCAGAAGTAATTTCACAAACTGAATGCTCTAGAAGAACGGTGATGATCTTTATTTGCTTTAGACTACTTGAACAAAAGACCACTTGCTAATGTGGGTTAAGTTTTCTGCATAGCCTAAAAATTACAGATGCCAACACACTCTTAAGATGAACTTGCATGAGATGATATTTTTCTTAGATTACCTTATCTAAGACTCAAAAGTTGCCAAAAGTGGACCAGCAATGGACCAGAAGCGACTGTAGCTTCTAAGAATCCGAGCAACCTTACAGCTGGTTTTGAGAACTGAGTTTGAGGTTAATATTTACCGGTCAACTAAAACATTAATGGGGGTGTTAACCCTGCTATAAATACAGTTTTACAAACACTTTAAATCCCTAATTTATATCCAACGTATAATCATTCATCTAAATTTTCCTTTAAATAAAACACTGTGACTCAATGACGAACCTCTAGTGGAGAGTCTGGTTCATCCAGGATGCTCTTCTCATTCTGTATCCGCTGCATCGTCGCTGTAGAACTGGGGTCCATTATCAGCACGTTCTGACTACCGGCTCTGCCGAATTTACAGTCACTCTTTCTGGAGTCAGTCGTCCTGCACACCTCGTAATTGTACACGTGTTGGAGAGTTCCTGTCCCCAAAGTGTCCGAGTAACGTGGTGGATAATATGGAATCACAGGGAGGTTGGAGTGATACATGACGCGAGACTGTCTCCATCTGTAGATCTTCACTGATATAATAACCACTAAACACGTGATGAAGAGGAAGGAAACTACAGCCAGAGCCAGCACTAAGTAAAAAGTCAGGTTATCGTTGTATTCCTTGTCTTGTGTAAAGTCGGTGAACTCCGACAGCACTTCAGGGAAGCTGTCCGCCACCGCCACGTTAACAATGACTGTAGCTGAACGAGAGGGCTGCCCGTTGTCCTCCACTATGACGGTCAGTCTTTGTTTCACAGCATCTTTATCAGTGACTTGGCGGATAGTTCTGATTTCTCCATTCTGTAAGCCCACTTCAAACAGCGCCCTGTCTGTGGCTTTCTGTAGTTTATAGGAGAGCCAGGCATTCTGTCCAGAGTCCACATCAACAGCCACCACTTTAGTCACCAGATAGCCCACATCTGCTGAACGAGGCACCATTTCAGCCACCACAGAGCCACCAGTCTGGACCGGGTACAGAACCTGAGGAGGGTTGTCGTTCTGGTCCCGGATCAGGATTTTCACAGTCACGTTGCTACTGAGTGGAGGAGAGCCTCCATCCTGCGCTTTAACGCGGAACTGGAAATCTTTGATCTGCTCGTAATCAACAGAGCGAACTGCATGGATGACTCCACTATCAGCACTAACGGACACATATGAGGAGACTGGCACTCCGTTAACAGAGGAGTCCTCCAGTATGTAAGAAACACGCGCATTCTGGTTCCAGTCAGCGTCTCTGGCTTTCACTGTGAATATAGAGAGGCCTGGTGTGTTGTTTTCTACAATGTAGGCCTCATATGAGCTCCTCTCAAAGACAGGCGCGTTGTCATTCACATCAGAGATCTGTAAGGTGAGAGTGACGGCGCTGGAGAGGGAGGGCACTCCCTCATCAGAGCAGGTTACTGTGATATTATACTCAGAGGCTCTCTCTCTGTCCAAATCACTGTCTGTCACTAAGCTATAGAAATCATTTGAAGAAGCAGTAATAGTAAATGGTATGTTACCATTTATTCTGCAGTTCACTTGACCATTGTTACTTGAGTCTGGGTCAAGGACACTGAACATAACTATAACTGTATTAGGTGGAGAGTTTTCTGGGATGGAATCAGATTTGGAAAGTATACTGATTACAGGCTTATTATCATTAATGTCAATCACATCAACTATAATCTTACTTGAATCGGAAAGACCACCACTGTCTTTAGCCTCAATATCAATTTGATAATACTTGGCTTTTTCAAAGTCAACGTCACCAATTAATATTACTTCACCGTTTTCATTGATTGTGAATATATCAGAGACACTGTCCATGGTAGTAGATACTGAATAAGATACTTCCCCATTTGTTCCTTTATCTGCATCAGAAGCACTCACTGCTGTCAGTGTTGTTCCTTTCTGAGAATTTTCCACTATGGCGGCCTTGTAAACCGACTGCGTAAAAACGGGAGCATTGTCATTGGCATCTAGTATGGTCACATAAATCTTTACTGTACCAGACATCTGAGGCTCTCCGCCATCAACAGCTGTTAACAACAAGGATATTTGCTCCTCTTTCTCTCGATCTAACGGTTTGTGTAAAACCATTTCGACCTTTTTATTTCCATCCGCCTGACTATCTATTTTTAGTACAAAATTACCTGTAGGTTTTAAGCTGTAATTTTTCAGGCCATTTATTCCAATGTCTGCATCAACTGCTCTGTCTAACACAAATTTAGACCCAGTAACTGCAGATTCGCTGATTTCAAAACGTTTTTCGTCATTTTTAAAAGTAGGATTGTTGTCGTTGATGTCGGTAATCTCTACCGTTATTCGAAAAAGCTCCATTGGATTTTCTAGAATTATCTGTAAATGTAAAGCACAAGGCGTCGTCTGTCTGCAGAGCGACTCTCTGTCGATTCTCTCCTTGACGAGGAGGACTCCTCTTTCTCTACTCAGCTCGATGTATTCTGCACTGTCGCTCGTAAATATACGGGCTTTACCGGACTTCAGTCTTTTCACATCTAAACCTAAGTCCCGTGCTATGTTGCCCACGACAGATCCTTTTGCCATTTCCTCCGGAATGGAGTAGCTGATATGACCGACAACTGAACCGAGAGAAAAGACCGAGATGAAAAACAGTACTTGCCGTCTTGCCATTGTTCTATTCACGGTTTACGTGGCGCCACGAAGAAAGCTGTTACACTCGGTTTCACAAGAAAATATATGTCCCATGTGAAATTAAATACAGAAATGAAGAGCCACAGAATCCAGAATTATTGAACAACAGTCCATCAGATTGTATCCATTGTGATTTTCGGTCCTTAAACAGTGCTTCCTCTTCCTTTCTTTCTCTAAAATAACGACATGACGAAGGAGGATCTGCTTCAAATCCTGTATACTACTTCAACATGTTGACCAATAGCGGCCCATAGAGTTCAAATAGCATAACTGCAAGGAAACTAAACTTAATATCTGCTAAAATGCTTTTGCAATATACATTGCGTGTACAATGAAATAAACTTCAACAATGATTATCAAAAAGCGTGCACGTCAACCTGGACATCTAAATATATGACATCTATACTTTAAAAGGACAAAAGAAAAAAAAAAACATAACAGAGACAAAAAACAACAACAACCTCTGTCACAAAACCCATCAAATGAGTGTTAAGAGAGGGGAAGCGGCTCATATAGTTTGGCCGCTATCCGAGGTGCTGAAATTCCGTAGTCGACACATATCTTAACATACAGCTATGAAAAAAGCAAAGGGGACATTTTCTAACCTCTAGAGGAGAATCTGGTTCATCCAGGATGCTCTTCTCACTCTGTATCCGCTGCATCGTCGCTGTAGAACTGGGGTCCATTATCAGCACGTTCTGACTACCGGCTCTGCCGAACTTACAGTCACTCTTTCTGGAGTCTGTCGTCCTGCACACCTCGTAATTGTACACGTGTTGGAGAGTCCCTGTCCCCAAAGTGTCCGAGTAACGTGGTGGATAATATGGAATCACAGGGAGGTTGGAGTGATACATGATGCGAGACTGTCTCCATCTGTAGATCTTCACTGATATAATAACTACTAAACACGTGATGAAGAGGAAGGAAACTACAGCCAGAGCCAGCACTAAGTAAAAAGTCAGGTTGTCGTTGTATTCCTTGTCTTGTGTAAAGTCGGTGAACTCCGACAGCACTTCAGGGAAGCTGTCCGCCACCGCCACGTTAACAATGACTGTAGCTGAACGAGAGGGCTGCCCGTTGTCCTCCACGATAACGGTCAGTCTTTGTTTCACAGCATCTTTATCAGTGACTTGGCGGATAGTTCTGATTTCTCCATTCTGTAAGCCCACTTCAAACAGCGCCCTGTCTGTGGCTTTCTGTAGTTTATAGGAGAGCCAGGCATTCTGTCCAGAGTCCACATCGACAGCCACCACTTTAGTCACCAGATAGCCCACATCTGCTGAACGAGGCACCATTTCAGCCACCACAGAGCCACCAGTCTGGACCGGGTACAGAACCTGAGGGGGGTTGTCGTTCTGGTCCCGGATCAGGATTTTCACAGTCACGTTGCTACTGAGTGGAGGAGAGCCTCCATCCTGCGCTTTGACGCGGAACTGGAAATCTTTGATCTGCTCGTAGTCAAAAGAGCGAACTGCATGGATGACTCCACTATCAGCACTAACGGACACATATGAGGAGACTGGCACTCCGTTAACAGAGGAGTCCTCCAGTATGTAAGAAACACGCGCATTCTGGTTCCAGTCAGCGTCTCTGGCTTTCACTGTGAATATAGAGACACCTGGTGTGTTGTTTTCTACAATGTAGGCCTCATATGAGCTCCTCTCAAAGACAGGCGCATTGTCATTCACATCGGAGATCTGTAAGGTGAGAGTGACGCTGCTGGAGAGGGAGGGTACTCCCTCATCAGAGCAGGTTACTGTGATATTATACTCAGAGTCTCTCTCTCTGTCTAAATCACTGTCCGTCACGAGACTATAGAAATTATTTGTTGATGATTTTAAAGTGAAAGGTATATTTTCGTTGATGAAGCATTTTACATTTCCGTTTTGTCCCGAGTCCTTGTCCTCGATGTTTATCATCGTAACGACCGTATTTAGGTTGGCATCCTCTGGTATAATAGTTGACTTTGACATTATAGTAATTTCAGGTTTGTTGTCATTCGTATCCTGCACATCAACAATTAATTTGCAAGAATCTGTGAGTCCTCCTTCATCACTAGCGAGTAATATTATTTGATAGTTTCGCGACTCCTCAAAATCAATGTTTCCAATTAAAGTAACTTCTCCGTTTTCCTCATTTACATCAAATACGTTCCTGATATCATCCAAAGTATTCGTGATTGAATATCTAATTTTACTGTTAGTTCCTTGATCTGCATCTGAGGCTGTAACAGTAGCAACAACTGTGCCTTTAGGTGAATTCTCAGTAACTGTAGCTTTGTACGTCTGCTGTGTAAAAACTGGGGCGTTATCATTAACATCTAAAACTGTAATGACAATCAGCATTGTTCCTGACATCTGAGGCTCTCCTCCATCTACAGCCGTTAACACGAGAGATATCTGCTCTTGTTTCTCTCTGTCTAAAGGCTTCTGTAGCACCATCTCAACATTTTTATGTCCATCAGCGTTATTGTGCAGTTTCAGAGCAAAATTGTCTGTCGGTTTTAATTGGTAGGTTTTAAGATCATTAATTCCAACATCGAGATCCACAGCTCTTTCTAGCACAAATTTTGCCCCAATGATTGCTGACTCGCTAATTCTAAATTTCATTTCACTTTTTTCAAAATTTGGTGCATTATCATTGATATCTGTAATCTGGACTGTAACACTATAAAATTCCATCGGATTTTCCAAAATAATCTGAAAATGTAAAGCACACGGTGTCGTCTGTCTGCAGAGCACCTCTCTGTCTATTCTCTCTTTCACGAGGAGGACTCCTCTTTCTCTGTTCAGCTCGACGTACTCGTCGCTGTCTCGGGTAAAGATTCGCGCTTTGCCAGATGATAGACGTTTAATTTGTAAACCTAAATCATGTGCTATATTACCGACTAACGATCCTTTGACCATTTCCTCTGGAATAGAGTAGCTGACCTGCCCTAGCACCGAGCTGACGGAGAGGAGAGAGACGAACAATATTACTTGCCTTGTCATTGTTTTACTCGATTTGTTTTTTCAGCGAGGCTCCAAATGTTTATATCCCATAAAACTTTCATCGACCCATTTATAAATCGTTCATTTAGAACCTGAATAATCCACACGAGAGAGATGAGCTCAAATGTCGATGTCTCTTATCCGAATATTGTCCACAACTCGAGTGGCTCGTCTTTCTCGTCGTCGTCTTTCTTTATTATGTCGATGTAACATGGGAGATGCTGCTGCAATACACTGCCAATCGTCTACACTCTGGTCAACAGCGGCCCTAAGAGTTCACATTGGAAAACTGCAATCCAACATACAGAAACACTTTCCAGAAGACTTGATATATTTTTTTTTAAGTCAAAGGTGTATCAAAGCTTATATGAATGCAAAAGCATTACGAACAAAAACCTTAACGCTACAGATCATCATCAAACTGATGGTTTTATATTTTTAGAGTCAATTTTATGATACTTTATCTTTGGAACGCTGCATATTTATACAATGCCACATCTAAAGTAATCAGCCATTTTAGTCAAATCCGAATAATGCACACCAGCTACGATATTTAAAATAATTTACCTTAAATTCAAACCAATGTACAACAGCTCTCACTATCTTGTGCAAACACAAAGTAGACGTATACAGCGGGCGGACTCTGAGAATGTCACTGTTCAATGTCCTGAAATGGACAGAGCCTGATTAACAACCACGAACACTGAAAAAAATCCTGTCAGAAATATTTTTTTTTCTTTTTTTAAATAACCCCGCCCCCCTCAAAATAATAAAAAGAAAAAAAGTATGTCCAACCCTGCGAAGAGCAACTGCCTACATTATATCCTCTTGAAAAATTACCAGTTCAAAATTAGGTGGTACAAAAAGATATATATATATGGGCAAGGAAGAGTGAAAAAAAATTAACTTTTTTATATTATGCAAAGTCAGACGATAACAAAGGAGAGTTGTACTACTCGGACAACAAGAAAGACACACGAAATGTAATTCTCAGTCGAAACAGAATTTCACTTTAGCAATGAGGTCGAGGCAAATAGAGAACATGTTTGGAGACTCTAAGGCAGCATGAAATCAAGTTTTTAACTCAATTTAGTTATTTCTGCCAAAATAAATGCATGTTTTAAATTGCAACAGGCAGAAGTAATGTTTGAAAATTGTTTAAAGTTTTCTAACCTCTAGAGGAGAGTCTGGTTCATCCAGGATGCTCTTCTCACTCTGTATCCGCTGCATCGTCGCTGTAGAACTGGGGTCCATTATCAGCACGTTCTGACTACCGGCTCTGCCGAACTTACAGTCACTCTTTCTGGAGTCTGTCGTCCTGCACACCTCGTAATTGTACACGTGTTGGAGAGTCCCTGTCCCCAAAGTGTCGGAGTAACGTGGTGGATAATATGGAATCACAGGGAGGTTGGAGTGACACATGATACGAGACTGTCTCCATCTGTAGATCTTCACTGATATAATAACCACTAAACACGTGATGAAGAGGAAGGAAACTACAGCCAGAGCCAGCACTAAGTAAAAAGTCAGGTTTTCGTTGTATTCCTTGTCGTGTGTAAAGTCAGTGAACTCCGACAGCACTTCAGGGAAGCTGTCCGCCACCGCCACGTTAACAATGACTGTAGCTGAACGAGAGGGCTGCCCGTTGTCTTCCACTATAACGGTCAGTCTTTGTTTCACAGCATCTTTATCAGTGACTTGGCGGATAGTTCTGATTTCTCCATTCTGTAAGCCCACTTCAAACAGCGCCCTGTCTGTGGCTTTCTGCAGTTTATAGGAGAGCCAGGCATTCTGTCCAGAGTCCACATCAACAGCCACCACTTTAGTCACCAGATAGCTCACATCTGCTGAACGAGGCACCATTTCAGCCACCACAGAGCCACCAGTCTGGACCGGGTACAGAACCTGAGGGGGGTTGTCGTTCTGGTCCCGGATCAGGATTTTCACAGTCACGTTGCTACTGAGTGGAGGAGAGCCTCCATCCTGCGCTTTGACGCGGAACTGGAAATCTTTGATCTGCTCGTAGTCAACAGAGCGAACTGCATGGATGACTCCACTATCAGCACTAACGGACACATATGAGGAGACTGGCACTCCGTTAACAGAGGAGTCCTCCAGTATGTAAGAAACACGCGCATTCTGGTTCCAGTCAGCGTCTCTGGCTTTCACTGTGAATATAGAGACGCCTGGTGTGTTGTTTTCTACAATGTAGGCCTCATATGAGCTCCTCTCAAAGACAGGCGCGTTGTCATTCACATCGGAGATCTGTAAGGTGAGAGTGACGCTGCTGGAGAGGGAGGGGACTCCCTCATCAGAGCAGGTTACTGTGATATTATACTCAGAGGCTCTCTCTCTGTCTAAATCACTATCTGTAACGAGACTATAGAAATTATTTGTTGATGTTTTTAAATCAAATGGTATATTTTCGCTGATAAAGCATTTCACGTTACCGTTTTCTCCTGAGTCTAGGTCCTCAATATTTATCATTGTAACGACCGTATTGAGTTCTGCATCCTCTGATATCACGTTTGACTTCGACATTATGTTAATTTCAGGCTTGTTGTCATTTTCATCTTGCACATCAACAATTAATTTACAGGAATCTGTGAGTCCTCCTTCGTCACTGGCACGTAAGTTTATTTGAAAATTTTTTGACTTTTCGAAATCAATATTTCCAATTAAGGAAACTTCTCCGTTATCCTTGTTGACCTCGAACATTTTTCTTACATTCCCTAAAGTATTTGTGACTGAATATGTAATTTTACTGTTAGATCCTTGATCTGCATCTGAGGCTGTAATCGTAGCAACAACTGTGCCTTTAGGTGAATTCTCAGTAACTGTAGCTTTGTACGTCTGCTGTGTAAAAACTGGTGCGTTATCATTAGCGTCTAAAACTGTAATGACAATCAGCATTGTTCCTGACATCTGAGGCTCTCCTCCATCTACAGCCGTTAACACGAGAGATATCTGCTCTTGTTTCTCTCTGTCTAAAGGCTTCTGTAGCACCATCTCAACATTTTTATGTCCATCAGCGTTATTGTGCAGTTTCAGAGCAAAATTATCGGTCGGTTTCAGTTCGTATTTTTGAATCCCATTAATTCCAGCATCAAGATCCTCAGCTCTTTCTAGCACGAATTTTGCTCCGATGATCGCTGACTCACTAATTTTGAATTGGATTTCACTTTTCTCAAAGATTGGTGCATTATCATTTATATCTGTAATCTGGACTGTAACCGTGTAAAATTCCATAGGATTCTCCAAAATAATCTGAAAATGTAAAGCACAAAGCGCCGTTTCTGTACAGAGTGCTTCTCTGTCGATTCCCTCTTTGACGAGGAGGACTCCTCTTTCTCTGTTCAGCTCGACGTACTCGTCGCTATTCCTGGTATAAATCTTTGCTTTCCCGGATATCAAACGTCTAATCTCTAAACCTAAATCCTGCGCTATATTACCCACTAAAGATCCTTTCGCCATTTCTTCCGGAATCGAGTAACTGACCTGCCCAAACACCGAGTCGAGGGAAAGGAGAGCGAGGAACAACAGCACTTGCCGATTCATTGTTCTTTCAGATTTTTTGCCAAATGAGACTCCAAAATCTGCTTAAATTCCAGAAAAAAGATAAGGCATAGATCCCAAAGTTGAAACTCACGATAAAACCATAATAACCTGCTCATTGGAAGCAAATCTTTGTCGCAGGAAAAAACATTTCCTTTTTTAAATCCTCTTCGAGTAGAATTGTCTGATCGTTGTCCGTTGTGTTCTCTCTGTATAATGTCGATGTTATATGGGAGGTGCTGCTACTAACATGCTCTCTGTCAGCAACACTCTGGTCAACAGCGGCCCTAAGAGTCCACAACGTAAAATTGCAGAATACCAACTAAAACTCAGCACTTGAGAAATACTTGTAAAACGTGGAAGTTTTGTATAATACATTCATTTTGAAATACATTGCACGTTCTAAACGACTACGTGCATATACATTTGAAATCCATTCGTCTCTAATGTCTTGGTCGTCATAATTAACGAATAAACTTGAAATATATTTAATAATAGACAATATCTTAAACAGGTGTTGCAGGTGTAAAACGTTAAAGTGTGGAAATAAAATCCATTTAAAAGACTGGGAAGACAGAAAGAGGTTGGGAAAAGAGGTTTCCATGAATAAAGAGAATTATGGACAGGTAAGATCAAAGGAAAATATGTTAAAAGCGTAGAAACAGCACATGACAGACAAATTAAATATTGGGCTCGAGGGTCATCAACTACGCTACTAATAATGCCGCTGTCCGTGGTTCTGTAGGGAGTAAACTGAACAAGAACCAAAATTCAGAGACTGCACAAGGTGCCATATAGCAATATAATATATATGGAAACAAAATATTCTATGAATAATAATGTCGATTCTTTTCCTTGAACACTACGATCAGTATTATCACCACTGTTATACCATTCCGATTACTATAGCTGTGAAGGCATATATCTGTTTCTGAAAAAGAACGTTTGCATTAAAACGTGTTCGTAACTTTTGGGAGTGATAGAAACGTGAGGCAAATCCCAAAACAGGCTGTATGTACCCATAACCAGTACACAGTAAAATATAAAGCATAAAACCCTCTCCCCAAAACAGAACATGTCTCTAAAAAAGAGCTGAGGATGAGTATTTACATTTTAAAACACTAAAAACACACTAAAACTGGATTAAAGCAGTCTAACCTCTAGAGGAGAGTCTGGTTCATCCAGGATGTTCTTCTCACTCTGTATCCGCTGCATCGTCGCTGTAGAACTGGGGTCCATTATCAGCACGTTCTGACTTCCGGCTCTGCCGAACTTACAGTCACTCTTTCTGGAGTCAGTCGTCCTGCACACCTCGTAATTGTACACGTGTTGGAGAGTCCCTGTCCCCAAAGTGTCGGAGTAACGTGGTGGATAATATGGAATCACAGGGAGGTTGGAGTGACACATGATGCGAGACTGTCTCCATCTGTAGATCTTCACTGATATAATAACCACTAAACACGTGATGAAGAGGAAGGAAACTACAGCCAGAGCCAGCACTAAGTAAAAAGTCAGGTTGTCGTTGTATTCCTTGTCTTGTGTAAAGTCAGTGAACTCCGACAGCACTTCAGGGAAGCTGTCCGCCACCGCCACGTTAACAATGACTGTAGCTGAACGAGAGGGCTGCCCGTTGTCCTCCACGATAACGGTCAGTCTTTGTTTCACAGCATCTTTATCAGTGACTTGGCGGATAGTTCTGATTTCTCCATTCTGTAAGCCCACTTCAAACAGCGCCCTGTCTGTGGCTTTCTGCAGTTTATAGGAGAGCCAGGCATTCTGTCCAGAGTCCACATCAACAGCCACCACTTTAGTCACCAGATAGCCCACATCTGCTGAACGAGGCACCATTTCAGCCACCACAGAGCCACCAGTCTGGACCGGGTACAGAACCTGAGGGGGGTTGTCGTTCTGGTCCCGGATCAGGATTTTCACAGTCACGTTGCTACTGAGTGGAGGAGAGCCTCCATCCTGCGCTTTGACGCGGAACTGGAAATCTTTGATCTGCTCGTAATCAACAGAGCGAACTGCATGGATGACTCCACTGTCAGCACTAACGGACACATATGAGGAGACTGGCACTCCGTTAACAGAGGAGTCCTCCAGTATGTAAGAAACACGCGCATTCTGGTTCCAGTCAGCGTCTCTGGCTTTCACTGTAAATATAGAGACACCTGGTGTGTTGTTTTCTACAATGTAGGCCTCATATGAGCTCCTCTCAAAGACAGGCGCGTTGTCATTCACATCAGAGATCTGTAAGGTGAGAGTGACGCTGCTGGAGAGGGAGGGTACTCCTTCATCAGAGCAGGTCACTGTGATATTATACTGAGAGTCTCTCTCTCTGTCTAAATCACTGTCTGTAATGAGACTATAGAAATTATTTGTTGATGTTTTTAAATTAAATGGTACATTTTCGCTGATAAAGCATTTCACGTTACCGTTCTCTCCTGAGTCTAGGTCTTCGATGTTTATAATTGTAACGACCGTATTGAGTTTTGCATCCTCTGATATCACGTTTGACTTCGACATTATGTTAATTTCAGGCTTGTTGTCATTTACATCCTGCACATCAACAATTAACTTACAAGAATCTGTGAGTCCACCATTATCACTAGCAAGTAAGTTTATCTGAAAATTCCTAAATTTTTCGAAGTCAATGTGGTCAATTAATGAAATTTCGCCGGAATCCTCATTTACCTGAAATACTTTCCTAACGTTGTCTAATGTATTTGTGATTGAATATCTAATTTTACTGTTAGTTCCTTGATCTGCATCTGAGGCTGTAATCGAAGCAACAACTGTGCCTTTAGGTGAATTCTCAGTAACTGTAGCTTTGTACGTCTGCTGTGTAAAAACTGGGGCGTTATCATTGACGTCTAAAACTGTTATGACAATCAGCATTGTTCCTGACATCTGAGGCTCTCCTCCATCTACAGCCGTTAACACGAGAGATATCTGCTCTTGTTTCTCTCTGTCTAAAGGCTTCTGTAGCACCATCTCAACATTTTTATGTCCATCAGCGTTATTGTGCAGTTTCAGAGCAAAATTATCTGTGGGTTTTAATTGGTAGGTTTTAAGACCATTATTTCCAACATCGAGATCCACAGCTCTTTCTAGCACAAATTTTGCCCCAATGGTCGCTGACTCGCTAATTCTAAATTTCATTTCACTTTTCTCAAAGGTTGGTGCATTATCATTGATATCTGTAATCTGGACTGTAACCGTGTAAAATTCTATAGGGTTCTCCAAAATAATCTGAAAATGTAAAGCACAAAGCGCCGTCTCTGTACACAGTGCTTCTCTGTCTATTCTCTCCTTGACGAGGAGGACTCCTCTTTCTCTGTTCAGCTCGACGTACTGGTCGCTATTCCTGGTATAAATCTTTGCTTTACCGGATATTAAACGTTTAATTTCTAAACCTAAATCCTGCGCTATATTTCCAACTAAAGATCCTTTCGCCATTTCCTCCGGAATAGAATAGCTGACCTGCCCAAACACCGAGTCGAGGGAAAGGAGAGAGAGAAACAACAGTACCTGCCGATTCATTGTTCTTTCAGATTTCCCCCCTAATAAGGCTCCACGGTCCGTTTATATTCCAGAAAATAGACAACACATAGATCCAAACGTCAAATGTCAAATCAAGAGCATCCTAACACGCTGAGAAGAAGCAAACCTTTTTCAGGTGTAAATTTTCCCTTTTTAAAATGCTCCTCGACCAGAAATGCCTGATCGTCGTCTTTTGGGTTTCCTCTGTACAATGTCGATGTAACATCGGAGGTGCTGCTACTAACATGCCCTCTTTCGGCAACACTCTGGTCAACAGCGGCCCTAAGAGTCCACAACGTAAAACTGCAGAATACCAACTAAAATTCAACACTGGATAAGTCCTTGTCAAACATCTGGATAATTAGTGACAATAAAATAAATATCATTAAGCAATAACACGTTTCTAAACGACTGCAGGCAGATATGTTTGAATTCCATCATGCTTAATGTAGAGGTCTTAATAATTATACATTTAAAGAAAAGGACGTAGACAAAAATAGAAACTGGTGTCAGATCCTGCAGGCGTAGGGGAGGTCAGGGTGGATATTACATCCAAATGAATGACTGGTAAAGGGAGAAAAAGCTAACAAAAACCACAGGTATTCATGACCAATATGAACTTTTAACAAATAATGTGAAAATTAAATTAAGAACTCCAAATTAAAACTTTGGGGACAAAAACTTGATAGAGAGGTTAAACATGGGGACATTTTAAGAGTCACTGTCCGCAGTTCTGAAGTGATTAAAGGAAATATCTATGTTCTCAATCTATCCACCTAAAACGCTGTTTTAAAAACCATTTGTCTACTGTTCTATTATCACGGCTACCATCTCTGCAACTTCCATTATTATTATTATTATTATTATTATTATTATTATTATTATTATTATTATTATTATTATTATTATTATTTTCATTATTATTATCATTTTTTCTGTTGTTAATATTTCTGAAGAAAGGGTAATTTTAAAATGAATTTGAAATTCTTTTTGAAAGTAAAAACGTTCAGTCACCGGAAATGTCAGTAGACGTAGTTTTAATTGTAGCAGGCATAAAAACCTGTCCCTAAAACACAAATCTCTTAAAAAGAGTTGAGTATGATTAATTACATGTTAAAACAATATAAACACACTGGAACTTAATGAAAGCAGTCTAACCTCTAGAGGAGAGTCTGGTTCATCCAGGATGTTCTTCTCACTCTGTATCCGCTGCATCGTCGCTGTAGAACTGGGGTCCATTATCAGCACGTTCTGACTACCGGCTCTGCCGAACTTACAGTCACTCTTTCTGGAGTCTGTCGTCCTGCACACCTCGTAATTGTACACGTGTTGGAGAGTCCCTGTCCCCAAAGTGTCCGAGTAACGTGGTGGATAATATGGAATCACAGGGAGGTTGGAGTGATACGTGATACGAGACTGTCTCCACCTGTAGATCTTCACTGATATAATAACCACCAAACATGTGATGAAGAGGAAGGAAACTACAGCCAGAGCCAGCACTAAGTAAAAAGTCAGATTGTCGTTGTATTCCTTGTCTTGTGTAAAGTCAGTGAACTCCGACAGCACTTCAGGGAAGCTGTCCGCCACCGCCACGTTAACAATGACTGTAGCTGAACGAGAGGGCTGCCCGTTGTCCTCCACGATAACGGTCAGTCTTTGTTTCACAGCATCTTTATCATTGACTTGGCGGATAGTTCTGATTTCTCCATTCTGTAAGCCCACTTCAAACAGCGCCCTGTCTGTGGCTTTCTGCAGTTTATAGGAGAGCCAGGCATTCTGTCCAGAGTCCACATCAACAGCCACCACTTTAGTCACCAGATAGCCCACATCTGCTGAACGAGGCACCATTTCAGCCACCACAGAGCCACCAGTCTGGACCGGATACAGAACCTGAGGGGGGTTGTCGTTCTGGTCCCGGATCAGGATTTTCACAGTCACGTTGCTACTGAGTGGAGGAGAGCCTCCATCCTGCGCTTTGACGCGGAAATGGAAATCTTTGATCTGCTCGTAGTCAAAGGAGCGAACTGCATGGATGACTCCACTATCAGCACTAACGGACACATATGAGGAGACTGGCACTCCGTTAACAGAGGAGTCCTCCAGTATGTAAGAAACACGCGCATTCTGGTTCCAGTCAGCGTCTCTGGCTTTCACTGTAAATATAGAGACACCTGGTATGTTGTTTTCTACAATGTAGGCCTCATATGAGCTCCTCTCAAAGACAGGCGCGTTGTCATTCACATCGGAGATCTGTAAGGTGAGAGTGACGCTGCTGGAGAGGGAGGGTACTCCCTCATCAGAGCAGGTTACTGTGATATTATACTCAGAGTCTCTCTCTCTGTCTAATTCACTGTCTGTTACAACAGTAAAGAAATTATTTGTAGATGATTTAATGACAAAGGGAGTATTTTCGTTTAAAACACACATAACTTTGCCGTTCTCATTTGAGTCTGGATCTTGTATGTTAAGCATTGTTACAACCGTCCCCGGCTTCATGTTCTCAGACAATGTGTTTGATTTAGACATGATGTTAATGGATGGGGGGTTATCATTTGCATCTGTCACGTCAACAATCACTTTGCATGCGTCAGACAATCCTCCCTGATCTGACACTTGAACGTCAAGCTCGTAAAGTCTCCTTTTTTCATAATCTACATTTCCCGTTAGAGTCAATACTCCATAATCGGCATCAATTTGAAAGAGATTTGCTGCGGCAGATTTTGGAATCATATATGTTACCTTTCCGTTAATTCCCTTATCCACGTCAGTAGCTTTTACGGTAGTTATTACGGTGCCAACAGGATCGATTTCAGTTACACTTGCTTTATATTCTGATTTTGAACAAACGGGAGGATTGTCGTTTACGTCTAACACAGTTATGATAATCTGCATTGTCCCCGAGAGCTGTGGTTCACCACCATCCAGAGCGGTTAGTATTAGAGATAAATGCTCGTGTTTCTCTCGGTCTAACGGTGTCTGTAAAACCATTTCGACATGTTTAGTCCCATCTCCACGGCTGACGGTTTTCAGAGCGAAATTATCACTGGGTTTTAGGGTGTAGCTGTTTAAACCATTAACACCAACGTCATTGTCGATTGCTTTTTCTAGGACAAATCGAGCTCCAATAAGAGCTGACTCGCTTATTTCATATTTAATTTCTCCTCTCTCAAACGTAGGAGGGTTGTCGTTTATATCGGTAATTTCAACAGTCACCGTGTAAAACTCCATCGGGTTTTCCAGGATCATTTGAAAATGGAGTGCGCAGGGCATCGTTTGACCACAGAGCGATTCTCTGTCTATTCTTTCTTTAATAAGGAGCACTCCTCTTTCCCGTTTCAGCTCTATATACTCTTCAGTGTTACCGGTATAAATACGAGCTTTGCCGGACTTCAATCTGTCCACCCCTAAACCTAAATCATGGGCTATATTACCTATTACAGCCCCCTTTTCCATTTCCTCAGGGATAGAGTAGCTGACCTGCCCGCGTACTACACCGACAGAGAGCAGTGAGACAAACAACATCACTTGCCATCCCATCGTTCCGATCGACAAATCTTTAAAAAAAACAACAACAAAAAAACACTGTTTCTTCGAGTCAGGTTCCAATTCTGACCTATAGATCCAAGTATAAGGTCCAAAAGATAGTACTTCTCCTAAATTGTGGAACAAAGAAATCCCATTGTGCAATCCTGTCCTCTGCTGTTCATGGCAATCCCGACTGATAACTCTGCCACTCTCTCTTTCCCAGTGTAAAATGCTGACTTCCAGGGGAGGTACTGCCACAAATGCTTCCTCAACAACTCGATGGCTAACAGCGTCCTTCTCTGTTCAATGGACTGTACTACATGGTGTCTTGTGGAAAAAAAAACCCGAAAGCATTCAAAAATAATACATATCAACCGCGTTATTGAGATATATGGCTGAAATTAAATGTCATACACTCACTTATGCTCATTTCTAACAGATTGATAGAATAACCAATGATATAAATTAGAATATGAAGCATAAACACAACCAAAGAATAAGTAGCAGCACAAAATCAAACAGGTGCACCTATACAGACGTACAGCCAGCTGCATATGCAAAGAGTCGAAACAGAGTAAAAATGGGTGGAAGGTTAAGATTTTTCAGGATATCACGTCCTTAATGCATTAGTGACACAGCCTGTCATTTGCGCTCTCCACGGTGATAAATCATCTAATACAATGCACAAAACTATTATTCACGATGCCGTTGTAAGTTTGGTCATTCATCTTTAAAATGAGGATACAACTAATGTGTTAGTCGCCGCCAGTTTCTCTATGTTGCTTGTACTAGACAAGATTGTATTTACAAATGTCTTTAACAACCAAATGTACAAACATTAAAGTGCAAAACACAAACGCGCACAGGCCAACAAGAAAATGGGAAAAGGAGGATACAGTGAAAGAGAGAGAGACAGCAAAACAGAGAGAGAGAGAGAGCGAGAGAGAGAGAGAGAGAGAGAGAGAGAGAGAGAGAGCGCAAACGAGCGAGAAAGAGCAAGAGAGAGAGAGCGAGAGTATAAAGCGAGAAATATTGAAATGTAGATATTTCCACTTCAGGGCATTTTAGTAACGTGACTTCTCTGTGTGCTGTTCGTGGTGCTGAACCAAGAGCAATCAAAATTGAAGCATACAATAATTTCTGAAAAGGTCAACTATTCAGTACAGTAACACATTTTTCACAATGAAGAGGCTCTAATTTTCTGTGTTGTAAATTAAACAACGAATGGATGAAGCAGATCTACAAGTAAAACTAACCTCTAGAGGAGAGTCTGGTTCATCCAGGATGTTCTTCTCACATCACGTCTATAATGTCAAGTAACAATTTAAAAGCACCCTAAAATTACAGTCCAGACATATACCAGGCTTTGACTGACACTGGTACAATTATGGATACTAAAATAAAAAAAAACAGCATACTGTTAAACCATACCATTAAACAATGATACGTATTGAAGTTAGTGTTGCTAAGTGTTGCTGTCCTTGGTGCTGAATGGGTGAGTTGAAGTGTTTCCGACAAACTGCCCAGGCATGCAAATGTTGTCTTTTTGGAGCCCCATTGAAAGCTACTACGAATGAAATGATTGCTGCAATACATGGTCTTGATTTGTATACAAATGAAAGAAGTGAATATGACATTTTTCTAACCTCCAGAGGAGAATCTGGTTCATCCAGGATGCTCTTCTCACTCTGTATCCGCTGCATCGTCGCTGTAGAACTGGGGTCCATTATCAGCACGTTCTGACTACCAGCTCTGCCGAACTTACAGTCACTCTTTCTGGAGTCTGTCGTCCTGCACACTTCGTAATTGTACACGTGTTGGAGAGTCCCTGTCCCCAAAGTGTCCGAGTAACGTGGTGGATAATATGGAATCACAGGGAGGTTGGAGTGACACATGATACGAGACTGTCTCCATCTGTAGATCTTCACTGATATAATAACCACTAAACACGTGATGAAGAGGAAGGAAACTACAGCCAGAGCCAGCACTAAGTAAAAAGTCAGGTTGTCGTTGTATTCCTTGTCGTGTGTAAAGTCAGTGAACTCCGACAGCACTTCAGGGAAGCTGTCCGCCACCGCCACGTTAACAATGACTGTAGCTGAACGAGAGGGCTGCCCGTTGTCCTCCACTATAATGGTCAGTCTTTGTTTCACAGCATCTTTATCATTGACTTGGCGGATAGTTCTGATTTCTCCATTCTGTAAGCCCACTTCAAACAGCGCCCTGTCTGTGGCTTTCTGCAGTTTATAGGAGAGCCAGGCATTCTGTCCAGAGTCCACATCAACAGCCACCACTTTAGTCACCAGATAGCCCACATCTGCTGAACGAGGCACCATTTCAGCCACCACAGAGCCACCAGTCTGGACCGGGTACAGAACCTGAGGGGGGTTGTCGTTCTGGTCCCGGATCAGGATTTTCACAGTGACGTTGCTACTGAGTGGAGGAGAGCCTCCATCCTGCGCTTTGACGCGGAACTGGAAATCTTTGATCTGCTCGTAGTCAAAAGAGCGAACTGCATGGATGACTCCACTGTCAGCACTAACGGACACATATGAGGAGACTGGCACTCCGTTAACAGAGGAGTCCTCCAATATGTAAGAAACACGCGCATTCTGGTTCCAGTCAGCGTCTCTGGCTTTCACTGTGAATATAGAGAGGCCTGGTGTGTTGTTTTCTACAATGTAGGCCTCATATGAGCTTCTCTCAAAGACAGGCGCGTTGTCATTCACATCGGAGATCTGTAAGGTGAGAGTGACGCTGCTGGAGAGGGAGGGCACTCCTTCATCAGAGCAGGTTACTGTGATATTATACTCAGAGTCTCTCTCTCTGTCTAAATCACTATCTGTAACGAGACTATAGAAATTATTTGTTGATGTTTTTAAATTCAATGGTACATTTTCGCTGATAAAGCATTTCACGTTACCGTTTTCTCCGGAGTCTAGGTCCTCAATATTGATCATTGTAACGACCGTATTGAGTTCTGCATTCTCTGATATCACGTTTGACTTCGACATTATGATGATTTCTGGCTTGTTATCATTTTCATCTTGCACATCAACAATCAATTTACAAGAATCCGTGAGCCCTCCTTCGTCACTTGCACCTAAATTTATTTGGAAGTGTTTTGATTTTTCGAAGTCAATATTCCCGATTAAGGAAACGTCACCGTTATCCATGTTGACCTCGAACAGTTTTCTGACATTTTCTAAATTATTCGTGATTGAATATCTAATTTTACCATTAGATCCTTGATCTGCATCTGAGGCTGTAACAGTAGCAACAACTGTGCCTTTAGGTGAATTCTCAGTAACTGTAGCTTTGTACGTCTGCTGTGTAAAAACTGGTGCGTTATCATTAGCGTCTAAAACTGTAATGACAATCAGCATTGTTCCTGACATCTGAGGCTCTCCTCCATCTACAGCCGTTAACACGAGAGATATCTGCTCTTGTTTTTCTCTGTCTAAAGGCTTCTGTAGCACCATCTCAACATTTTTATGTCCATCAGCGTTATTGTGCAGTTTCAGAGCAAAATTATCTGTCGGTTTCAGTTCGTAGTTTTGAATCCCATTAATTCCAGCATCAAGATCCACAGCTCTTTCCAGCATAAATTTTGCTCCGATCATGACTGACTCACTAATTTTAAATTTCGTGTCAGTTTTTTCAAACGTTGGATCATTATCATTGATATCTGTAATCTGGACTGTAACACTGTATAATTCCATAGGGTTCTCCAAAATAATCTGAAAATGTAAAGCACAAAGCGCCGTCTCTGTACAGAGTGCTTCTCTGTCAATTCTGTCCTTGACGAGGAGGACTCCTCTTTCTCTGTTCAGCTCGACGTACTCGTCGCTATTCCTGGTATAAATCTTTGCTTTCCCGGATATCAAACGTCTAATCTCTAAACCTAAATCCTGCGCTATATTACCCACTAAAGATCCTTTCGCCATTTCTTCCGGAATCGAGTAGCTGACTTGCCCAAACACCGAGTCGAGGGAAAGGAGAGCGAGGAACAACAGCACTTGCCGATTCATTGTTCTTTCAGATTTTTCGCCAAATGAGACTCCAAAATCTGCTTAAATTCCAGACAAAAGATAAGGCATAGATCCCAAAGTTGAAACTCACGATAAAACCATAATAACCTGCTCATTGGAAGCAAATGTTTGTCGCAGGAAAAAACATTTCCTTTTTTAAATCCTCTTCGAGTAGAACTGTCTGATCGTTGTCCGTTGTGTTCTCTCTGTATAATGTCGATGTTATATGGGAGGTGCTGCTACTAACATGCTCTCTGTCAGCAACACTCTGGTCAACAGCGGCCCTAAGAGTCCACAACGTAAAATTGCAGAATACCAACTAAAACTCAGCACTTGAGAAATACTTGTAAAACGTGGACGTTTTGTATAATACATTCATTTTGAAATACATTTCACGTTCTAAACGACTACGTGCATATACATTTGAAATCCATTCGTCTCTAATGTCTTGGTCGTCATAATTAACGAATAAACTTGAAATATATTTAATAATAGACAATATCTTAAACAGGTGTTGCAGGTGTACAACGTTAAAGTGTGCAAATAAAATCCATTTAAAAGACTGGAAAGACAGAAAGAGGTTGGGAAAAGAGGTTTCCATGAATAAAGAGAATTATGGACAGGTAAGATCAAAGGAAAATATGTTAAAACCGTAGAAACAGCACATGACAGACAAATTAAATATTGGGCTCGAGGGTCATCAACTACGCTACTAATAATGCCGCTGTCCGTGGTTCTGTAGGGAGTAAACTGAATAAGAACCAAAATTTAGAGACTGCACAAGGTGCCATATGGCAATATAATATATATGGAAACAAAATATTCTATGAATAATAATGTCGATTCTTTTCCTTGAACACTACGATCAGTATCATCACCACTGTTATACCATTCCGATTACTATAGCTGTGAAAGCATTTATCGTGTTTCTGAAAAGAACGTTTGCATTAAAACGTGTTTGTAACTTTTGGGAGTAATAAAAACGTGTGGCAAACCCCAAAACAGGCTGTATGTACTCATAACCAGTACACAGTAAAATATAAAGCATAAAACCCTCTCCCCAAAACAGAACATGTCTCTAAAAAAGAGCTGAGGATGAGTATTTACATTTTAAAACACTAAAAACACACTAAAACTGGATTAAAGCAGTCTAACCTCTAGAGGAGAGTCTGGTTCATCCAGGATGCTCTTCTCACTCTGTATCCGCTGCATCGTCGCTGTAGAACTGGGGTCCATTATCAGCACGTTCTGACTTCCGGCTCTGCCGAACTTACAGTCACTCTTTCTGGAGTCAGTCGTCCTGCACACCTCGTAATTGTACACGTGTTGGAGAGTCCCTGTCCCCAAAGTGTCGGAGTAACGTGGTGGATAATATGGAATCACAGGGAGGTTGGAGTGACACATGATGCGAGACTGTCTCCATCTGTAGATCTTCACTGATATAATAACCACCAAACACGTGATGAAGAGGAAGGAAACTACAGCCAGAGCCAGCACTAAGTAAAAAGTCAGGTTGTCGTTGTATTCCTTGTCTTGTGCAAAGTCAATGAACTCCGACAGCACTTCAGGGAAGCTGTCCGCCACCGCCACGTTAACAATGACTGTAGCTGAACGAGAGGGCTGCCCGTTGTCCTCCACGATAACGGTCAGTCTTTGTTTCACAGCATCTTTATCAGTGACTTGGCGGATAGTTCTGATTTCTCCATTCTGTAAGCCCACTTCAAACAGCGCCCTGTCTGTGGCTTTCTGCAGTTTATAGGAGAGCCAGGCATTCTGTCCAGAGTCCACATCAACAGCCACCACTTTAGTCACCAGATAGCCCACATCTGCTGAACGAGGCACCATTTCAGCCACCACAGAGCCACCAGTCTGGACCGGGTACAGAACCTGAGGGGGGTTGTCGTTCTGGTCCCGGATCAGGATTTTCACAGTCACGTTGCTACTGAGTGGAGGAGAGCCTCCATCCTGCGCTTTGACGCGGAACTGGAAATCTTTGATCTGCTCGTAGTCAAAAGAGCGAACTGCATGGATGACTCCACTATCAGCACTAACGGACACATATGAGGAGACTGGCACTCCGTTAACAGAGGAGTCCTCCAGTATGTAGGAAACACGCGCATTCTGGTTCCAGTCAGCGTCTCTGGCTTTCACTGTAAATATAGAGACACCTGGTGTGTTGTTTTCTACAATGTAGGCCTCATATGAGCTCCTCTCAAAGACAGGCGCGTTGTCATTCACATCGGAGATCTGTAAGGTGAGAGTGACGCTGCTGGAGAGGGAGGGTACTCCCTCATCAGAGCAGGTCACTGTGATATTATGCTCAGAGTCTCTCTCTCTGTCTAATTCACTGTCTGTTACAACGGTAAAGAAATTATTTGTAGATGATTTAATGACAAAGGGAGTATTTTCGTTTAAAACACACGTAACTTTGCCGTTCTCATTTGAGTCTGGATCTTGTATGTTAAGCATTGTTACAACCGTCCCCGGCTTCATGTTCTCAGACAATGTGTTTGATTTAGACATGATGTTTATGGAGGGGGGGTTATCATTTGCATCTGTCACGTCAACAATCACTTTGCATGCGTCGGAAAATCCTCCCTGATCTGACACTTGAACGTCAAGCTCGTAAAGTCTCCTTTTTTCATAATCTACATTTCCCGTTAGAGTCAATACTCCATAATCGGCATCAATTTGAAAGAGATTTGCTGCGGCAGATTTTGGAATCATATATGTTACCTTTCCGTTAATTCCCTTATCCACGTCAGTAGCTTTTACGGTAGTTATTACGGTGCCAACAGGATCGTTTTCAGTTACACTTGCTTTATATTCTGATTTTGAACAAACGGGCGGATTGTCGTTTACGTCTAACACAGTTATGATAATCTGCATTGTCCCCGAGAGCTGTGGTTCACCACCATCCAGAGCGGTTAGTATTAGAGATAAATGCTCGTGTTTCTCTCGGTCTAACGGTGTCTGTAAAACCATTTCGACATGTTTAGTCCCATCCCCACGGCTGACGGTTTTCAGAGCGAAATTATCACTGGGTTTTAGGGTGTAGCTGTTTAAACCATTAACACCAACGTCATTGTCGATTGCTTTTTCTAGGACAAATCGAGCTCCAATAAGAGCTGACTCGGGTAATTCATACTTCATTTCTCTTCTCTCAAACGTGGGAGGGTTGTCGTTTATATCGGTAATTTCAACAGTCACCGTGTAAAACTCCATCGGGTTTTCCAGGATCATTTGAAAATGGAGTGCGCAGGGCATCGTTTGACCACAGAGCGATTCTCTGTCTATTCTTTCTTTAATAAGGAGCACTCCTCTTTCCCGTTTCAGCTCTATATACTCTTCAGTGTTACCGGTATAAATACGAGCTTTGCCGGACTTCAATCTGTCCACCCCTAAACCTAAATCATGGGCTATATTACCTATTACAGCCCCCTTTTCCATTTCCTCAGGGATAGAGTAGCTGACCTGCCCGCGTACTACACCGACAGAGAGCAGTGAGACAAACAACAGCACTTGCCATCCCATCGTTCCGATCGACAAATCTTTGAAAAAAAAAAACAACAAAAAAAACACTGTTTCTTCGAGTCAGGTTCCAATTCTGACCTATAGATCCAAGTATAAGGTCCAAAAGATAGTACTTCTCCTAAATTGTGGAACAAAGAAATCCCATTGTGCAATCCTGTCCTCTGCTGTTCATGGCAATCCCGACTGATAACTCTGCCACTCTCTCTTTCCCAGTGTAAAATGCTGACTTCCAGGGGAGGTACTGCCACAAATGCTTCCTCAACAACTCGATGGCTAACAGCGTCCTTCTCTGTTCAATGGACTGTACTACATGGTGTCTTGTGGAAAAAAAAACTCCGAAAGCATTCAAAAATAATACATATCAACCGCGTTATTGAGATATATGGCTGAAATTAAATGTCATACACTCACTTATGCTCATTTCTAACAGATTGATAGAATAACCAATGATATAAATTAGAATATGAAGCATAAACACAACCAAAGAATAAGTAGCAGCACAAAATCAAAAAGGTGTACCTATTCAGACATACAGCCAGCTGCATATACAAAGAGTCGAAACAGAGTAAACATGGGTGGAAGGTAAAGATTTTTCAGGATATCACGTCCTTAATGCATTAGTGACACAGCCTGTCATTTGCGCTCTCCACGGTGCTAAATCATCTAATACAATGCACAAAACTATTATTCACGATGCCGTTGTATGTTTGGTCATTCATATTTAAAATGAGGATATAACTAATGTGTTAGTCGCTGCCAGTTTCTCTATGTTGCTTGGACTAGACAAGATTGTATTTACAAATGTCTTTAAAAACCAAATGTACAAACATTAAAGTGCAAAACACAAACGCGCACAGGCGAACAAGAAAATGGGAAAAGGAGGATACAGTGAAAGAGAGAGAGACAGCAAAACAGACAGAGAGAGAGAGAGAGAGAGAAAGAGGAGAGAGAGCGAGCAAACGAGAGAGAGAGAGAGAGAGAGAGAGAGAGAGAGAGAGAGAGAGAGAGAGCGAGCGAGAGAGAGAGAGAGAGAGAGAGAGAGAGAGAGTATAAAGCGAGAAATATTGAAATGTAGATATTTCCACTTCAGGGCATTTTAGTAACGTGACTTCTTTGTGTGCTGTTCGTGGTGCTGAACCAGGAGCAATCAAAATTGAAGCATACAATAATTTCTGAAAAGGTCAACTATTCAGTACAGTAACACATTTTTCACAATGAAGAGGGTCTAATTTTCTGTGTTGTAAATTAAACAACGAATGGATGAAGCAGATCTACAAGTAAAACTAACCTCTAGAGGAGAGTCTGGTTCATCCAGGATGTTCTTCTGACATCACGTCTATAATGTCAAGTAACAATTTAAAAGCACCCTAAAATTACAGTCCAGACATATACCAGGCTTTGACTTACACTGGTACAATTATGGAGACTAAAATAAAAAAAACAGCATACTGTTAAACCATGCCATTAAACAATGGTACATACTGAAGTTAGTGTTGCTAAGTGTTGCTGTCCTTGGTGCTGAATGGGTGAGTTGAAGTGTGACCGACAAACTGCCCAGACATGTAAATGTTGTTTTTTTGGAGCCCCATTGAAAGCTACTATGAATTAAATGATTGCTGAAGTACATGGTCTTGATTTGTATACAAATGAAAAAAGAGAATATGACATTTTTCTAACCTCCAGAGGAGAATCTGGTTCGTCCAGGATGCTCTTCTCACTCTGTATCCGCTGCATCGTCGCTGTAGAACTGGGGTCCATTATCAGCACGTTCTGACTTCCAGCTCTGCCGAACTTACAGTCACTCTTTCTGGAGTCGGCCGTCCTGCACACCTCGTAATTGTACACGTGTTGGAGAGTTCCTGTCCCCAAAGTGTCCGAGTAACGTGGTGGATAATATGGAATCACAGGGAGGTTGGAGTGATACATGATGCGAGACTGTCTCCATCTGTAGATCTTCACTGATATAATAACCACTAAACACGTGAAGAAGAGGAAGGAAACTACAGCCAGAGCCAGCACTAAGTAAAAAGTCAGGTTATCGTTGTATTCCTTGTCGTGTGTAAAGTCAGTGAACTCCGACAGCACTTCAGGGAAGCTGTCCGCCACCGCCACGTTAACAATGACTGTAGCTGAACGAGAGGGCTGCCCGTTGTCCTCCACTATAACGGTCAGTCTTTGTTTCACAGCATCTTTATCAGTGACTTGGCGGATAGTTCTGATTTCTCCATTCTGTAAGCCCACTTCAAACAGCGCCCTGTCTGTGGCTTTCTGCAGTTTATAGGAGAGCCAGGCATTCTGTCCAGAGTCCACATCAACAGCCACCACTTTAGTCACCAGATAGCCCACATCTGCTGAACGAGGCACCATTTCAGCCACCACAGAGCCACCAGTCTGGACCGGGTATAGAACCTGAGGGGGGTTGTCGTTCTGGTCTCGGATCAGGATTTTCACAGTCACGTTGCTACTGAGTGGAGGAGAGCCTCCATCCTGCGCTTTGACGCGGAAATGGAAATCTTTGATCTGCTTGTAGTCAAAAGAGCGAACTGCATGGATGACTCCACTATCAGCACTAACGGACACATATGAGGAGACTGGCACTCCGTTAACAGAGGAGTCCTCCAGTATGTAAGAAACACGCGCATTCTGGTTCCAGTCAGCGTCTCTGGCTTTCACTGTGAATATAGAGAGGCCTGGTGTGTTGTTTTCTACAATGTAGGCCTCATATGAGCTCCTCTCAAAGACAGGCGCATTGTCATTCACATCGGAGATCTGTAAAGTGAGAGTGACGCTGCTGGAGAGGGAGGGCACTCCCTCATCAGAGCAGGTTACTGTGATATTATACTCAGAGGCTCTCTCTCTGTCCAAATCACTGTATGTCACTATACTGAAGAAATTATTAGATGTGGAAGAAACTGTAAACGGAATATTCTTGTTGATATCACACTGAACTTTTCCCTTTTCACCAGAGTCTGGATCTTGGATATTTACAATTGTCACAACAGTGCCAGGCTGAATGTCCTCTGTTATTACGCTGGACTTTGACATGACATTAATGGCAGGTATGTTGTCATTTGTATCAAGTATTTCCACTATAATTTGACTCGAATCGGTTAGTCCTCCTTCATCACTGACCTGTACATGTATTTGATATTGTTGTCTCTTTTCAAAGTCAGTACTTCCAATTAATTTCACTTCGCCACTCTTTTCGTTGACGTCAAATATTTCTGATGTATCATCAACAGAGTTCAAAATTGCATATGATATCTTTCCATTCGATCCCTCGTCTAAGTCGGAGGCACTAACTGTTATCACTACGGTTCCTGCGGGGGAATTTTCCCTTAAGTTAGTCTTATAGATTTTCTGTGTAAAAACTGGAGCGTTATCATTACTATCAAGCACATTTACGTTTATCTGAACCGCACCGGAGAGCTGCGGCTCTCCACCGTCTACTGCTGTCAATACAAGCGACAAATGATCCTGTTTCTCTCGGTCTAAAGGTTTTTGTAAAACCATTTCTACCATCTTGCTTCCATCTGCTCGATTTTGCAGTTTCAAAACAAAGTTATCGTTTTGCTTTAACAAATAACGTTGAAGGCCATTAATACCGACATCCAGATCTATTGCCCGTTCGAGCACAAAAACCGTTCCTGTCACAGCTGACTCGCTTATTCTGAATTTCATTTCACCTCTTTTAAAAATCGGGGCGTTGTCATTAACATCTGTGACTTCGACGGTAATGCTATAAAATTCCATAGGATTCTCCAAAATAACCTGGAAATGCAAAGCGCACGGCGCTGTCTGTGCGCAGATCATCTCTCTGTCAATTCTGTCTTTGACCAGGAGGACTCCTCTTTCTTTATTTAACTCGATGTAATCTGCACTGTCTCCGGTATAAATACGAGCCTTTCCGAATTTCAGTCTTTTCACATCCAAACCCAAATCTTGTGCAATATCACCCACGAAAGAGCCTTTCGGCATTTCCTCTGGGATGGAGTAGGTGACCTGCCCAGTCACTGAACTGAAACAGAGAAACGAGATAAAAAGCAGCTCTTGCCGTCTCGTTGTTCTGACCGCCATGTTCCTGTCAAACAAGCCGCGTAAAAGTCGAGTAAAAACGAATTTCTTTTTAGGGGTAATCCTTTTTATGTCCTCAGGTTTTTTGTAATCACTATTCAGGCCATAAAGAAAGAGCATCCGTCCAAATGAACGTATATCAACCTTTAGGTCTCTGGTCGTCGTGATCTGTACTGTTCATTGTGCCTTTCTTTCCTTCTCTATCTGAAATGATAGGGGAGGTAGCTACGGCTGATTTCTTCTCCTGCCGAACACAGGCTGGCCAACAGCGGCCCTAAGAGTTTATCCTACTGAATTACAGACTGTGACAGGTGTAAAATGACTGATTGGTTTATTTGTTCAGGTTATTCAATTTCTTACATTTAAAGCCAAAACCAATATGCTAAAACGTTTTTAAGACTTCTTTAGTTTATTTGTATTTGAAGATAAAACTGAAAGGTCAACTTCATTGAAAGCCAATAGGGAAATGCGAAACAAAACACACAAAAAAACAACTAAAATGAAGCCTTTGCCTTTTTGGTAAAACTAGTGTTGAGGAATTCTATAGATCAACTGTAACTGTAATACAATTATAAGTTTTGATGATACACACACACACACACACACACACACACACACACACACACACACACACACACACACACACACACACACACACACACACACACACACACACACACCTGGATTCTTGAAACTTGATGTGTCCACAGTATTTACAGCAGTAATGTTACTTTCTTGTCATCGTGTTCTCAAAAAATTAAATGAACAATGAAATGAAAGATTGAGTGCATACTCAATCTTTATCATTTATCAATAACAAGTCAGTTAAACAGGAAACTGATAACTACACATTCTCTGTCTACTACTGTAAATCAGATGCTGCCAAGTGCAAAATGTTTAGCAATCCAGTGTAATAGACACGTACAATCTTAATTTAAAGACAAAACCTTGAAGTGAGTAACTGATAATTGAAGTTTGTACCATTGAAGCATTTGTCAGAAAGTATTTGGAAACCTTCCCATTGTAACTTATATAAATGTGCACAAGTACCCATCAGGATATGTCTAGAATGTCTAAATCTTAATTATGTTATTGTGATTTGAAAAATGTAAACTTTTCCTTTTCAAAATTACACAAGAAAATATGCATCACTTCCAAGTATGCCTCGTTACCACACAAAAAATGTTTGCTGCCTCACAAAATTATAGAAATTGAAGTCAAAGAAACGAAAAAAGTAAATAAACAGATAAAAAGTTAAAATGGAAACAAGTATTAAAGGTCAGATGTAAGATGTGATACTGTGTGCTTGTACAACCAGTCAGGCTTTTTTGATACAATGGCATCATTTACAAGGCAATAACAAACTACAGTGTTACCACTGTCTTAACAATGGGGGAAGAGACAATTTCACTGAATAAGTCAGAGTTGTACTGTTAAGAAAAAAAGGTTAATCATTTCAAATAGTATAAAGACTTTTCTTCCAACACACAGTCAAACTTCAACTATGAACTGTCCTGAAACTGTCCCTAAGAGCAAGGCAGACTGAGGAGCTCTCCGTGGTGCTGAATTAGACACTGAATACACAACTTAAATCTGTCATTTCTTAAAGTCTGAAAGTTTTTTTTTATTTTGGTTCTACACTTTCAGTGGCAGCAGGTATGTTCTCTTCAGGGCTTTTTCCACAAAAAGTGCGACAGGGGACAGAAATCTGTGTGAACCACAAGTCTGACTGAACATTTCAGAGCCATGTGACCAACATCTAAAAACTGCAGTAAGAAGCTTCTTGTCTTAGGCAGATGAAAACTTAAGGCAGAAGTTGGTGAAGCGGCAACAACAACTTCCAGATTGTATTAGATAAGCTTCAACAATAACAGTGGCAAAATGCAGAATGAAAATGTCACTGTGTTCCTTGGCAGGTAAATGTCAGATTGAACTACTTGTTGAAGGCATTCATGTCACTTATTCACATGCTTATATACTGTCTAATTTCATTAAGTTTGCAATATAAGTACATTTTGCTTTGCTTTACTGTGTTGCATTATAATCACGGAAATACAAAACCATAAAGCAGAGGTTAGACATAAAACTAACATAAAACTAATCTAATTGAGTGCATTTAATTGTTAGTTTAACAAAATTGCATGTGTAAACTACATGTGTATGTGAAAAAGAGATATTTCTCAACACTAAAATACTATAGCCATGTATAAAACTGGAATATTCCAGTAGTTACATCATATTTTCTCAAACACTAACCTCTAGAGGAGAGTCTGGTTCATCCAGGATATTCTTCTCACTTTGTATCCGCTGCATCGTTGCTGTAGAACTGGGGTCCATTATCAGCACGTTCTGACTACCGGCTCTGCCGAACTTACAGTCACTCTTTCTGGAGTCTGTCGTCCTGCACACCTCATAATTGTACACGTGTTGGAGAGTCCCTGTCCCCAAAGTGTCCGAGTAACGTGGTGGATAATATGGAATCACAGGGAGGTTGGAGTGATACGTGATACGAGACTGTCTCCACCTGTAGATCTTCACTGATATAATAACCACCAAACACGTGATGAAGAGGAAGGAAACTACAGCCAGAGCCAGCACTAAGTAAAAAGTCAGATTGTCGTTGTACTCCTTATCGTGTGTAAAGTCAGTGAACTCCGACAGCACTTCAGGGAAGCTGTCCGCCACCGCCACGTTAACAATGACTGTAGCTGAACGAGAGGGCTGCCCGTTGTCCTCCACTATAACGGTCAGTCTTTGTTTCACAGCATCTTTATCATTGACTTGGCGGATAGTTCTGATTTCTCCATTCTGTAAGCCCACTTCAAACAGCGCCCTGTCTGTGGCTTTCTGCAGTTTATAGGAGAGCCAGGCATTCTGTCCAGAGTCCACATCAACAGCCACCACTTTAGTCACCAGATAGCCCACATCTGCTGAACGAGGCACCATTTCAGCCACCACAGAGCCACCAGTCTGGACTGGGTACAGAACCTGAGGGGGGTTGTCGTTCTGGTCCCGGATCAGGACTTTCACAGTGACGTTGCTACTGAGTGGAGGAGAGCCTCCATCCTGCACTTTGACGCGGAACTGGAAATCTTTGATCTGCTCGTAGTCAAAAGAGCGAACTGCATGGATGACTCCACTGTCAGCACTAACGGACACATATGAGGAGACTGGCACTCCGTTAACAGAGGAGTCCTCCAGTATGTAAGAAACACGTGCATTCTGGTTCCAGTCAGCGTCTCTGGCTTTCACTGTGAATATAGAGAGGCCTGGTGTGTTGTTTTCTACAATGTAGGCCTCATAGGAGCTCCTCTCAAAGACAGGCTCGTTGTCATTCACATCGGAGATCTGTAAGGTGAGAGTGACACTGCTGGAGAGGGAGGGTACTCCCTCATCAGAGCAGGTCACTGTGATATTATAATCAGACGCTGTCTCTCTGTCTAAATCACTATCTGTCACTAAAGTAAAAAAATTATTTGATGTTGATGTGATTTTAAATTGAAGATGATCATCTAAATCACAGTGAACTTTGCCATTTTCATTTGAATCTGGATCCTGGACATTCATTATGGTTAGAACAGTGCCTGGTTTAACATTTTCAGATATACTGGATGAAGTTGACATTATATTTATGACTGGTGGGTTGTCATTTGTGTCCAGCACCTCAATTATGACTTTACATACATCAGAGTTACCGCCTTCATCTGATGCTTGAACATCTATCTCATAATGCCGGAATTTCTCATAATCGAGTTTTCCCAGTAAAATGAACACCCCACTGTCTTTATCTACATCGAATAATTCTAATGCTTCATTTGGAGCATTAGAAATTGAATATCGTATATGCCCATGTCGACCTTCATCTGCATCCGATGCACTCACTGTGATTAGAACAGTTCCTTTCAATGCATTTTCTTTGACATTAGTCTTATACTCCGTTTGAGAACAAACAGGAGCATTATCGTTTGCGTCCAATACATTTACAACAATTTGAATTGTTCCAGAAAGGTTTGGGTTGCCACCATCTAAAGCAGTCAGTACCAAAGACACCCGGTCCTGTTTCTCTCGGTCAAGAGCTTTCTTTAAAATCATTTCGACATGTCTGCTGCTTCCTATCCTGTAAGGATTTAAACTGAAAACATCACTTGAGCTCAATGAATAGCCTTGGAGCCCATTTATACCCACATCGTCGTCAACAGCTTTTTCTAAAACGTACTTTGACCCAATTTGCGTCAACTCATTTATGTCAAAGTTCATTTCACTGTTTTTAAAACGGGGTGAACTGTCGTTTATGTCGGTGATCTCGACAGTGATGCTGTAAAACTGCATAGGATTTTCCAAAATTATTTGAAAATCGAGAGCGCAGGGCGTCGTCTGTGCGCAAAGCGCCTCTCTGTCTATCCGCTCTTTGATTAGCAGGACTCCCCTTTCTTTATTCAGCTCGATGTATTCGGTACTTTCTCCGGTATATGTCCGAGCCTTCCCTGATTTCAGCCGTTTCACATCTAAACCTAAATCTTGTGCTATGTTACCGACCAAAGATCCCGTCGCCATTTCCTCAGGAATAGAGTAGGTGACCTGGCCAGAAACTGAGCAAAGAGAAACAACCGAGAGAAACAACAGTAGGGCGACTCTCCGTGTCATTGTTCAGTCCAACAATGTCCCGTCCACAAAAAAGGGATATGAATTCCGTGATCCGGTAAAATGATTTTAGACAAAAACGTCAGTAAAATAAGCAACAATAAATACTCCCAAGAATGCTGACAATCCTCTCGGTATCTCCGTGCTTGATCATCTCCTTGTTCCACACTGAGCTTTCTCTGTCTCTGTTATATTTCGAGTTAATGGGGGAGGTACTGCTGCAATGAGCTCTCAGCAGAATGGTCTACAGCGTCCCTGTGAGTTGGATGTACTGAACTACACACCAAACAGATATTTCGGACTTTTATGGAAGTGATCATGATATGTGTTCAAACATGTTAAGTTTACACGTTAAATACCAAAAAAGTACAAAAGACTTCATGCGCACGTCAGTGAAGTGTTATATTTATGTTTTAAAAGAACATTACTTGTGATTCCCTGTTTTATACAAACACACACATGAACGTGTCCCTCCACACTTGTGAGAACACTCATTAACATAATGCAATCCCTAACCCCTTACTCTAACTTTAACAGTCACGACTAAGTGCCTACCTCAACTCTTACCCTATAACCTGAACCTATATTTAACGTCAACCCTAAAAACAAGTCTTAACCCTCAAATTGCACTTTAATGTTGTGAGGACTAGCCTAAATGTCCTCACAAAGTGTGTTTGTCCTCATACATATATATTTTAACTAAAATAGGTCCATACAAGTATAGCAATACATGCCAACACACATGGGCAAGTCAAGCTATCAGAAGAGAGGAAAAATAAGTTCAGGTAAGGGAAATATGAAACATAAAGTTGATGTGAAATCTCGAGCAAATACACGATTGGAGTAAATGTCTACTGAGTTAAATTATTTAGATTGACACAAAGTGTCTAGAAAAGAAACAAAAAAAAACTGTGAATCTAAGATTCATAGAACTTTATAAAAAAAAGACAAAGCAAACCTCTAGAGGAGAGTGTGGTTCATCCAGGATGTTCTTCTCACTCTGTATCCGCTGCATCGTCGCTGTAGAACTGGGGTCCATTATCAGCACGTTCTGACTACCGGCTCTGCCGAACTTACAGTCACTCTTTCTGGAGTCTGTCGTCCTGCACACTTCGTAATTGTACACGTGTTGGAGAGTCCCTGTCCCCAAAGTGTCCGAGTAACGTGGTGGATAATATGGAATCACAGGGAGGTTGGAGTGATACATGATGCGAGACTGTCTCCATCTGTAGATCTTCACTGATATAATAACCACCAAACACGTGATGAAGAGGAAGGAAACTACAGCCAGAGCCAGCACTAAGTAAAAAGTCAGGTTGTCGTTGTACTCCTTGTCTTGTGTAAAGTCAGTGAACTCCGACAGCACTTCAGGGAAGCTGTCCGCCACCGCCACGTTAACAATGACTGTAGCTGAACGAGAGGGCTGCCCGTTGTCCTCCACTATAACGGTCAGTCTTTGTTTCACAGCATCTTTATCAGTGACTTGGCGGACAGTTCTGATTTCTCCATTCTGTAAGCCCACTTCAAACAGCGCCCTGTCTGTGGCTTTCTGCAGTTTATAGGAGAGCCAGGCATTCTGTCCAGAGTCCACATCAACAGCCACCACTTTAGTCACCAGATAGCCCACATCTGCTGAACGAGGCACCATTTCAGCCACCACAGAGCCACCAGTCTGGACTGGATACAGAACCTGAGGGGGGTTGTCGTTCTGGTCCCGGATCAGGATTTTCACAGTCACGTTGCTACTGAGTGGAGGAGAGCCTCCATCCTGCGCTTTGACCGTGAATACAAGATGCTTAATCTGTTCATAATCAAAAGAGCGAACTGCATGGACAACTCCAGTTTCGGAGTTTATGGACACATAAGAAGAAACTGGGCTGCCACTGACCTCCGAGTCCTCCAGAAAGTATGAGAGTCTTGCGTTTTGATTCCAGTCAGAATCTCGCGCACTCATACTGAATATTGACATCCCAGGGGGATTATTTTCAACGATATAGGCTGAATAATTCGGTTTGGTAAAAAGTGGAGCATTATCATTTACATCAGATATTCTCAGGTGCAAAGTTGTTCGAGTAGAAAGCGGGGGAGACCCTGAATCGGTTGCAGTTATAGTTATGTTATATTCAGGTGTCGTTTCACGGTCAAAAACTTCATCTGAGAGCAAATTGTAATAACCAGTCAAAGAAGACTGGATTTTAAAGGGGAGATTCGAATCTATTGAGCTGGTTATTTGACCGTTTCTTTCAGAGTCTGCATCTTTAACATTAAAAACAGCTATAGTTGTGCCTGGAGAGATATCCTCTGAAATCGTGCTTGAGAATGACATTATACTTATAACTGGAGCATTATCATTTATGTCCACGACCTCGACGGAGACTTTCGTTGCGTCGCTAAGGCCACCCTGGTCTTTGGCGATAACTCTAATTTCGTATTTTTTGTCTTTTTCGAAATCAATATGATCAACAACAGTTATTCTGCCGGAGAAACTGTCGATTTTAAATTTTTCAGCTGATTTTCCATTCACATCAGAAAAAGTATATGTAACTACACCATTAGAACCACTGTCGGCATCTGAGGCATTAACAGTAGTTATATAGGTGCTCAGGGGGGCATTTTCTGCCACAGTAGCTTTATACAGTGATTGATTAAATACAGGAGGATTATCATTGATATCAAGAACAGTGATCTCAATATTTACTGTGCCAGATCGCTGTGAAGTACCTCCGTCTACTGCTATCAGCTTTAAAGAGAGGTGTGGGTTTAACTCTCTGTCTAATGGCTTCTGTAAAATCATTACAGCGAATCTAATTCCATCAGCATTTGAGTGTTGTTTCAGAACAAAATTCTCATTCGGGGACAAAACATAATTTTGCAGGCTGTGAATCCCCGCATCGGGGTCATATGCGCTTTCTAAGTCAAAATGAGATCCTATAGTTGCAGATTCGCTAATTTCTAAATTAATTACTTTACTTTTGAAAGTTGGTGCATGGTCGTTTATGTCTAATATTTCTACTGTCACCCTGTGCAGTTCAATAGGGTTCTCTAAAATGATTTCAAAGCTGAAGCTGCACGGTGATACGTCTCCACAAAGCTGCTCTCGGTCTATTCTCTCATTCACTACGAGAATCCCTTTGTCTGCCTTCAGCTCGGTGTACTGATTGGTTTCTCCACTCACGATACGGGCCCGACCAGAACGGATCCTTCTCAGGTCCAAACCAAGGTCTTGTGCTACGTTACCGATTAGGGAACCTTTCTTCATCTCCTCCGGTATAGAATAACGGATTTGGCCACTGATGGTGGAAATCATCAAGATGAAAATGAGGAGTTGCCATGTTGGTGTCCAACACAACAGCCATTTTCCGCATCGGTGCTGGCGTATTCCCATTTCGTTCAGAGTAAAATCCTTGAATTAAATCATTCAATCAATCAGGAAAACGCAAGACACATTCCAGTTCAGTACTGCTGCAGCTGTAGCAAAATTATTATAATACTATTTAAAAGCTGTCTCGATGCGACTGAATTTCTCTCGAACGCCTCCTTGTATGAAGACAGTATTTTCAACCTCCCCTTTTTCTCTCCTCTCTCATAGTCGTCACAACATTGCCCTCTGTTTTCCTGACCAACAGCGTCCCTTAGAGCCCGAATGGAGGAAAGAAACAGACCAACTGCAGTTAGATCAAAATAAACCCTTTTATGCACTCTAAAGTGTGAAAAGACAGGGAAATAAAGCTGCAACTGTAACTAACAGATGGAATATATCAGTCCAAGATGTAACATGAAAGCACACACTGCGCAAAAAATAAAACGACAAAGATTCCAGCAAAACCCTTCTCATGGTGAGAAATTAGCACTGCAATCCATATTCTATGAATAGCGGGAAAAGCTTTGGAGTTCTGTTTGTAGCGAGAACGCAGTAGCGTACATTTAAAGATTAAAGAAGACAAGTCCCGACAACGGAAAGTGAGTACACTAAAGTATGCAATCCTCAGGAGATGAGCCAGTAAATGGGTCATTTTTTATGAGTAGTATTTATGATATTTATGTTAGAAAACAAACGAGTTATCACTATACGTTAAGATACATAGTAAAAAGGAAAAAAAAAATACGTGCAAGTGAAATATGCCAATATATCACGGTTTGAGAATGTAGGTAATGTTATCCTTTTGAAGTTCTTAATACAAATACGAAACAGTATCAACCGATGAAAGGTGAGGGCTGTCCATGGTGCTACAAAAAAGGGTTTAGTGCGCAACAGTTCACGAACAATGCAAGAAATCAGGACACTTAGCGACTAACCTCCAGAGGAGAGTGTGGTTCATCCAGGATGTTCTTCTCACTCTGTATCCGCTGCATCGTCGCTGTAGAACTGGGGTCCATTATCAGCACGTTCTGACTACCGGCTCTGCCGAACTTACAGTCACTCTTTCTGGAGTCAGTCGTCCTGCACACCTCGTAATTGTACACGTGTTGGAGAGTCCCTGTCCCCAAAGTGTCTGAGTAACGTGGTGGATAATATGGAATCACAGGGAGGTTGGAGTGACACATGATGCGAGACTGTCTCCATCTGTAGATCTTCACTGATATAATAACCACTAAACACGTGATGAAGAGGAAGGAAACTACAGCCAGAGCCAGCACTAAGTAAAAAGTCAAGTTGTCGTTGTATTCCTTGTCTTGTGTAAAGTCAGTGAACTCCGACAGCACTTCAGGGAAGCTGTCCGCCACCGCCACGTTAACAATGACTGTAGCTGAACGAGAGGGCTGCCCGTTGTCCTCCACGATAACGGTCAGTCTTTGTTTCACAGCATCTTTATCAGTAACTTGGCGGATAGTTCTGATTTCTCCATTCTGTAAGCCCACTTCAAACAGCGCCCTGTCTGTGGCTTTCTGTAGTTTATAGGAGAGCCAGGCATTCTGTCCAGAGTCCACATCAACAGCCACCACTTTAGTCACCAGATAGCCCACATCTGCTGAACGAGGCACCATTTCAGCCACCACAGAGCCACCAGTCTGGACCGGGTACAGAACCTGAGGGGGGTTGTCGTTCTGGTCCCGGATCAGGATTTTCACAGTCACGTTGCTACTGAGAGGAGGAGAGCCTCCATCCTGTGCCTTTACTACGAACTGAAGTTGCGTAATTTGTTCATAGTCAAACGAGCGAACTGCATGGATCGCTCCAGATTCAGAGTTTATGGAGACGTAAGAAGAGGTTGGGCTACCGTTAACCTGTATTTCTTCAAGAAAATACGATATTCTTGAGTTTTGATTCCAGTCGATGTCTCGTGCTTTGACGGAAAATATAGACACCCCAGGGGAATTGTTTTCTGTAAGGTGAGCAACGTAGTTAATTTGATCAAATAATGGGGCATTGTCATTAATATCAGAGATTCTTAAACGTAATATAGTTGTGCTTGACAAGGAGGGCGATCCAGAATCGGTGGCCCTTATAGTAATATTATACTCTGGTACAACTTCTCTGTCAAGAGATGAGTCCGTAATTAATGCATAGTAATTAGTTAGTGTCGATTTTATTTTAAATGGGAGGATACTGTCTGTTGTACAGGTAATTTGGCCATTTTGTTCTGAGTCAGCGTCAATCACATTAATTATTGCCACTGTGGTACCAGAGGCAGAATCCTCCGGCACAGGGCTGGAGAATGACATCACATTTATGACAGGTGCGTTGTCGTTGACGTCTACAAACTCAAAAAGCACCTTACTAGAATCTGTCAAACCTCCTTGATCCATAGCTTCAATCATAATTTCATATTTCTTATCTTTTTCATAATCTACTTGCCCTACGAGTGTTATGTTTCCCGTAACTTCATCTAAATGAAATATATCAGCGAGTTGCTCTTTCATGTTTGAGAATCTATATGTGACGAGGCCGTTTGATCCAATATCTGCATCACTGGCATTCACGGTCGTGATATAAGTGCCTTTTAATGCATTTTCCAAGACAATAGCCCTGTAGAGAGTCTGGTTAAAAATAGGAGGATTATCATTAGCATCGAGCACTATAATATCGATATTTACTGTTCCAGATCTATGCGGAGTTCCGCCGTCAACAGCGATGAGCTTCAGTGACATTCTTGGCTGACTTTCCCTGTCTAACGCTTTTTGTAAGATCATCTCGGCATATTTTCGACCATCTGGACTCGAGTGTTGTTTTAAACCAAATATGTTATTGTCAGTTAATATGTATTTCTGTAGACCATTACTGCCCACATCTGCGTCTTCGGCACTGGCTAACAGAAAGCGTGATCCCAGTGCGGCTGATTCGCTTATTTCAAATTTAATTTCCTCCTTTCTAAATGTCGGAGAGTTGTCATTTATGTCAAGTATTTCCACTGTTATTTGGTGCAGCTCCATTGGATTCTCTAAAATCACCTCAAAGCTGAAGCTGCATGGTGTTACGTCTCCACAAAGCTGCTCTCGGTCTATCCTCTCGTTCACGACTAAAATGCCTTTGTCTGTTTTCAGTTCGGTGTACTGGATGCTTTGTCTGGTCACAATACGGGCACGGCCAGACCGAAGCCTTTGCACATCCAAACCAAGATCTTGAGCTACGTTGCCAATTAGTGACCCTTTTTTCAGCTCCTCCGGAATTGTATACCGGATTTGGCCTGACACGATGGGACTGAGACAGCACAGGAAAAGGAGAAACGAGCATACTGACCTGCAGTATAAACGCCATTTTACGAACGAAGGAGACGATTTTTCCTGCGCCATTGCACAAATAAGAAAACGTGATAAACAGATTGCTGTATCCAATCCACAAAGAAGGAAGCCAGTTGCATCAAATAATCCTTGGATTTTGAAGTCCTCACTCTGAATTTATTTGTCGCCCCACTTCTGCTTATCCACCAACCGTTTCTTTTTCTCTACTGACTACAAGGGAAAAAAGAAGGTTCTGCCTCTACCGTATCAACTCTGAATACTTGTTTCACTGACCAACAGCGTCTCTTACTGTCCAAAGCATGAACATCATGAACACGAGTAGAGAATAAAAATCAGTTTGTCAAGCACTTCTGTTTTTTTAATCTATAAGATCAAACCTATGTCTTTGGACTACAGTGGAAAAGATTACCCAAATCCTTGAATTTGAAAATGTATGTGAAAAAGTCCTGTAAAATATGACAATAAATACTCACACAACAATCACTGCTAATCCACAGTGAATTAAGCAGCAGTTCAAAAAGGACATTTAACTTTCACTGAGTGGAGCTGTCCATGAGTCATGGTTCTGAAAAGGCCTGGTGTTATCCGTTTAATTTTGCAAGTGAAATATGGCACTATATCACGGTTTGAGAATATAGGTAATGCTATCCTTTTGAAGTTCTGAATATGAATACCAAAACAGTATCAAGCCATGAAAGGTGAGTTGCTGTCCATGGTGCTAAAAAAAAAAAGGGTTTAGAGTGCAACAGTTCAAAAACTATGGAAGAAATCAGGACACATAGCGACTAACCTCCACAGGAGAGTCTGGTTCATCCAGGATGCTCTTCTCACTCTGTATCCGCTGCATCGTCGCTGTAGAACTGGGGTCCATTATCAGCACGTTCTGACTACCGGCTGTGCCGAATTTACAGTCACTCTTTCTGGAGTCTGTCGTCCTGCACACCTCGTAATTGTACACGTGTTGGAGAGTCCCTGTCCCCAAAGTGTCGGAGTAACGTGGTGGATAATATGGAATCACAGGGAGGTTGGAGTGATACCGGATGCGAGACTGTCTCCATCTGTAGATCTTCACTGATATAATAACCACTAAACAAGTGATGAAAAGGAAGGAAACTACAGCCAGAGCCAGCACTAAGTAAAAAGTCAGGTTGTCGTTGTATTCCTTGTCATGTGTAAAGTCAGTGAACTCCGACAGCACTTCAGGGAAGCTGTCCGCCACCGCCACGTTAACAATGACTGTAGCTGAACGAGAGGGCTGCCCGTTGTCCTCCACTATAACGGTCAGTCTTTGTTTCACAGCATCTTTATCAGTGACTTGGCGGATAGTTCTGATTTCTCCATTCTGTAAGCCCACTTCAAACAGCGCCCTGTCTGTGGCTTTCTGCAGTTTATAGGAGAGCCAGGCATTCTGTCCAGAGTCCACATCAACAGCCACCACTTTAGTCACCAGATAGCCCACATCTGCTGAACGAGGCACCATTTCAGCCACCACAGAGCCACCAGTCTGGACCGGGTACAGAACCTGAGGGGGGTTGTCGTTCTGGTCCTGGATCAGGATTTTCACAGTCACGTTGCTACTGAGTGGAGGAGAGCCTCCATCCTGCGCTTTGACAGCAAAAATGAGGTGTTTGATTTGCTCGAAATCAAATGAACGCCCTGCGTGTACAATTCCACTTTCTGCATTTACAGAAACATATTCAGAAATTGGGGACCCACCGATGTTAGTGTCCTCCAGAATATAAGATATGCGGGCGTTTTGGTTCTCGTCGGGATCTTTAGCCCTGAGCGTGAGAACAGAAATACCTGGCGAGTTATTCTCTGGAATAAAGCTATTGTAAACACTTTGTGAAAAAGCTGGAGCGTTATCATTCACATCAGAGACCTTTAAATGAAAGGTTCTTTTTGTTGAGAGAGGAGGCATTCCTGCATCTGTTGCAACAACAGTGATGTTATAGTCTGAAACACTTTCACGATCTAGTACAGTATCTGTTACTAAAGTATAGTAATTCCTTAAATTGGATTTAATCTTGAAAGGTGCATTTTGTTCTATTCTACAATTTACTTGTCCGTTGTCAGCTGAATCAAGGTCTTTTACATTGATGATGCCAATAGTTGTTCCAGGAGGAGAGTCCTCTGACACAGGACTAGTGAATGACATGACACTTATGATGGGGGCGTTGTCATTAACATCAGCTACTTCAATTATCACTTTGCTAAAATCTGTCAAACCTCCTTGATCTTTTGCCTGAATTCTAAGTTCGTATTTTTTATCTTTTTCATAATCAATAGAACTTGTTGTTAAAATGATACCAGTTTTTTCATCAATCATGAACAAATCACTAAGACCACTGTTGAGATCTGAAAATTGATACGTTACAATACTATTTGACCCGAAATCTGCGTCACTGGCATTAACAGTGGTGACGTAGGTGTCTCTGGGGGAATTTTCAGTCACCGTGGCTTTGTAGACAGATTGATTAAATACAGGTGCATTATCATTATTATCAAGAACCGTAATTTCTATATTTACTGTACCAGACCTCTGCGGAGTTCCGCCGTCTACAGCTATTAGCTTTAGAGACAGATGAGGATTCGTCTCTCTGTCTAAAAGCTTCTGAAGCACCATCTCTGCGTACTTCTTTCCATCTGCATTCGAGTTTTGTTTAAGAACGAAATTCTCATTCTCGGTCAAGAAATATTCTCGGAGTCCATTAACACCAACATCTTGGTCTTCTGCACTCGTTAATGGAAAACGAGCTCCTGTATTAGCTGATTCACTGATTTCAAAATGAATGCTATTTCTTTTAAAGGTGGGCGAATGGTCATTTATATCAGTGATTTCAACTGTAATTTGATGCAACTCCATAGGATTTTCTAAAATCACCTCGAAGCTGAAACTACACGGCGTTGTGTCTCCGCAAAGCTGCTCCCGGTCTATTCTCTCATTCACCACTAAAATCCCTTTGTCTGTCTTCAGCTCGGTGTACTGGATGCTGTCTCCGGTCACGATACGGGCCCGACCAGAACGGAGCCGTTTCAGATCCAAACCAAGGTCCTGTGCTACATTACCGATTAAGGAGCCCTTCTTCATTTCCTCTGGGATTGAATATCGGATATGTCCGGACACCATATGATTGACGTAAAAAAGGAGGAAGAGAACCTGCCAGTTCTGTCCGCAGCCAAAACGCCATTTTACGCAGCGGGTGTTGGGGAGTATTCCACATGCCATTGCGAAAGAAAAACGATCCAAACACGATACTTATTCCAGAAAACACAGTGAACGTACCGCTAAAAAATAAATGCTTTTGTTTTTTCAATGTACTGTAACTGAATGGAGATATCTGTAGTCTTCGAACGTCAGTCAGTAAAATGCTCACTCCCTCCTTTTCTTTCATAGGCCACGGTGTTAAGGGAGGGGACTGTGTGATAATGTGATAAACAATATGTTGGATTGACCAACAGCGTCCCTTACAGTCCAGAATCAGTAATAATATATGGAAGTGGAGTACTTTTGGAAAGTAATATATTTTTGAATATATTTAATATAATCAACACACTCCCAAAATAATGTTAAACCATATCTAGCAGAAATACTGCAAAGACAAAATAATCAAACACTGATTTTAGTGACATGCTTCTGTGTAAATAACTCTCAAATCTGTGAATAAGAACTGCATCACAGGACACTTCAGAAAAAATAAGTAAAATCATGGTTCAGTCAAGCGTTAAGAAATAAAATACGAACAGATTATTGAAACACCTGTAGATAATCATGAATGGGAGCAATGAGAAGACTATGTTTATTAAACACTAAGATATATAGTCTTGTATTTCACACGACCAACATTGGATGGATGCATATTAAGACACTGCAAGTGACCACGATGTTGAAACACACTCATGATGTTTTTTAAAAAAAACAATGACATTCTTGGTCACTGTTTACACAAAATATGACAAAGCAATGTCGGAATGAAATAATAAAACACCCTGTTAACGACCAACAATAAAAAGTAAAACAAATTTCTTGAAGTTCTAAATATAAACAGAAGATGCAGTAATAATAGATACACAGTAAGATGCTGTCCATGGTGCTGAAAATGACAACAGAGCCTTGAAAATGTCCTTTTCAGTGAACCCAAAAATATGAAGAAAGAGGGAGACAAAGATAGAAAAGCAAAGCAATATCTCCCAACTAACCTCTAGAGGAGAGTGTGGTTCATCCAGGATGTTCTTCTCACTCTGTATCCGCTGCATCGTCGCTGTAGAACTGGGGTCCATTATCAGCACGTTCTGACTACCAGCTCTCCCGAACTTACAGTCACTCTTTCTGGAGTCAGTTGTCTTGCACACCTCGTAATTGTACACGTGTTGGAGAGTCCCTGTCCCCAAAGTGTCTGAGTAACGTGGTGGATAATATGGAATCACAGGGAGGTTGGAGTGATACAGGATGCGAGATTGTCTCCATCTGTAGATCTTCACTGATATAATAACCACCAAACAAGTGATGAAGAGGAAGGAAACTACAGCCAGAGCCAGCACTAAGTAAAAAGTCAGGTTATCGTTGTATTCCTTGTCATGTGTAAAGTCAGTGAACTCCGACAGCACTTCAGGGAAGCTGTCCGCCACCGCCACGTTAACAATGACTGTAGCTGAACGAGAGGGCTGCCCGTTGTCCTCCACGATAACGGTCAGTCTTTGTTTAACAGCATCTTTATCATTAACTTGGCGGATAGTTCTGATTTCTCCATTCTGTAAGCCCACTTCAAACAGCGCCCTGTCTGTGGCTTTCTGCAGTTTATAGGAGAGCCAGGCATTCTGTCCAGAGTCCACATCAACAGCCACCACTTTAGTCACCAGATAGCCCACATCTGCTGAACGAGGCACCATTTCAGCCACCACAGAGCCACCAGTCTGGACCGGATACAGAACCTGAGGGGGGTTGTCGTTCTGGTCCTGGACTATTATCCTAACTGTAGCCACCGAACTCAGAGGAGGAGATCCAGCATCGCGAGCAGTCACGTTGAATTCAAACCACTTGATCTGCTCATAATCAAGCGATCTCACTGCATGAATGACACCATTATCTGAATTTATGGACACTAACGACGACACTGCAACCCCATTAATCTCTTTTTCCTCCAGAAAATAAGAAACCCGGGCGTTTTGGCCCCAGTCCGCATCACTAGCACTGAGTGTAAACACAGAAAATCCAGGAGAGTTGTTCTCTGGTACAGTCTTACTGTATTCTGATTTATCAAATCTGGGTGGGCTGTCATTCACATCAGAAATTTTTACATTGATGTTTTTACTGCTAGACAGAGGCGGGGAGCCATGGTCAGACACAGTTATGGTGATATCATGTTCAGGGATACTCTCTCTGTCTAAGAAGCTCTCAGTCACTATGGCGTAGTATCCCGTTAATGAAGACTCTATTTTGAAAGGTACGTCAGAGTTAATGGAGCACTTAACAACACCGTTACCATCAGAGTCTTCATCATCGACGTTAACAACAGCTATAGTTGTACCTGGGGGAGAATCTTCAGATATCGAGTTGGAAAATGACATGAGCTGTATTGTAGGGATGTTGTCATTCTCGTCAATTATTTGAACAATAACTTTGCACGTGTCAGCATATCCTCCGTGGTCACTAGCCTGAACATTTAGTTGATAAGTCTTAGATTTTTCAAAGTCAAGTTTACCTGCAACTTTAATCTCTCCTGTTTTGACATTTACTTCAAAAAGCTGCTTCGCTTCTTTGGCAACATGAGCTATAGAAAAAGTTACCTCCCCGTTGATCCCTTTGTCCGCATCATTTGCGCTAACAGTGGTTATCACTGTTCCTTCAGGAGAATTTTCTTTGACATCTGCTTTATAAACAGGCTGGCTGCACACTGGCGCATTATCGTTAGCATCTAGCACAGTTATACGAATACGCACTGTCCCTGATCTATGTGGCTCACCGCCATCTGAAGCAATCAGTACGAGAGTGTGAGTCTCCTCTTTCTCTCGGTCTAACGGGGTTTGTAGAACCATTTCGATAAATCTGCCTCCATCTGGTTGGCTCTGTACTTCTAATTTGAAGTTATCTAAAGGTTTCAGAACGTATTTTTGAATATCATTAATTCCAACATCAGGGTCGTCTGCACTCTCCAATGAGAAGCGCGTGCCCGAAGCAACACTCTCAGCAATTTTCAAGTGGATTTCCTCCTTTGGGAAGGACGGGCTGTTATCATTTATGTCTATTACCTCCACTGTCACCCGATAAAGCTGGATTGGATTTTCTAGAATGACCTCGAAGCTGAAGCTACAGGGCGTCGTCTTTCCACACAGTTCTTCTCGGTCGATGCGCTCTTTAATAACAAGGGTGCCTTTGTCTCGGTTTAAATCCACATACTGTCGGCTTCCTTTTGTAATAATACGAGCTTTACCTGATATGAGCCTCGCCACATCCAAGCCTAAATCTCTGGCAATATTTCCAACATCAAACCCTTCGGCCTGCTCCTCCGGTACGGAATACCGAGCCTGACCAGTCACCGAGCTCAGCTTGAAAAGACAAAGAATGACAACAAGAGCTTGCCATTGGCCTCTGGCAGCGATGATCCACACACGATCCATCATAAATCCAAAGGCGCAGTGATACTAGTCAATGCAAAACGGATGTTTAAAAAAAAAATCCATAAATTGAAAAAATATTGATATATTCAGCGAATAAAGTCCGAGAGGGATTCCACACTGAAATCTTTGACGGGACAGAGCGTCGTCTCACCAAGCAGTGAAACACTGAATGGATTTAAAGGGGTGGACCGCTGCACTGCCTGTTCAGACAACCAGTCAGTGGTGTATCAACAGCGGCACTTCGAGCCCATCCACGGTAATGTATGTCTTCACAGTATTGGGATACGTTTAAAAGTTGCATTCAAAAGCATGGTTTTCAAAAAAATAATGAGAAAAATTACCAATAAATATCAACATTAAAAAAACACTATGAATGAAGGCAATGCTAATAGTGATCAGGCTGTGTTATACAAAAGCATCGCAAGTGTCAGATAACAATGAAACCAAGTTACTTTCAAATTTCATTAAACTTTCTCTCCATTAAGATCACATTTGATACTTTGTAGTGAGACACTGATAAATATCTGAACATAAATTACAAAATAAACCAATGACAATGTTCAACAAAAAAGCAAAGATTTCTAAATAATAAATAATACTTTGTTTAAGGGAAAAAAAGACAGGAGGAATGGTATTTGTATTTCTGGTCCTTCTGTTTTCAGTTGTTGTATTATTAATATTTTTCCAATTAGAGCAACTATACAGTTCCTTTTTTAACTGTAACACAAAAGCTGTTTCCATATACAGATCTGTAAAATATTAATATAATCAGGGATTAACAAAATTTAAAGGAAACTTTAAAAAAATGTCAAACCCCCTTGTGATTGAGCTGTTAACTGTAACTGTAAAGGACCATCTTAAAATGTCTGCACAAATCAGCATAAAACAGCCGCCAGACTGCAGTTATTGTGGTTTTATCTTTAATATTAATTTTGACGTGTTTGTTAAAGATGTTTCCTAGTTTATTTTTAATGAAAAAAAATCATACATTTCCCTGAAAAACAAGTTGTTACGAAAGTTTTTTAAACTCTGCCATTTTAGCACCACAGACAGCAACAGAAAGTCAATACTGACAGATTTTGACTTAACTCTCAGCACTTTGAGATAGAAAAAAACAACAACAAGTTTAAGATAAAGAGATCAAAAGATTCAAATATCACTCACCAAAGTTGACATTTGAGAACAGTTGCCTGATAGTTGCTTTTCCACTTGCGTTGTATCAGTCCCAGCTCCATCCACACTCACTAAACTTTGACTCATCGGTTGCATATATTTTATGTCACTCTTCCTGGAGTCTGTCGTCCTGCACACCTCGTAATTGTACACGTGTTGGAGAGTTCCTGTCCCCAAAGTGTCCGAGTAACGTGGTGGATAATATGGAATCACAGGGAGGTTGGAGTGATACATGATGCGAGACTGTCTCCACCTGTAGATCTTCACTGATATAATAACCACTAAACACGTGATGAAGAGGAAGGAAACTACAGCCAGAGCCAGCACTAAGTAAAAAGTCAAGTTGTCGTTGTATTCCTTATCGTGTGCAAAGTCAGTGAACTCCGACAGCACTTCAGGGAAGCTGTCCGCCACCGCCACGTTAACAATGACTGTAACTGAACGAGAGGGCTGCCCGTTGTCCTCCACGATAACGGTCAGTCTTTGTTTCACAGCATCTTTATCAGTGACTTGGCGGATAGTTCTGATTTCTCCATTCTGTAAGCCCACTTCAAACAGCGCCCTGTCTGTGGCTTTCTGCAGTTTATAGGAGAGCCAGGCATTCTGTCCAGAGTCCACATCAACAGCCACCACTTTAGTCACCAGATAGCCCACATCTGCTGAACGAGGCACCATTTCAGCCACCACAGAGCCACCAGTCTGGACCGGGTACAGAACCTGAGGGGGGTTGTCGTTCTGGTCCTGGACTATTATCCTAACTGTAGCCACCGAACTCAGAGGAGGAGATCCAGCATCGCGAGCAGTCACGTTGAATTCAAACCACTTGATCTGCTCATAATCAAGCGATCTCACTGCATGAATGACACCATTATCTGAATTTATGGACACTAACGACGACACTGCAACCCCATTAATCTCTTTTTCCTCCAGAAAATAAGAAACCCGGGCGTTTTGGCCCCAGTCCGCATCACTAGCACTGAGTGTAAACACAGAAAATCCAGGAGAGTTGTTCTCTGGTACAGTCTTACTGTATTCTGATTTATCAAATCTGGGTGGGCTGTCATTCACATCAGAAATTTTTACATTGATGTTTTTACTGCTAGACAGAGGCGGGGAGCCATGGTCAGACACAGTTATGGTGATATCATGTTCAGGGATACTCTCTCTGTCTAAGAAGCTCTCAGTCACTATGGCGTAGTATCCCGTTAATGAAGACTCTATTTTGAAAGGTACGTCAGAGTTAATGGAGCACTTAACAACACCGTTACCATCAGAGTCTTCATCATCGACGTTAACAACAGCTATAGTTGTACCTGGGGGAGAATCTTCAGATATCGAGTTGGAAAATGACATGAGCTGTATTGTAGGGACGTTGTCATTCTCGTCAATTATTTGAACAATAACTTTGCACGTGTCAGCATATCCTCCGTGGTCACTAGCCTGAACATTTAGTTGATAAGTCTTAGATTTTTCAAAGTCAAGTTTACCTGCAACTTTAATATCTCCTGTTTTGACATTTACTTCAAAAAGCTGCTTCGCCTCTTTGGTGACATGAGGGATGGAAAATGTTATTTCCCCGTTGATCCCTTTGTCCGCGTCATTTGCGCTAACAGTGGTTATCACTGTTCCTTCAGGAGAATTTTCTTTGACATCTGCTTTATAAACAGGCTGGCTGCACACTGGCGCATTATCGTTAGCATCTAGCACAGTTATACGAATACGCACTGTCCCTGATCTATGTGGCTCACCGCCATCTGAAGCAATCAGTACGAGAGTGTGAGTCTCCTCTTTCTCTCGGTCTAACGGGGTTTGTAGAACCATTTCGATAAATCTGCCTCCATCTGGTTGGCTCTGTACTTCTAATTTGAAGTTATCTAAAGGTTTCAGAACGTATTTTTGAACATCATTAATTCCAACATCAGGGTCGTCTGCACTAACCAACGAGAAGCGCGTGCCCGAAGCAACACTCTCAGCAATTTTCAAGTGGATTTCCTCCTTTGGGAACGACGGGCTGTTATCATTTATGTCTATTACCTCCACTGTCACCCGATAAAGCTGGATTGGATTTTCTAGAATGACCTCGAAGCTGAAGCTACAGGGCGTCGTCTTTCCACACAGTTCTTCTCGGTCGATGCGCTCTTTAATAACAAGGGTGCCTTTGTCTCGGTTTAAATCCACATACTGTCGGCTTCCTTTTGTAATAATACGAGCTTTACCTGATATGAGCCTCGCCACATCCAAGCCTAAATCTCTGGCAATATTTCCAACAACAGACCCTTCGGCCTGCTCCTCCGGTACGGAATACCGAGCCTGACCAGTCACCGAGCTCAGCTTGAAAAGACAAAGAATGACAACCAGAGCTTGCCATTGGCCTCTGGCAGCGATGATCCACACACGATCCATCATAAATCCAAAGGCGCAGTGATACTAGTCAATGCAAAACCGATGCAAAAAAAAACAATAAAATCCATAAATTGAAAAGATATTGATATATTCAGCGAATAAAGTCCGAGAGGAATTCCACACTGAAATCTTTGACGGGACAGAGCGTCGTCTCACCAAGCAGTGAAACACTGAATGGATTTAAAGGGGTGGACCGCTGCACTGCCTGTTCAGACAACCAGTCAGTGGTGTATCAACAGCGGCACTTCGAGCCCATCCACGGTAATGTATGTCTTCACAGTATTGGGATACGTTTAAAAGTTGCATTTAAAAGCATGGTTTTCAAAATAATAATGAGAAAAATTACCAATAAATATCAACATAAAAAAACACTATGAATGAAGCCTATGCTCATATAGGGACCAGGCTGTGTTTAACAAAAGCATGTCAAGTGTAAGATGACAATGAAATCACGTTACTTCCAAATTTCATTCAACTTTCTTTCCGTTAAGATCATGTGAAACTTTGTAGTGAGACACTGATGAATATCTGAGCAAGAATTACAAAATAAACCAAAGTGAATGTTAATGAATGTTAAACAGAAAAGCAGAGATTTCAAAAGTAATAACTAATACTTTGTTTAAAGAGGAAAAGACAGGAGGAATGGTATTTGTATTTCTGGTCCTTCTGTTTTCAGTTGTTGTATTATTAATATTTTTCCAATTAGAGCAACTATACAGTTCCTTTTTTAACTGTAACACAAAAGCTGTTTCCATATACAGATCTGTAAAATATTAATATAATCAGGGATTAACAAAACTTAAAGGAAACTTAAAAAAAATGTCAAACCCCCTTGTGATTGAGCTGTTAACTGTAACTGTAAAGAACCATCTTAAAAATGTCTGCACAAATCAGCAGAAAACAGCCGCCAGACTAGTTATTGTGGTTTTATCTTTAATATTAATTTTGAGGTGTTTGTTAAAGATGTACTAGTTTATTTTTAATGAAAAAAATCATACATTTCCCTGAAAAACAAGTTGTTACGAAAGTTTTTTTAAACTCTGCCATTTCAGCACCACAGACAGCAACAGAAAGTCAATACTGACAGATTTTGACTTAAGTCTCAGCACTTTGAGATAGAAAAAAACAACAACAAGTTTAAGATGAAGAGATCAAAAGATTCAAATATCACTCACCAAAGTTGACATTTGAGAACAGTTGCCTGATAGTTGCTTTTCCACTTGCATTGTATCAGTCCCAGCTCCATCCACACTCACTAAACTTTGACTCATCGGTTGCATATATTTTATGTCACTCTTCCTGGAGTCTGTCGTCCTGCACACCTCGTAATTGTACACGTGTTGGAGAGTTCCTGTCCCCAAAGTGTCCGAGTAACGTGGTGGATAATATGGAATCACAGGGAGGTTGGAGTGATACATGATGCGAGACTGTCTCCACCTGTAGATCTTCACTGATATAATAACCACTAAACACGTGATGAAGAGGAAGGAAACTACAGCCAGAGCCAGCACTAAGTAAAAAGTCAGGTTATCGTTGTATTCCTTATCGTGTGTAAAGTCAGTGAACTCCGACAGCACTTCAGGGAAGCTGTCCGCCACCGCCACGTTAACAATGACTGTAGCTGAACGAGAGGGCTGCCCGTTGTCCTCCACTATAACGGTCAGTCTTTGTTTCACAGCATCTTTATCAGTGACTTGGCGGATAGTTCTGATTTCTCCATTCTGTAAGCCCACTTCAAACAGCGCCCTGTCTGTGGCTTTCTGCAGTTTATAGGAGAGCCAGGCATTCTGTCCAGAGTCCACATCAACAGCCACCACTTTAGTCACCAGATAGCCCACATCTGCTGAACGAGGCACCATTTCAGCCACCACAGAGCCACCAGTCTGGACCGGATACAGAACCTGAGGGGGGTTGTCGTTCTGGTCCTGGATTATGATTCTAACTGTAGCCACCGAACTCAGAGGAGGAGATCCAGCATCGCGAGCAGTCACGTTGAACTCAAACCACTTTATCTGCTCATAATCAAGCGATCTCACTGCATGAATGACACCACTATCTGAATTTATGGACACTAACGACGACACTGCAACCCCATTAATCTCTTTTTCCTCCAGAAAATAAGAAACCCGGGCGTTTTGGCCCCAGTCCGCATCACTAGCACTGAGTGTAAACACAGAAAATCCAGGAGAGTTGTTCTCTGGTACAGTCTTACTGTATTCTGATTTATCAAATCTGGGTGGGCTGTCATTCACATCAGAAATTTTTACATTGATGTTTTTACTGCTAGACAGAGGCGGGGAGCCATGGTCAGACACAGTTATGGTGATATCATGTTCAGGGATACTCTCTCTGTCTAAGAAGCTCTCAGTCACTATGGCGTAGTATCCAGTTAATGAAGACTCTATTTTGAAAGGTACGTCAGAGTTAATGGAGCACTTGACAACACCGTTACCATCAGAGTCTTCATCATCGACGTTAACAACAGCTATAGTTGTACCTGGGGGAGAATCTTCAGCTATCGAGTTGGAAAATGACATGAGCTGTATTGTAGGGACGTTGTCATTCTCGTCAATTATTTGAACAATAACTTTACATGTATCAGTAAATCCTCCGTGGTCACTAGCCTGAACGTTCAGTTGATAAGTCTTAGATTTTTCAAAGTCAAGTTTACCTGCAACTTTAATCTCTCCTGTTTTGACATTTACTTCAAAAAGCTGCTTCGCCTCTTTAGCGACATGAGGAAAAGAATACATCACTTCTCCATAGTGACCCTTATCTGCGTCATTTGCACTAACAGTGGTTACCACTGTTCCTTCAGGAGAATTTTCTTTGACATCTGCTTTATAAACAGGCTGGCTGCACACTGGCGCGTTATCGTTAGCATCTAGCACAGTTATACGAATACGCACTGTCCCTGATCTATGTGGCTCACCGCCATCTGAAGCAATCAGCACGAGAGTGTGAGTCTCCTCTTTCTCTCGGTCTAACGGGGTTTGTAGAACCATTTCGATAAATCTGCCTCCATCTGGTTGGCTCTGTACTTCTAATTTGAAGTTATCTAAAGGTTTCAGAACGTATTTTTGAATATCATTAATTCCAACATCAGGGTCGTCTGCACTAACCAAAGAGAAGCGCGTCCCTGATGCAGCATTTTCAACTATTTTCAAGTGGATTTCCTCCTTTGGGAACGACGGGCTGTTATCATTTATGTCTATTACCTCCACTGTCACCCGATAAAGCTGGATTGGATTTTCTAGAATGACCTCGAAGCTGAAGCTACAGGGCGTCGTCTTTCCACACAGTTCTTCTCGGTCGATGCGCTCTTTAATGACAAGGGTGCCTTTGTCTCGGTTTAAATCCACATACTGTCGGCTTCCTTTTGTAATAATACGAGCTTTACCTGATATGAGCCTCGCCACATCCAAGCCTAAATCTCTGGCAATATTTCCAACAACAAACCCTTCGGCCTGCTCCTCCGGTACGGAATACCGAGCCTGACCGGTCACCGAGCTCAGCTTGAAAAGACAAAGAATGACAACCAGAGCTTGCCATTGGCCTCTGGCAGCGATGATCCACACACGATCCATCAGAAATCCAAAGGCGCAGTGATGCTACTCAATGCAAAACAGATGTAAAAAAAAAAAAAATCCATAAATTGAAAAAATAATGGTATTTTTGAGCGAATAAAGTCCGAGAGGGATTCCACACTGAAATCCTTGACGGGCAGGAGCGCTGTCTCACCAAGCAGTAAAACACTGAATGGATTTAAAGGGGTGGACCGCTGCACTGCCTGTTCAGACAACTAGTCAGTGGTGTATCAACAGCGGCACTTAGAGCCCATCCACGGTAATGTACATATTAACATTATGTAAGTAAGTTTAAAAGTGTCATTCAAAATGTAAGGATAGCTTTCAGAATAATAATAATAAAAATGAACAATAAATATCAACATAAAAAAACACTATGAATGAAGCCTATGCTCATATAGGGACCAGGCTGTGTTTAACAAAAGCATCTCAAGTGTAAGATGACAATGAAATCACGTTACTTCCAAATTTCATTCAACTTTCTTTCCGTTAAGATCATGTGAAACTTTGTAGTGAGACACTGATGAATATCTGAGCAAGAATTACAAAATAAACCAAAGTGAATGTTAATGAATGTTAAACAGAAAAGCAGAGATTTCAAAAGTAATAACTAATACTTTGTTTAAAGAGGAAAAGACAGGAGGAATGGTATTTGTATTTCTGGTCCTTCTGTTTTCAGTTGTTGTATTGTTCATATTTTTCAAATTAGAGTAACTATACAGTTACTTTTTTTTTAACTGTAACACAAAAGCTATTTCCATATACAGTTCTGTAAAATATTAATCTAAACAGGGATCATAAAAACCTAAAAGAAACTTTAAAAAGTGTCGATGCCCTTTCTGATTGAGATGTCAACTGTAACTGCAAAGAATTATTTTAAAATATGTGGACAATTTAGCCACAAGTAAGACAAAAACAGCCGCCAGACGTTAGTTAGTGTTGTTTTATCTTTAATACTAATTTTGAGGTGTTTGTTAAAATTGTGCTAGTGTCTTTTTAGTAAAAGAAAACCATACATTTCCCTGAACAATAAGTCGTTACGAAAGTTTCTTTACATTTGACTGTTTCAGCACCATGGACAGCAACAGAAAGTCAACACTGATGGATTTGGACTTAATTCTCAGCACGTTGAGAGGAAAAAAACAACAACAATATAATAAAAATATAAAAAGATTAAAATTCCACTCACCAAAGTCGACATTTGAGAACAGTTGCCCGATAGTTGCTTTTCCACTTGCGTTATATCAGTCCCGGCTCCATCCACACTCACTAAACTTTGACTCATTGGTTGCATATATTTTATGTCACTCTTCCTGGAGTCTGTCGTCCTGCACACCTCGTAATTGTACACGTGTTGGAGAGTCCCTGTCCCCAAAGTGTCCGAGTAACGTGGTGGATAATATGGAATCACAGGGAGGTTGGAGTGACACATGATGCGAGACTGTCTCCATCTATAGATCTTCACTGATATAATAACCACTAGACACGTGATGAAGAGGAAAGAAACTACAGCCAGAGCCAGCACTAAGTAAAAAGTCAGGTTGTCGTTGTAATCCTTGTCGTGTGTAAAATCAGTGAACTCCGACAGCACTTCAGGGAAGCTGTCCGCCACCGCCACGTTAACAATGACTGTAGCTGAACGAGAGGGCTGCCCGTTGTCCTCCACTATAACGGTCAGTCTTTGTTTCACAGCATCTTTATCAGTGACTTGGCGGATAGTTCTGATTTCTCCATTCTGTAAAACCACTTCAAAGAGCGCCCTGTCTGTGGCTTTCTGCAGTTTATAGGAGAGCCAGGCATTCTGTCCAGAGTCCACATCAACAGCCACCACTTTAGTCACCAGATAGCCCACATCTGCTGAACGAGGCACCATTTCAGCCACCACAGAGCCACCAGTCTGGACCGGATACAGAACCTGAGGGGGGTTGTCGTTCTGGTCCTGAATCAGGATTTTTACAGACACGTTGCTGCTGAGTGGAGGAGAGCCTCCATCCTGTGCTTTGACAGTGAGGTCAAGTTCCTTGATTTGTTCATAATCAAACAAACGAACAGCATGTAAAACCCCAGTTTCAGAGTTTATGGACACATAGTTAGACACTGGAGTACCACCTATGTGTGTGTCCTCCAAGAAATAGGAAATCCTTGCGTTTTGATGCCAGTCAGAGTCTTTCGCACTGACAGTCATGATGGACATTCCAGGCGAATTATTCTCTATGATGTAGGCAGAATACGACTTCTTATCAAACAACGGGCTGTTATCGTTTACGTCAGAGACTCTAAGCTGCAATGTGACAGAGCTGGAAAGAGGAGGAGATCCTGAGTCTGTTGCTATTATTGTAATCTCATATTCAGAAGTAGTCTCTCTATCAAAATGCTGATCCACCACCAAATTATAGTAGTTTGTTAATGAGGACTGTATTTTGAAAGGAAGCTTTTTATCTATAGCACATTGTATATGTCCATTTTTCTCTGAATCAGCGTCTTTGACATTTATTACAGCTATTGTTGTGCCGAGAGAGGCATCTTCTGATATCATATTTGAAAATGACATAATATTAATTACTGGAACATTGTCATTGACGTCAATAATATCAATTATAACTTTGCTGGTCCCGGTCAAACCGCCTCGATCCCTTGCCTCCAACCTGAGCTCATATTTTTTCTCTTTTTCATAGTCTATAAGTCCAGCGACTGATATGATACCTGCGTTTTCATCGATACTAAATATGTCAACAGTGCTGCCTTTTATTTTCGAAAAGCTGAAAATGACTTCCCCGTTGGTGCCAATATCTGCATCAGTAGCGTTGGCTGTTGTAATGTACGTCCCCTTTGACGCATTTTCCACAACTACAGCTCTGTAAACTGACTGGTTAAATACAGGGGCATTGTCGTTTGCATCTAAAACTGACACATTTATATTCACCGTACCAGATCTCTGTGGATTTCCACCGTCTACAGCAATCACTTTCAGATGAAGACTAGGGTGTTCCTCTCTGTCTAATGGCTTCTGGAGCACCAATTCAGCGTATTTACTGCCGTCTGGATTCGCATGCTGTTTCAGAATGAAATAATTATTAGGAGATAGAATGTAATTTTGTAATGCGTTTAGTCCAACGTCAGGATCAACTGCGCTATCAACCGGAAATTTTGCTCCAATTGTAGCAGATTCGCTCATTTCAAACTGAATGTCATTATTTGGAAAGAAGGGGGAATTATCATTTATATCTAAAATTTCGACAGTGACACGATGAAGTTCTATTGGATTTTCTAATATTATTTCGAAGCTGAGGCTGCAAGGTGTCACGTCTCCGCAAAGCTGCTCTCGGTCTATTCTCTCATTCACGACGAGAGTCCCTTTGTCTGTCTTCAGTTCGATGTACTGGATGTTTTCTCCGCTCACGATACGGGCACGGCCCGAACGGAGCCTTTTCAGATCCAGGCCGAGGTCTTGGGCTACATTGCCAATCACAGACCCTCTTTTCATCTCCTCTGGGATGGAATAACGAATCTGGCCAGCCACTCGATCACCCACAAAAGTCAGCAAAATCAGAAATCCCACGCCCCGTCGTAATATACAAAATAATCGCCATCTTACATTTCTGGGGTTGAGTTGGCTTCGGTTTGCCATATTACAGACAATAAATCTTGAAAAATGATGCGTCCCCAGTAGTAGAAAATTAATACGATCTTATAGTCCACCGCAAAATGTACAGTTTAAGATAATAAAGTGGTCCTGGTATAATCCAAAGAAAACTGAATCCCTTCTTCACGCCCGGTTCTCCCACGAACTACAGTACCTCCCCTGTTATGCTTAAGTAGCTACCACAGTGAGGGAGGGAAAGCTCTCTCCAAACACTAATATTGTTTTGCTGACCAACAGCGTCACTTAGAGTCCAACAACCTGAACGTCTTACAAATGACTTAGAGGGCAAGCATTTACCGCTTTTTCGTATACTGAGCTACTGTTCACACGTTGCGTTATATTGAATAGATGGAGTCAACTGACACTTGAACCAACAGTTGAAAATATAACAAAAACTGCAATGATGACTTGAAATGTAGTGCTGTCAGAAATATTAAATCGGATCCAAAAGGCAATAGTGGCTGTAATATGTGGTAAGATTTATGTCTGTGGTACTGTAAACATAAGCCTCAAGATTAACTTAAAGTTAAGATGGAAGGTGTGGCAGGTTAATTTTAATACAGAGCTGGCTTAATGCAAAACAAAATTTAGTCATGAACTTTGTCGGCTATATGCTGAAAAAACACCATTAGTTTCTGAACAAAGAACGTGTGCTGGATATTAAATAAACCATTTGATGACTGGTGTATATAGCCCTATAATACAGGTTTTGTCCTACAGCTCCTAATCAGTTTAAATATTTCATCCATGCCATACATCTTGCCTATTTATCATTTTAGATACAGAAAAAGCTGGCAGTTGATAATGTGTATATATATATATATATATATATATGTATAAAATATGTTATATATATATATTATATATTTTATTTTATATATATAATATATGTATATTATATACAATAAAAATTAAAAAAAATATATATGTATTTTATAGATGTATCATTTTAGATACAGAAAAAGCTGGCAGTTGATATTGATATACATGTATGTATAAAATATGATATTTATATATATATATTATATATTTTATTTTATATATATAATATATATAAATATAAAAATATATCTATGTTTTATACATACATTATATATATATACATTATATATATATATATATATATATCAACTGCTAGCTTTTTCTGTATCTAAAATGATAAATAGGCAAGATATATGGCATGGATGAAATATTTAAACTGATTAGGAGATGTAGGACAAAACCTGTATTATAGGGCTATAAACACCAGTGATCAAATATATAGATATATATCTATATATTTGAATCTATATGAGAATCTATTTGAATTTGTGGGGGAAGAGACCATGGGATTGTATGTTGGAGATGAGTGACTAAATCTAACTAACCTCTGGAGGAGAGTGTGGTTCATCCAGGATGTTCTTCTCACTCTGTATCCGCTGCATCGTCGCTGTAGAACTGGGGTCCATTATCAGCACGTTCTGACTACCAGCTCTGCCGAATTTACAGTCACTCTTTCTGGAGTCTGTCGTCCTGCACACCTCGTAATTGTACACGTGTTGGAGAGTCCCTGTCCCCAAAGTGTCCGAGTAACGTGGTGGATAATATGGAATCACAGGGAGGTTGGAGTGATACATGATGCGAGACTGTCTCCATCTGTAGATCTTCACTGATATAATAACCACTAAACACGTGATGAAGAGGAAGGAAACTACAGCCAGAGCCAGCACTAAGTAAAAAGTCAGGTTGTCGTTGTACTCCTTGTCTTGTGTAAAGTCAGTGAACTCCGACAGCACTTCAGGGAAGCTGTCCGCCACCGCCACGTTAACAATGACTGTAGCTGAACGAGAGGGCTGCCCGTTGTCCTCCACTATAACGGTCAGTCTTTGTTTCACAGCATCTTTATCAGTGACTTGGCGGATAGTTCTGATTTCTCCATTCTGTAAGCCCACTTCAAACAACGCCCTGTCTGTGGCTTTCTGCAGTTTATAGGAGAGCCAGGCATTCTGTCCAGAGTCCACATCAACAGCCACCACTTTAGTCACCAGATAGCCCACATCTGCTGAACGAGGCACCATTTCAGCCACCACAGAGCCACCAGTCTGGACCGGGTACAGAACCTGAGGGGGGTTGTCGTTCTGGTCCTGGATCAGGACTTTCACAGTCACGTTGCTACTGAGTGGAGGAGAGCCTCCATCCTGCGCTTTGATAACGAATACCAGTTGTTTGATTTGCTCGAAATCAAATGAACGCACTGCGTGCACAACTCCGCTTTCTGCATTGACAGAAACATATTCAGAAATTGGGGACCCACCGATGTTAGCGTCCTCCAGAATATAAGATATGCGGGAGTTTTGGTTCTCGTCGGGATCTTTAGCCCTGAGCGTGAGAACAGAAATACCTGGTGAGTTATTCTCTGGGATAAAGCTATTGTAAACACTTTGTGAAAAAGCTGGAGCGTTATCATTCACATCAGAGACCTTCAAATGAAAGGTTCTTTTTGTTGAGAGAGGAGGCATTCCTGCATCTGTCGCAACAACAGTGATGTTATAGTCTGAAACACTTTCACGATCGAGTACAGTATCTGTTACTAAAGTATAATAATTCCTTAAATTGGATTTAATCTTGAAAGGTGCATTTTGTTCTATTCTGCAATTTACTTGTCCGTTATCACCTGAATCGAGGTCTTTTACATTGATGATGCCAATAGTTGTTCCAGGAGGAGAGTCCTCTGACACAGGACTAGTGAATGACATGACACTTATGGTGGGGGCGTTGTCATTAACATCAGCTACTTCAATTATCACTTTGCTTAAATCTGTTAAACCTCCTTGATCTTTTGCCTGAATTCTAAGTTCGTATTTTTTATCTTTTTCATAATCAATAGAACCTGTTGTTAAAATGATACCAGTTTTGTCCTCAATCATAAACAAATCACTAAGACCACTGTTGAGATCTGAAAATTGATACGTTACAATACTATTTGTCCCGAAATCTGCGTCACTGGCATTAACAGTGGTGACGTAGGTATCTCTGGGAGAATTTTCAGTCACCGTAGCTTTGTAGACAGATTGATTAAATACAGGTGCATTGTCGTTGATATCAAGAACAGTGATGTCTATATTTACTGTACCAGACCTCTGCGGAGTTCCGCCGTCTACAGCTATTAGCTTTAGAGACAGATGAGGATTCGTCTCTCTGTCTAAAGGCTTCTGAAGCACCATCTCTGCGTACTTCTTTCCATCTGCATTCGAGTTTTGTTTAAGAACGAAATTCTCATTCTCGGTCAAGAAATATTCTCGGAGTCCACTAACACCAACATCTTGGTCTTCTGCACTCGTTAATGGAAAACGAGCTCCTGTATTAGCTGATTCACTGATTTCAAAATGAATGCTATTTCTTTTAAAGGTGGGCGAATGGTCATTTATGTCTGTGATTTCAACTGTAATTTGATGCAACTCCATAGGATTTTCTAAAATCACCTCGAAGCTGAAACTACACGGCGTTGTGTCTCCGCAAAGCTGCTCCCGATCTATTCTCTCATTCACCACTAAAATCCCTTTGTCTGTCTTCAGCTCGGTGTACTGGATGCTGTCTCCGGTCACGATACGGGCCCGACCAGAACGGAGCCGTTTCAGATCCAAACCAAGGTCCTGTGCTACATTACCGATTAAGGAGCCCTTCTTCATTTCCTCTGGGATTGAATATCGGATATGTCCGGACACCATATGATTGACGTAAAAAAGGAGGAAGAGAACCTGCCAGTTCTGTCCGCAGCCAAAACGCCATTTTACGCAGCGGGTGTTGGGGAGTATTCCACATGCCATTGCGAAAGAAAAACGATCCAAGCACGATACTTATTCCAGAAAACGCAGTGAACGTACCGCTAAAAATAAATGCTTTTGTTTTTTCAATTTACTGTAACTGAATGGAGATATCTGTAGTCTTCGAACGTCAGTCAGTAAAATGCTCACTCCCTCCTTTTCTTTCATAGGCCACGGTGTTAAGGGAGGGGACTGTGTGATAATGTGATAAACAATATGTTGGATTGACCAACAGCGTCCCTTACAGTCCAGAATCAGTAATAATATATGGAAGTGTAGAAGTACTTTTGGAAAGTATTATATCTTTGATTATATTTAATATCATCAAAACACTCCCAAAACAATTTTAAACCATATCTAATAGAAATACTGACATTACAAAAATAATCAAACACTGATTTTAGTGACATGCTTTTGTGTAAATAACTTTAAAATCTGTGAATAAGAACAGCATCACAGGACACTTCAGAAAAAATAAGTAAAATCATGGTTCAGTCAAGCGTTAAGAAATAAATTGCAAACAGATTATTGAAACATCTGTAGATAATCATGAATGGGAGCAATGAGAAGACTATGTTTGATAAACACTAAGATAGAGTCTTGTATGTCACACTACCAACAGTGGATGGATGCATATTAAGACACTGCAAGTGACCACGATGTTGAAGCACACTCATGATGTTTAACCCCCCCCCCCCCTCCCCCGACATTCTTGGTCCCTGTTTACACAAAATATGACAAAGCAATATCGGAATGAAATAATAAAACACCCTATTACCGACCAACAATAAAAAGTAATACAAGTTTTTTGAAGTTCTGAATATAAACACAAAATGCAGTAATAATAGATACAAAGTAAGATGCTGTCCATGGTGCTGAAAATGACAACAGAGCTTTGAAAATGTCCTTTTCAGTGGACCCAAAAATATGAAGAAAGAGGGAGACAAAGATAGAAAAGCAAAGCAATATCTCCCAACTAACCTCTAGAGGAGAGTGTGGTTCATCCAGGATGTTCTTCTCACTCTGTATCTGCTGCATCGTCGCTGTAGAACTGGGGTCCATTATCAGCACGTTCTGACTACCGGCTCTGCCGAACTTACAGTCACTCTTTCTGGAGTCAGTCGTCCTGCACACTTCGTAATTGTACACGTGTTGGAGAGTCCCTGTCCCCAAAGTGTCCGAGTAACGTGGTGGATAATATGGAATCACAGGGAGGTTGGAGTGATACATGATGCGAGACTGTCTCCATCTGTAGATCTTCACTGATATAATAACCACTAAACACGTGATGAATAGGAAAAAAACTACAGCCAGAGCCAGCACTAAGTAAAAAGTCAGGTTGTCGTTGTACTCCTTGTCTTGTGTAAAGTCAGTGAACTCCGACAGCACTTCAGGGAAGCTGTCCGCCACCGCCACGTTAACAATGACTGTAGCTGAACGAGAGGGCTGCCCGTTGTCCTCCACTATAACGGTCAGTCTTTGTTTCACAGCATCTTTATCAGTGACTTGGCGGATAGTTCTGATTTCTCCATTCTGTAAGCCCACTTCAAACAGCGCCCTGTCTGTGGCTTTCTGCAGTTTATAGGAGAGCCAGGCATTCTGTCCAGAGTCCACATCAACAGCCACCACTTTAGTCACCAGATAGCCCACATCTGCTGAACGAGGCACCATTTCAGCCACCACAGAGCCACCAGTCTGGACCGGGTACAGAACCTGAGGGGGGTTGTCGTTCTGGTCCTGGACTATTATTCTAACTGTAGCCACCGAACTCAGAGGAGGAGATCCAGCATCGCGAGCAGTCACGTTGAATTCAAACCACTTGATCTGCTCATAATCAAGCGATCTCACTGCATGAATGACACCATTATCTGAATTTATGGACACTAACGACGACACTGCAACCCCATTAATCTCTTTTTCCTCCAGAAAATAAGAAACCCGGGCGTTTTGGCCCCAGTCCGCATCACTAGCACTGAGTGTAAACACAGAAAATCCAGGAGAGTTGTTCTCTGGTACAGTCTTACTGTATTCTGATTTATCAAATCTGGGTGGGCTGTCATTCACATCAGAAATTTTTACATTGATGTTTTTACTGCTAGACAGAGGCGGGGAGCCATGGTCAGACACAGTTATGGTGATATCATGTTCAGGGATACTCTCTCTGTCTAAGAAGCTCTCAGTCACTATGGCGTAGTATCCCGTTAATGAAGACTCTATTTTGAAAGGTACGTCAGAGTTAATGGAACACTTGACAACACCGTTACCATCAGAGTCTTCATCATCGACGTTAACAACAGCTATAGTTGTACCTGGGGGAGAATCTTCAGATATCGAGTTGGAAAATGACATGAGCTGTATTGTAGGGACGTTGTCATTCTCGTCAATTATTTGAACAATAACTTTACATGTATCAGTAAATCCTCCGTGGTCACTAGCCTGAACATTTAGTTGATAAGTCTTAGATTTTTCAAAGTCAAGTTTACCTGCAACTTTAATCTCTCCTGTTTTGACATTTACTTCAAAAAGCTGCTTCGCCTGTTTGGCAACATGAGCTATAGAAAAAGTTACCTCCCCGTTGATCCCTTTGTCCGCATCATTTGCGCTAACAGTGGTTATCACTGTTCCTTCAGGAGAATTTTCTTTGACATCTGCTTTATAAACAGGCTGGCTGCACACTGGCGCATTATCGTTAGCATCTAGCACAGTTATACGAATACGCACTGTCCCTGATCTACGTGGCTCACCGCCATCTGAAGCAATCAGCACGAGAGTGTGAGTCTCCTCTTTCTCTCGGTCTAACGGGGTTTGTAGAACCATTTCGATAAATCTGCCTCCATCTGGTTGGCTCTGTACTTCTAATTTGAAGTTATCTAAAGGTTTCAGAACGTATTTTTGAATATCATTAATTCCAACATCAGGGTCGTCTGCACTCTCCAATGAGAAGCGCGTCCCTGATGCAGCATTTTCAGCAATTTTCAAGTGGATTTCCTCCTTTGGGAACGACGGGCTGTTATCATTTATGTCTATTACCTCCACTGTCACCCGATAAAGCTGGATTGGATTTTCTAGAATGACCTCGAAGCTGAAGCTACAGGGCGTCGTCTTTCCACACAGTTCTTCTCGGTCGATGCGCTCTTTAATAACAAGGGTGCCTTTGTCTCGGTTTAAATCCACATACTGTCGGCTTCCTTTTGTAATAATACGAGCTTTACATGATATGAGCCTCGCCACATCCAAGCCTAAATCTCTGGCAATATTTCCAACAACAGACCCTTCGGCCTGCTCCTCCGGTACGGAATACCGAGCCTGAGCAGTCACCGAGCTCAGCTTGAAAAGACAAAGAATGACAACCAGTGCTGGCCATCGGCCTCTGGCAGCGATTATCCACACACGATCCATCAGAAATCCAAAGGCGCAGTGATGCTACTCAATGCAAAACCGATGCAAAAAAAAAATAAAATCCATAAATTGAAAAGATATTGATATATTCAGCGAATAAAGTCCGAGAGGAATTCCACACTGAAATCCTTGACAGGCCAGAGCGCCGTATCACCAAGCAGTGAAACACTGAATGGATTTAAAGGGGTGGACCGCTGCACTGCCTGTTCAGACAACTAGTCTGTGGTGTACCAACAGCGGCAATTCGAGCCCATCCACGGTAATGTATGTCTTCACAGTATTGGGATACGTTTAAAAGTTACATTCAAAAAGTAAGGACAGCTTTCAAATTAATAATGAAAAAATCTACCAAATGAATATCAATTTATAAGAGAACTAGGAAGGAAGCCTATGCTCGTATATGCTGACGAGGTCCTGTGATACAAAAGCATCTAAATTGTCAAATGAAAAATAAATGGGTAAAATTCCACGAAACTTTTATTACGTTGCAATCACACTTGTTACTTTGTGATCAAACTTTGAGTATCTGAGAATAAATTACAATGTAAACCATTGTGAATGTTAAAGAAAATAGTGAAATTTGAGTAAAAAAAAAAATTCATAAAGGGGAAAAGTGACAGGTCTCGTATTATCTTTATTTTTCAAATTCAAGTGTCTTTTCAGCACCTTTTTTCCGGTCCCACAATAGCTGCTTCCTTAACAAATTGAGTTAAATATTATTCTCATCAGAGATTAACAACACTTAAATTGAATTTAAACAAATGTTGATGTCACTTCTGATTAAGGTTTTAACTGTAACTGTTAAATATTTTCTTAAAATGTGTGCACAAGTCAGCCAGAAACAGCAGACAGACTGGCTAGTGTGGTTTTATCTTTAATAGTAATTTTGAAGTGTTTTTAAAGTTGTGTCAGTATATTTTCAATCTAAAACATCATAGATTTCCATGAACCAAATTTGATGAAGAAAGTTTCTTTAAACTCGATCGTTTCAGCACCACAGACAGCAATATAAAGTCATGACTGAAAGACTTGGATTTAATTCTCAGCACTTTGATATAATAAAAAAAAGTACAAATTAAAAAAATTAAAAAAGAGATCAAAAGTTTAAAATATCACTCACCAAAGTTGACAATTGAGAACAGTTGCCGGATAGTTGCTTGTTCGCTTGCGTTGTATCAGTCCCGGCTCCATCCACACTCATTAAACTTTGACTCATCGGTTCCATATATTTCATGTCAGTCTTCCTGGAGTCTGTCGTCCTGCACACCTCGTAATTGTACACATGTTGGAGAGTCCCTGTCCCCAAAGTGTCTGAGAAACGTGGTGGATAATATGGAATCACAGGGAGGTTGGAGTGACACATGATGCGAGACTGTCTCCATCTGTAGAACTTCACTGATATAATAATCACTAAACACGTGATGAAGAGGAAGGAAACTACAGCCAGAGCCAGCACTAAGTAAAAAGTCAGGTTGTCGTTGTATTCCTTGTCGTGTGTAAAGTCAGTGAACTCCGACAGCACTTCAGGGAAGCTGTCCGCCACCGCCACGTTAACAATGACTGTAGCTGAACGAGAGGGCTGCCCGTTGTCCTCCACTATAACGGTCAGTCTTTGTTTCACAGCATCTTTATCAGTGACTTGGCGGATAGTTCTGATTTCTCCATTCTGTAAGCCCACTTCAAACAGCGCCCTGTCTGTGGCTTTCTGCAGTTTATAGGAGAGCCAGGCATTCTGTCCAGAGTCCACATCAACAGCCACCACTTTAGTCACCAGATAGCTCACATCTGCTGAACGAGGCACCATTTCAGCCACCACAGAGCCGCCAGTCTGGACCGGATACAGAACCTGAGGGGGGTTGTCGTTCTGGTCCTGGATCAGGATTTTTACAGTCACGTTGCTACTGAGTGGAGGAGAGCCTCCATCCTGCGCTTTGACAACAAAGACGAGCTGTTTGATTTGCTCGAAATCAAATGAACGCACGGCGTGCACAACTCCGCTTTCTGCATTGACAGAGACATATTCAGAAATTGGGGACCCACCGATGTTAGTGTCCTCCAGAATATAAGATATGCGGGCATTTTGGTTCTCGTCGGGATCTTTAGCCCTGAGCGTGAGAACAGAAATACCTGGCGAGTTATTCTCTGGGATAAAGCTATTGTAAACACTTTGTGAAAAAGCTGGAGCGTTATCATTCACATCAGAGACCTTTAAATGAAAAGTTCTTTTTGTTGAAAGAGGAGGCATTCCTGCATCTGTCGCAACAACAGTGACGTTATAGTCTGAAACACTTTCACGATCTAGTACAGTATCTGTTACTAAAGTATAGTAATTCCTTAAATTGGATTTAATCTTGAAAGGTGCATTTTGTTCTATTCGACAATTTACTTGTCCGTTATCAGCTGAATCGAGATCTTTTACATTGATGATGCCAATAGTTGTCCCAGGTGGAGAGTCCTCTGACACAGGACTAGTGAATGACATGATACTTATGGTGGGGGCGTTGTCATTAACATCAATTACTTCAATTATAACTTTACTCGAATCCGTTAAACCTCCTTGATCTTTTGCTTCAATTCTCAGCTCATATTTTTTGTCCTTTTCAAAATCTATCGGACCCGAAACAGATAATACCCCAGAGAATTGATCTATGGACAACAAATTGGCTATATTGCTCTTTGCGTTTGAAATGGAATATGTGATGTAACCATTTGTTCCACTATCTGCGTCACTAGCATTAACAATAACAATATTAGTGCCTACTGCTGAATTCTCTATGACCGTAGCCTTATAAACAGACTGGTTAAAAATGGGAGCATTGTCATTTGCATCTAAAACCTTTATGTCTATATTTACGGCGCCAGATCTCTGTGGATTCCCACCATCTACTGCTATAAGCTTTAAAGATAGATGGGGCACCTCCTCTCGGTCCAACTGCTTCTGAAGCAGCATTTCTGCATATTTACTCCCGTCTGGATTTACATGCTGCTTTAAAACAAAATTATCGTTCGGGGTTAAAACATAATTTTGTAGTCCATTAACACCAACGTCGGGATCCTCTGCACTGTCAAGCACAAATCGTGCCCCAAGGTTAGCGGACTCGCTGATGTCTAATACAATATCTGTTTTCTTGAATACCGGAGGATGATCATTCACATCTAAGACTTCAATTGTTATCGGGTGTAGCTCCATAGGATTTTCTAATATCACCTCGAAGCTGAAACTACACGGCGTTGTGTCTCCGCAAAGCTGCTCCCGGTCTATTCTCTCATTCACCACTAAAATCCCTTTGTCTGTCTTCAGCTCGGTGTACTGGATGCTGTCTCCGGTCACGATACGGGCCCGACCAGAACGGAGCCGTTTGAGATCCAAACCAAGGTCCTGTGCTACATTACCGATTAAGGAGCCCTTCTTCATTTCCTCTGGGATTGAATATCGGATATGTCCGGACACCATATGATTGACATAAAAAAGGAGGAAGAGAACCTGCCAGTTCTGTCCGCAGCCAAAACGCCATTTTACGCAGCGGGTGTTGGGGAGTATTCCAAATGCCATTGCGAAAGAAAGCACGAATCCAAACACGATACTTAATCCATCAAAATACAGTGTACGTAGCGCAAAAGATAAATGCTGCTGTTTTTTCAATTTACTGTAACTAAATGGAGATATGTTTTCTACAAACGTCAGTCCATATAATGCTCACTACCTCCTTTACCACCATAGGCCACGGTGTTAAGGGAGGGGACTGTGTGATAATGTGAGATAATATGTTGGATTGACCAACAGCGTCCCTTACAGTCCACAGTCAGTAACAATATGCAATACGGAGGTGTAGAATTACTTTGGAAAGTAATACATTTTTGATTACATTTAATATTATCAAAATACTCCCAACTTAATTTTAAATGTCCACCAGAAATACTGTCCTGACAAAATAATCAAACACTGATTTTAGTGTCATGCTGTTGTGTAAATAACTATAAAATCTGTAAATGAGAACTGCATCACAGGACAATTCAGAAACACTAATTAAATCATGGTTCAGTTAAGCGTTAAGAAAAAAAATGAAACCAGATTATTAAAATTACTGTTGATAATCATGAATGGGAGCAGTGAGAAGACAACGTTTGATAAACACTAAGATAGAGTCTTGTATTTCACATCACCAACAGTGGATGGGTACGTATTAAGACACTGGAAGTGACCACGATGTCAAAGCAAAGTCATGATGTTGTAAACAACAACTACATTCTTGGTCCTTGTTTACACAAAATGTGGCAAAGCAATGTATGAATGAAATAATAAAACACCCTATCACCAACCAACTTCAATAAGTAATCATCATTTCTTGAAGTTCTCAATATAAACAGAAGATGCAGTAATAATGGATACAAAGTAAGATGCTGTCCATGGTGCTGAAAATGACAACAGAGCTTTAAACTTTTCCTATTCAGTGGAACCACAAATATGAAGAAAGAGGGAGACAAAGGCAGAAAGGCAAAGCAATATCTCCCAACTAACCTCTAGAGGGGAGTCTGGTTCATCCAGGATGTTCTTCTCACTCTGTATCCGCTGCATCGTCGCTGTAGAACTGGGGTCCATTATCAGCACGTTCTGACTACCGGCTCTGCCGAACTTACAGTCACTCTTTCTGGAGTCTGTCGTCCTGCACACCTCGTAATTGTACACGTGTTGGAGAGTTCCTGTCCCCAAAGTGTCCGAGTAACGTGGTGGATAATATGGAATCACAGGGAGGTTGGAGTGACACATGATGCGAGACTGTCTCCATCGGTAGATCTTCACTGATATAATAACCACTAAACACGTGATGAAGAGGAAGGAAACTACAGCCAGAGCCAGCACTAAGTAAAAAGTCAGGTTGTCGTTGTACTCCTTGTCGTGTGTAAAGTCAGTGAACTCCGACAGCACTTCAGGGAAGCTGTCCGCCACCGCCACGTTAACAATGACTGTAGCTGAACGAGAGGGCTGCCCGTTGTCCTCCACTATAACGGTCAGTCTTTGCTTCACAGCATCTTTATCAGTGACTTGGCGGATAGTTCTGATTTCTCCATTCTGTAAGCCCACTTCAAACAGCGCCCTGTCTGTGGCTTTCTGCAGTTTATAGGAGAGCCAGGCATTCTGTCCAGAGTCCACATCAACAGCCACCACTTTAGTCACCAGATAGCCCACATCTGCTGAACGAGGCACCATTTCAGCCACCACAGAGCCACCAGTCTGGACCGGATACAGAACCTGAGGGGGGTTGTCGTTCTGGTCCTGGATCAGAATTTTCACAGTCACGTTGCTACTGAGTGGAGGAGAGCCTCCATCCTGCGCTTTGACAGTGAAAATGAGCTGTTTGATTTGCTCAAAATCAAATGAACGCACGGCGTGTACAACTCCGCTTTCTGCATTTAAAGAAACATATTCAGAAATTGGGGACCCACCGATGTTAGTGTCCTCCAGAATATAAGATATGCGGGCGTTTTGGTTCTCGTCGGGATCTTTAGCCCTGAGCGTGAGAACAGAAATACCTGGCGAGTTATTCTCTGGGATAAAGCTTTTGTAAACACTTTGTGAAAAAGCTGGAGCGTTATCATTCACATCAGAGACCTTTAAATGAAAGGTTCTTTTTGTTGAGAGAGGAGGCATTCCTGCATCTGTTGCAACAACAGTGATGTTATAGTCTGAAACACTTTCACGATCGAGTACAGTATCTGTTACTAAAGTATAGTAATTCCTTAAATTGGATTTAATCTTGAAAGGTGCATTTTGTTCTATTCTACAATTTACTTGTCCGTTGTCAGCTGAATCAAGGTCTTTTACATTGATGATGCCAATAGTTGTTCCAGGAGGAGAGTCCTCAGACACAGGACTAGTGAATGATGTGACACTTATAATGGGGGCGTTGTCATTGACATCTGAAACTTCAATTATCACTTTACTCGAATCTGTTAAACCTCCTTGATCTTTTGCATCAATTCTAAGTTCGTATTTTTTATCTTTTTCATAATCAATAGAACCTGTTGTTAAAATGATACCAGTTTTGTCCTCAATCATAAAGAAATCACTAAGACCACTGTTGAGATCTGAAAATTGATACGTTACAATACTATTTGTCCCGAAATCTGCGTCACTGGCATTAACAGAGGTAACGTAGGTATCTCTGGGAGAATTTTCAGTCACCGTAGCTTTGTAGACAGATTGATTAAATACAGGTGCATTATCATTTGCATCAAGAACCGTAATTTCTATATTTACTGTACCAGACCTCTGCGGAGTTCCGCCGTCTACAGCTATTAGCTTTAGAGACAGATGAGGATTCGTCTCTCTGTCTAAAGGCTTCTGAAGCACCATCTCTGCGTACTTCTTTCCATCTGCATTCGAGTTTTGTTTAAGAACGAAATTCTCATTCTCGGTCAAGAAATATTCTCGGAGTCCATTAACACCCACATCTTGGTCTTCAGCACTCGCCAAGGAAAATCGAGCTCCTGTATTAGCTATTTCACTGATTTCAAAATGGATGCTATTTCTTTTAAAGGTGGGCGAATGGTCATTTATGTCTGTGATTTCAACTGTAATTGGATGCAACTCCATAGGATTTTCTAAAATCACCTCGAAGCTGAAACTACACGGCGTTGTGTCTCCGCAAAGCTGCTCCCGATCTATTCTCTCATTCACCACTAAAATCCCTTTGTCTGTCTTCAGCTCGGTGTACTGGATGCTGTCTCCGGTCACGACACGGGCCCGACCAGAACGGAGCCGTTTCAGATCCAAACCAAGGTCCTGTGCTACATTACCGATTAAGGAGCCCTTCTTCATTTCCTCTGGGATTGAATATCGGATATGTCCGGACACCATATGATTGACATAAAAAAGGAGGAAGAGAACCTGCCAGTTCTGTCCGCAGCCAAAACGCCATTTTACGCAGCGGGTGTTGGGGAGTATTCCACATGCCATTGCGAAAGAAAAACGATCCAAGCACGATACTTAATCCATCAAAATATAGTGTACCTAACGTTAAAGATAAATGCTGCTGTTTTTGTATTTACTGTAACTGAATGGAGATATCTGTAGTCTTCTAACGTCAGTCAGTAAAATGCTCACTCCCTCCTTTTCTCTCATAGGCCGCGGTGTTAAGGGAGGGGACTGTGTGATAATGTGGTAGATAATATGTTGGATTGACCAACAGCGTCCCTTACAGTCCAGAATCAGTAACAATATATGGAAGTGTAGTACTTTTGGAAAGTAATATATTTTTGATTATATTTAATATAATCAACACACTTCCAAAATCATTTTAAACCATATCTAGCAGAAATACTGCAATGACAAAATAATCAAACACTGATTTTAGTTACATGCTTTTGTGTAAATAACTCTCAAATATGTGAAAAAGAACTGCATCACAGGACACTTCAGAAAAAATAAGTAAAATCAAGGTTCAGTCAAGCGTTAAGAAAAGAAATGCAAACAGATTATTGAAACTTCTGTAGATAATCATGAATGGGAGCAATGAGAAAACTATGTTTGATAAACACAGATAGACTCACATTTCACTCTACCAACAGTGGATGGTTGCATATTAAGACACTGGAAGTGACCACTGAAGCAAACTCATGATGCTGTAAACAGCAACTACATTCTTGGACTGTTTCCACAAAATATGGCAAAGCAATGTATGAAAGAAATAATAAAACACCCTATCACCAACCAAGAATAAAAAGTAAGCACAAATTCTTGAAGTTCTAAATATAAATACAAGACTAGTAATAATGGATACAAAGTAAGATGCTGTCCGCGGTGCTGAAAATGACAACAGTGCTTTAAACTTTTCTTTTTCAGTGCAAACAAAAACTATGAAGAAAGAGAGAGACAAAGGCAGAAAGGCAAAGCAAGATCTCCCAACTAACCTCGAGAGGGGAGTCTGGTTCATCCAGGATGTTCTTCTCACTCTGTATCCGCTGCATTGTCGCTGTAGAACTGGGGTCCATTATCAGCACGTTCTGACTACCGGCTCTGCCGAACTTACAGTCACTCTTTCTGGAGTCTGTCGTCCTGCACACCTCGTAATTGTACACGTGTTGGAGAGTCCCTGTCCCCAAAGTGTCCGAGTAACGTGGTGGATAATATGGAATCACAGGGAGGTTGGAGTGATACATGATACGAGACTGTCTCCATCGGTAGATCTTCACTGATATAATAACCACTAAACACGTGATGAAGAGGAAGGAAACTACAGCCAGAGCCAGCACTAAGTAAAAAGTCAGGTTGTCGTTGTATTCCTTGTCGTGTGTAAAGTCAGTGAACTCCGACAGCACTTCAGGGAAGCTGTCCGCCACCGCCACGTTAACAATGACTGTAGCTGAACGAGAGGGCTGCCCGTTGTCCTCCACTATAACGGTCAGTCTTTGCTTCACAGCATCTTTATCAGTGACTTGGCGGATAGTTCTGATTTCTCCATTCTGTAAGCCCACTTCAAACAGCGCCCTGTCTGTGGCTTTCTGTAGTTTATAGGAGAGCCAGGCATTCTGTCCAGAGTCCACATCAACAGCCACCACTTTAGTCACCAGATAGCCCACATCTGCTGAACGAGGCACCATTTCAGCCACCACAGAGCCACCAGTCTGGACCGGATACAGAACCTGAGGGGGGTTGTCGTTCTGGTCCTGGATCAGAATTTTCACAGTCATGTTGCTACTGAGTGGAGGAGAGCCTCCATCCTGCGCTTTGACAGTGAAAATGAGCTGTTTGATTTGCTCGAAATCAAATGAACGCACGGCGTGTACAACTCCGCTTTCTGCATTTAAAGAAACATATTCAGAAATTGGGGACCCACCGATGTTAGTGTCCTCCAGAATATAAGATATGCGGGCGTTTTGGTTCTCGTCGGGATCTTTAGCCCTGAGCGTGAGAACAGAAATACCTGGTGAGTTATTCTCTGGAATAAAGCTATTGTAAACACTTTGTGAAAAAGCTGGAGAGTTATCATTCACATCAGAGACCTTTAAATGAAAGGTTCTTTTTGTTGAGAGAGGAGGCATTCCTGCATCTGTTGCAACAACAGTGATGTTATAGTCTGAAACACTTTCACGATCTAGTACAGTATCTGTTACTAAAGTATAGTAATTCCTTAAATTGGATTTAATCTTGAAAGGTGCATTTTGTTCTATTCTACAATTTACTTGTCCGTTGTCAGCTGAATCGAGGTCTTTTACATTGATGATGCCAATAGTTGTTCCAGGAGGAGAGTCCTCAGACACAGGACTAGTGAATGATGTGACACTTATAATGGGGGCGTTGTCATTGACATCTGAAACTTCAATTATCACTTTACTCGAATCTGTTAAACCTCCTTGATCTCTTGCATCAATTCTAAGTTCGTATTTTTTATCTTTTTCATAATCGATAGACCCTGTTGTTAAAATGATACCAGTTTTTTCATCAATCATGAACAAATCACTAAGACCACTGTTGAGATCTGAAAATTGATACGTTACAATACTATTTGACCCGAAATCTGCGTCACTGGCATTAACAGTGGTGACGTAGGTATCTCTGGGAGAATTTTCAGTCACCGTAGCTTTGTAGACAGATTGATTAAATACAGGTGCATTGTCATTATTATCAAGAACCGTAATTTCTATATTTACTGTACCAGACCTCTGCGGAGTTCCGCCGTCTACAGCTATTAGCTTTAGCGACAGATGAGGATTCGTCTCTCTGTCTAAAGGCTTCTGAAGCACCATCTCTGCGTACTTCTTTCCATCTGCATTCGAGTTTTGTTTAAGAACGAAATTCTCATTCTCGGTCAAGAAATATTCTCGGAGTCCATTAACACCAACATCTTGGTCTTCAGCACTCGCCAAGGAAAATCGAGCTCCTGTATTAGCTGATTCACTGATTTCAAAATGAATGCTATTTCTTTTAAAGGTGGGCGAATGGTCATTTATGTCTGTGATTTCAACTGTAATTGGATGCAACTCCATAGGATTTTCTAAAATCACCTCGAAGCTGAAACTACACGGCGTTGTGTCTCCGCAAAGCTGCTCCCGATCTATTCTCTCATTCACCACTAAAATCCCTTTGTCTGTCTTCAGCTCGGTGTACTGGATGCTGTCTCCGGTCACGATACGGGCCCGACCAGAACGGAGCCGTTTGAGATCCAAACCAAGGTCCTGTGCTACATTACCGATTAAGGAGCCCTTCTTCATTTCCTCTGGGATTGAATATCGGATATGTCCGGACACCATATGATTGACGTAAAAAAGGAGGAAGAGAACCTGCCAGTTCTGTCCGCAGCCAAAACGCCATTTTACGCAGCGGGTGTTGGGGAGTATTCCAAATGCCATTGCGAAAGAAAAACGATCCAAACACGATACTTATTCCATCAAATTACAGTGTACGCAGCGCTAAAGGTAAATGCTGCTGTTTTTTCAATTTACTGTAACTGAATGGAGATATGTTTTCTTCCAACGTCAGTCCGTAATGCTCACTACCTCTTTTTCTCTCATAGGCCACGGTGTTAAGGGAGGGGACTGTGTGATCATGTCATAGAGAATATGTTGGATTGACCAACAGCGTCCCTTAGAGTCGAGATTCAGTAACAATATATGGAAGTGTAGAAATACTTTTGAATGTAATATAGTTTTGATTATATTTAATATAATCAACACACTCCCAAAATCATTTTAAACCATATCTAGCAGAAATACTGCAATGACAAAATAATCAAACACTGATTTTAGTTACATGCTTTTGTGTAAATAACTCTCAAATCTGTGAATAAGAACTGCATCACAGGACACTTCAGAAAAAATAAGTAAAATCATGGTTCAGACAAGCGTTAAGATAGAAAATGCAAACAGATTATTGAAACTTCTGTAGATAATCATGCATGGGAGCAGTGAGAAGACTATGGTTGATAAACACATATAGACTCTCATATTTCACACTACCAACAGTGGATGGTTGCATATTAAGACACTGGAAGTGACCACTGCAGCACAGTCATGATGTTGTAAACAACAATTACATTCTTGGAAAGCAATATCTCCCAACTGACCTCTAGAGGAGAGTGTGGTTCATCCAGGATGTTCTTCTCACTTTGTATCCGCTGCATCGTCGCTGTAGAACTGGGGTCCATTATCAGCACGTTCTGACTACCGGCTCTGCCGAACTTACAGTCACTCTTTCTGGAGTCTGTCGTCCTGCACACCTCGTAATTGTACACGTGTTGGAGAGTTCCTGTCCCCAAAGTGTCTGAGTAACGTGGTGGATAATATGGAATCACAGGGAGGTTGGAGTGACACATGATGCGAGACTGTCTCCATCTGTAGATCTTCACTGATATAATAACCACCAAACATGTGATGAAGAGGAAGGAAACTACAGCCAGAGCCAGCACTAAGTAAAAAGTCAGGTTGTCATTGTACTCTTTGTCGTGTGTAAAGTCAGTGAACTCCGACAGCACTTCAGGGAAGCTGTCCGCCACCGCCACGTTAACAATGACTGTAGCTGAACGAGAGGGCTGCCCGTTGTCCTCCACTATAACGGTCAGTCTTTGTTTCACAGCATCTTTATCAGTGACTTGGCGGATAGTTCTGATTTCTCCATTCTGTAAGCCCACTTCAAACAGCGCCCTGTCTGTGGCTTTCTGCAGTTTATAGGAGAGCCAGGCATTCTGTCCAGAGTCCACATCAACAGCCACCACTTTAGTCACCAGATAGCCCACATCTGCTGAACGAGGCACCATTTCAGCCACCACAGAGCCACCAGTCTGGACCGGGTACAGAACCTGAGGGGGGTTGTCGTTCTGGTCCTGGATCAGGATTTTCACAGTCACGTTGCTGCTGAGTGGAGGAGAGCCTCCATCCTGTGCTTTGACTACAAGCTGAAGCTGTTTAATCTGCTCATAATCAAAGGAGCGAACGACACTAAGAATTCCAGTTTCAGAGTTTAAAGACACATATGAAGAAACTGGACTACCACTGACCTGTGTGTCTTCTAAAAGATAAGAGATTCTGGCGTTTTGGTTCCAATCAGAGTCCCGTGCAGTGACAGCAAATATGGAAAGTCCAGGGGAATTATTCTCTATGATATAAGCAAAATAGCTATTTTTATCAAATAATGGTGCATTGTCATTGACATCAGAGATTTTAAGATTTAATTTTGTTGAACTAGAAAGAGGGGGAGACCCAAAATCTGTGGCTGTTATTGTTATGTTATATTCTGGGACTGATTCTCTATCAAACTGTTGATCTGACACCAAATTGTAATAGTTAGTTAAAGATGACTCAATTTTAAAGGGAAGTTTTTCATCTATAGAACATTTGATCTGTCCATTGTTCTCAGAATCTGAATCTTTAATGTTCAAGATAGCAATCGTTGTACCAGGAGGTGCATCCTCTGATAGAGGACTAGAAAATGACAGGACATTTATAATTGGTACATTGTCATTGACATCAACGACCTCAAATATAACTTTACTCGTCCCAGTTAAACCACCCTGATCCTTTGCTTCTACCCTCACCTCGTATTTTCTGTCTTTTTCATAGTCTATTTGACCAGACACATAAATTGTTCCGGTGTTTTCATCAATACTGAATATATCTGCTACACTTCCTTTCATTTTAGACAAACTGTATGCAATGATCCCATTTGAACCACTGTCAGCGTCGGTGGCATTTACGGTAATAATGCTTTTTCCCTTCATTGTGTTTTCAATTACGGAGGCTTTGTACACTGATTGGTTAAAAACCGGATCATTGTCGTTGGCATCTAGAACAGTTACATCTATATTTACTGTACCAGATCTCTGTGGTGTCCCTCCGTCAACTGCAATTAATTTTAAAGAGAAATGTGGATGTCGTTCTCTGTCTAAAGGCTTCTGGAGCACCATTTCAACATACATACTTCCGTCTGGATTTGCATGTTGCTTTAATACAAAATTATCATTTGATGACAAAATATAATCTTGCAACGCATTTTGGTCGACATCGAGGTCCTCCGCACTCTGCAATGGAAAACGTACTCCAATTGCAGCTGATTCACTTATGTCAAATCTGATAGGTTTTTCTTTGTTTGGAAAAACAGGAGCGTGATCATTTATATCCAAAACCTCAACAGTTACTCTGTGCAATTCCATTGGATTTTCTAATATTATCTCAAAGCTGAAGCTACACGGCGTCACGTCTCCGCAGAGCTCCTCTCGGTCTATTCTCTCATTCACGACGAGAATCCCTTTGTCTGTCTTCAGCTCGGTATAGTGAACGTTTTCTCCGGTCACGATACGGGCCCGCCCAGACCGAAGCCTTTTCAGATCCAAATCAAGATCCTGCGCCACATTACCGATAACCGAGCCTTTCTTCATCTCTTCCGGTGTAGAATACCTAATTTGACCACCTGCCATGTTCACAACATGAAGCAGCAACACAAGTAGTCCCATTTGCCGTGGCAGTCCACAGAATGATCGCCATCTTAAAGACAGGTGGGTTAGACAACCTACACTCGCCATAATTGGAGGAAAAAAAAAAAATCCCAGAAATAGCTCTGTATCCTTTTAATATATCCGGTAAAAAGGTCCTGGTATATCCGTTTCCTTTCACTAAACACGTCTTCAGCGTTTACATGAAAGTCTGGGAGACCGTGTTCGCCACAATCCTCGATAACACAGAGAGAGCCTTCTTCACTGTATAATCACTCAGGGCTTGGAATGAATGACGAGATAACACAGAAAATATTTTGCTGACCAATAGCGTCCCTTAGAGTCTAAAAGGATCAACTGAGGCTTCAAACACAGCAATAACACTCTAAAGCACACAAGCTGAACATATCTGTATCTACTGTGGAAATCGAATTGGAGATGACCTTCATCACATCATAAGCATGACTTTTAACATGTTTCACGTCTGCAATTGCATAATAATTAATTTTGCGTGAAAATACAATGTAAATAAAATCCTCCACTATCAGCAGAAACTAAAATTGTATTCTCAAACAATTGACCTACTGTGCAATGACCCTACAAGGAGAAAATATAGTGTAAAACTGAACATAGAAGTGAATATACTTTCTGTCTTTAAAGCAGAAAGACATGTTTAGATACAAAAAATGTCATTGGTGACTTCGAAAAATTATTCGGTGGTTTACAAAGTCTCATAAAATACTGATGTACAACTGAAGCGTTTTTTGTGTAAATAGGTTAATGAGTAAATAGTCTGCTATTCAGTATGTAGAGAAAAAGCTGGAAGAATGTTAGAAATACTATGCTGTTATTTTTTTATGTTAATACTCAGCTCTGACATTCTCATCTTGCAGTATCCTGCAACCAGAGTATGTCTTAGAAGAAAAACAATAAATGTTACCTCATGTAAGACATGTTAGGCTGGAACTTTATACATTCGGCATTACTTTTCCCAGTAAGCATTTCTGGAGGAAAAATGTTCAGTAATTGTTTATAGATATTTGTTACAATGTGGTATTTGTAATGATATTTAAAGATGGACCATTTCTTCAATGTAGCAAACTAAAACACTGTCCATGGTACTGACAATTATGTCGTACCAAGCAGCTTATTAACCAATGCAACTAAAGAATGAGAACAAATTATCAACTTCATTTAACTAACCTCTAGAGGAGAGTGTGGTTCATCCAGGATGTTCTTCTCACTCTGTATCCGCTGCATCGTCGCTGTAGAACTGGGGTCCATTATCAGCACGTTCTGACTACCGGCTCTGCCGAACTTACAGTCACTCTTTCTGGAGTCTGTCGTCCTGCACACCTCGTAATTGTACACGTGTTGGAGAGTTCCTGTCCCCAAAGTGTCCGAGTAACGTGGTGGATAATATGGAATCACAGGGAGGTTGGAGTGACACATGATGCGAGACTGTCTCCATCTGTAGATCTTCACTGATAAAATAACCACCAAACACGTGATGAAGAGGAAGGAAACTACAGCCAGAGCCAGCACTAAGTAAAAAGTCAGGTTGTCGTTGTATTCCTTGTCCTGTGTAAAGTCAGTGAACTCCGACAGCACTTCAGGGAAGCTGTCCGCCACCGCCACGTTAACAATGACTGTAGCTGAACGAGAGGGCTGCCCGTTGTCCTCCACTATAACGGTCAGTCTTTGTTTCACAGCATCTTTATCAGTGACCTGGCGGATAGTTCTGATTTCTCCATTCTGTAAGCCCACTTCAAACAGCGCCCTGTCTGTGGCTTTCTGCAGTTTATAGGAGAGCCAGGCATTCTGTCCAGAGTCCACATCAACAGCCACCACTTTAGTCACCAGATAGCCCACATCTGCTGAACGAGGCACCATTTCAGCCACCACAGAGCCACCAGTCTGGACCGGGTACAGAACCTGAGGGGGGTTGTCGTTCTGGTCCTGTATCAGGATTTTCACAGTCACGTTGCTGCTGAGTGGAGGAGAGCCTCCATCCTGCGCTTTGACTACAAGCTGAAGCTGTTTAATCTGCTCATAATCAAAGGAGCGAACGGCACTAAGAATTCCAGTTTCAGAGTTTAAAGACACATACGAAGAAACTGGACTACCACTGACCTGTGTGTCTTCTAAAAGATAAGAGATTCTGGCGTTTTGGTTCCAATCAGAGTCCCGTGCAGTGACAGTAAATATGGAAAGTCCAGGAGAATTATTCTCTATGATATAAGCAAAATAGCTATTTTTATCAAATAATGGTGCATTGTCATTGACATCAGAGATTTTAAGATTTAATTTTGTTGAACTAAAAAGAGGGGGAGACCCAAAATCTGTGGCTGTTATTGTTATGTTATATTCTGGGACTGATTCTCTATCAAACTGTTGATCTGAGACCAAATTGTAATAGTTAGTTAAAGATGACTCAATTTTAAAGGGAAGTTTTCCATCTATAGAACATTTGATCTGTCCATTGTTCTCAGAATCTGCATCTTTTACATTCAAAATAGCAATCGTTGTACCAGGAGGTGCATCCTCAGATAAAGGACTAGAAAATGACATGACATTTATAACTGGGGCATTGTCATTGACATCAAGAACGTCAATGATAACTTTACTGGTTCCAATTAGGCCACCCTGATCCTTTGCCGCTACTCTGACCTCATATTTTCTTTCTTTTTCAAAATCTATCAGACCAGAAACAGAAATCATGCCGATGTTTTCATCAATACTGAATATGTCTGCTGCACTTCCTTTCATTTTAGACAAACTGTAAGATATGAGGCCATTTGAGCCACTGTCGGCATCCGTGGCATTTACTCTTATAATACTCGTGCCTTTCATTGTGTTTTCAACCACAGACGCTTTATACACTGACTGGTTAAAGACTGGAATATTGTCGTTGGCATCTAGAACTGTCACATCTATATTTACTGTACCAGATCTTTGTGGTGCCCCTCCGTCAACTGCGATTAGCTTTAAAGACAAATGGGGACGTTGCTCTCTGTCTAAAGGCTTCTGAAGCACCATTTCAACGTATTTACTTCCATCTGGATTCATATGTTGCTTTAATACAAAATTGTCGTTTGGTGATAAAATATAATCTTGCAACGCATTTTGGTCGACATCGAGGTCCTCCGCACTCTGCAATGGAAAACGTACTCCCATCGCAGCTGACTCGCTTACTTCAAATCTGATAGCTTTGTCTCTGTTTGGAAAAACGGGAGCGTGATCATTTATATCCAAAACCTCAACAGTTACTCTGTGCAATTCCATTGGATTTTCTAAAATCACTTCAAAGCTGAAGCTACACGGCGTCACGTCTCCGCAGAGCTCCTCTCGGTCTATTCTCTCATTCACGACGAGAATCCCTTTGTCTGTCTTCAGCTCGGTATAGTGAACGTTTTCTCCGGTCACGATACGGGCCCGCCCAGACCGGAGCCTTTTCAGATCCAAACCAAGATCCTGCGCCACATTACCGATAACCGAGCCTTTCTTCATCTCTTCTGGTATAGAATACCTAATTTGACCACCTACCATGTTCACAACATGAAGCAGCAACACAAGTAGTCCCATTTGCCGCGGCAGTCCACAGAATAATCGCCATTTTAAAAACATGGTTAGACAACCTACACTCGCCATAATTGGAGGAAAAAAAACAATCCCAGAAATAGTTGTGTGTCGTGTTGATATATCGGGTAAACAGGTCCTCGTATCTCCGTTTCTTTTAACTAAACACGTCTTCAGCGTTTACGTGCAAGTCTGGGAGACCGTGTTCGCCACAATCCTCGATAACAGAGAACCTCCTTCACTGTATAATCACTCAGGGCTTGGAATGAATGACGAGATAACACAGACAATATTTTGCTGACCAACAGCGTCCCTTAGAGTCTAAAAGGATCAACTGAGGCTTCAAACACAGCAATAACACTCTAAAGCACACAAGCTGAACATATCTGTATCTCCTGTGGAAGTCAAAGTGGGTATGCACTTCATTATATTTATGAATTTTAACATGTTTCACGTCTGCATTTGCATGATAATTAGTTTAGTTTAAAAGTAGAAAGTAAAACACCATCTACTGGAAACAAAAACGGAAATTTTATCCTCGAACAATTGACCAACAGTGCACTGACCCCACAGGAAAAAAATATACTGCTAAACTGACTAAAGAAATGAATACAATTGCTATATTAAAAAAAAAAAAAAAAAAAAAACCGACATGTCTAAATGCCTAAACGGTATTGAATGACATCATAAAATGATTCAGTCGTTTACAAGTTCTTATAAGACTTTTTCTAAAACACTCACTAATTGCTCATGAGCATATGTTCGAATGTGATATTGGTATTGACGGTAACAGCAGCAGCATCTCTTAAATGTTGCAAACTGAGACGCTGTCCATGGTACTGAAAACTATGCTGTACCAAGCAGCTTATTTACCAATGCAACAGAATGAGAACATATGAGACAACATCATTTAACTGACCTCTAGAGGAGAGTCTGGTTCATCCAGGATGTTCTTCTCACTCTGTATCCGCTGCATCGTCGCTGTAGAACTGGGGTCCATTATCAGCACGTTCTGACTACCGGCTCTGCCGAACTTACAGTCACTCTTTCTGGAGTCTGTCGTCCTGCACACCTCGTAATTGTACACGTGTTGGAGAGTCCCTGTCCCCAAAGTGTCCGAGTAACGTGGTGGATAATATGGAATCACAGGGAGGTTGGAGTGATACATGATGCGAGATTGTCTCCATCTGTAGATCTTCACTGATATAATAACCACTAAACACGTGATGAAGAGGAAGGAAACTACAGCCAGAGCCAGCACTAAATAAAAAGTCAGGTTGTCATTGTACTCCTTGTCGTGTGTAAAGTCAGTGAACTCCGACAGCACTTCAGGGAAGCTGTCCGCCACCGCCACGTTAACAATGACTGTAGCTGAACGAGAGGGCTGCCCGTTGTCCTCCACGATAACGGTCAGTCTTTGTTTCACAGCATCTTTATCATTGACTTGGCGGATAGTTCTGATTTCTCCATTCTGTAAGCCCACTTCAAACAGCGCCCTGTCTGTGGCTTTCTGCAGTTTATAGGAGAGCCAGGCATTCTGTCCAGAGTCCACATCAACAGCCACCACTTTAGTCACCAGATAGCCCACATCTGCTGAACGAGGCACCATTTCAGCCACCACAGAGCCAGCAGTCTGGACCGGATACAGAACCTGAGGGGGGTTGTCGTTCTGGTCCTGGACACGTACAATAACTGATGTATTACTACTTTGTGGTGGTGAGCCTCCATCCTGCGCTTTTACTCGTATTTTGTACTCTTTGACTTGTTCATAGTCAAGTGAACGCAAAGACTGAATGACTCCACTCTCCGTATTAATGGAGAAAAATGTAGAGACGGGATTTCCATTAACCTCACCATCAATAAGAAAATAAGAGATACGTGCATTCTGACCCTGATCTGGATCAGTTGCGTGGATCTGTAAGAGAGCGACACCTGGAGAATTGTTTTCCATTACCTGAGTGCTGTAAACACATTGAGTAAAAGCTGGAGCGTTGTCATTGATATCAGTAACGTCTAAACCCACAGCCATTTTACTCGATAAGGCAGGGAGTCCCTCATCAGTGGCAGTCAGAGTGATGTTGTACTTGGAACGCTTTTCTCTGTCCAGGTTTTGGTCTGTGACCAGTGTATAATAGTTTCTGAGAGAAGATTTGATTTTGAACGGGAGGTGTTCATCTATAGTTAAATGCACTTGTCCGTTTTTGCCGGAATCTTTATCTTGGACACTAATCAGAGCCACAACTGTGCCAGGAGGAGAATCTTCTGAGATCTTGCCGGAATATGAGGCCATTGTGATGACTGGACTGTTGTCATTCACATCCGCTATCTCGATAAATAATTTGCTGGCTCCCACTACACCCCATGGATCTTTGGCTTGAAGGTTTATTTCGTAATTTGGAGAAACCTCATAATCAATGTTACCGGTGAGTTTAATCTCTCCCGTGTAAGAATTTATTTCGAAAGGAAAGGAGGAAGCCTCCTCGAGGTGCGTGAACGAATATGTAACGTTACCATTGTAGCCTTGGTCCGCGTCTACCGCACTGACTCGAGCAATAATTGTGCCCCGCAAACCATTCTCCATGACAGATGTTTTGTACAAGGACTGTGTAAAAACGGGTGCGTTGTCGTTTGCGTCCAGAACAGATACATGTATCCTTACTGTCCCTGATCTCTGCGGCTCCCCACCATCAACCGCCGTTAATATGAGCGTGTGCTCGCTTTGCTTCTCGCGGTCCAAACCGCTCCGAAGCATCATCTCGGCGTATTTACTCCCGTCTCCTCGAGTATGTTGTTTGAGAACAAAATGTTCGTTCGCTTTTAAAGAGTAACTCTGCAGTGAGTTGATCCCTACGTCAGGATCAGCTGCGCTATCAAGCAAAAATACAGTCCCCGTGGGCGTCGACTCACTAATTTCCAAATTAATTTCCTTTTTGGGAAAAGCAGGAGCATGATCATTCACATCTTGTATTTCGATGGTAATTGAAAACAATTCGAGTGGATCTTCAAGGACAATTTCTAAACTAAAACTACACGGAGATTTCTTAGCGCACAATTTTTCTCTGTCGATTCTTTCATTGACAACAATGTGCCCTTTGTTCTGGTTCAGCTCGACATATTGGTTGTCATCACTTTCGACCAGTCGAGCCCGACCAGAAACCAACCTTCTCACATCCAAGCCCAGGTCTTTTGCAATGTCTCCGACAAAAAGTCCTTTCCTCATCTCCTCCGGTATAGAATAACGAATTTGTCCGCTGACCGCAGCAACAACGCAGTAAAGCAAAATGGAGACTTTCCAATCCAAAGGGGTGCCTTTGCTCCTCAGATTATCCATTTCTGTCCAAGAATATCAGATCCAAAACGACACACTTATCCGTAAATGGGGCAAAGCGTCGATCTCGCCCCCCAATATATAGCCTACAATTTACTTATTTTGTACAGTCTAAAATAGAGCCAGTGGATATATGCACACAGCCGTCGCCTTTTCCCTTTAAAGACGGGTGGTGACTTTGTTTCTGTGACAACCCCAACGTTACACAAGTAGTTTGCTTAGACAACAGCACTACCAACAGTAACCGAGTAAAACAACATCACCAATGTGTGCACCAACGCATCACTGTAGGTCTAGTGTATCCAACATTTCTGTATCCATTACTGTTGCAGAATTTCAACTCTAAAATCCAGTGATTTTCTCAGTGAAAAGAGAAGGGCCAAAATATGACAGCATAAATTGCCACTATTTTTAGAAAAAAATTATGTATCATCGTTAATTTAGTGTATCTTATTATAAAGTGTCACCTCTATGTAAACAGACAAAAATACAAAGGTAAGCCATGTATTGTGCAGGGAAGTGGCTGACAGCAACCACAACTTCCTCTGAACAGCAACCCCAACAGTCTGTGTGAGTGAACTGATTGATTCAATAAACGACATGCTCGGAAAAAATTGTGGACATGCGCACAAACATATAGTAAAATAATACAGTTGCAGAGAGGCAGACAGATACATAAATAAACAGTGCTACATAGATAGAGATATACAGAGAGATAGACAGATAGATAATCGCCTCTCTCCTGATCTAAGCTAACTGATAAATCCAGTGACCTACTTTTGAGCAGTGGAATCAACATCAAAACTACTGCAACACCCATCCACAGGCATGAACTGATGCTGACAAATTTCCCAGCAGTACATTCCATCTCCATGCAGCTAAATCTGCACAGGTAGGATGTATTTTTAATGGGTCACGATAGTGCCATACACCGTCCCCCTGCTCACATATGCTGCCGCAGAGCATAATATTCTGCACATCATGATTGTGCATTATTCAGGTGATGAGTGCACAGCAGCAGCCAGGACTATTAATATTCATGTAGTCAAAAAGCCTCAAGAAGAACCACGTAGCACACACAAACAACAGCAATGTAGCTGCCTGCATTACAAGACTGTTCACAAAAATTAAAACCTTAATGAATATGACTTTCAGATGTGTCTTATAAACACTCCTCATGTACTTAGCTGTACGCAATACAGTTGATATATGGTGAAAAAAGATAACGAGAAAGAGGGAGAGTAGAGAAAAGAGATGTTTTCATAGTTATTGTGGAAGTGGAGTATGGTGTCCATAAGGCTGTCATCCTGACATAACAGAGTGATAAATGGGAGTGTTCTGTGAGATATACAGAGAAAGGAAAATAAAAATGTTCTTACCTAGCAGATCAAAATGGACGTTTCATCAAGGAAGTGCACCCAGGAAAGAAACAAGAAAAGAGACAACAGTTAGTATGTATCCTGAAGAAAAAAACAAAAACAGATCTTGTGACATTCTTTTATATTCATTGTCATGATATTTATATTGACAGTGAAATAATCAATCATAATTGAGGTTGTGACATGTCAAACACTTAGACGGTGTTTAACTGTGTAAAGTCAACAAACTCTTGCATACATGTAATAAATAGTCTCAATCCAAGATGTCCAAGTTGCATAAAGTTGTTTATTTCTTGATTTAAGAGTACTTTGCTGGTTTTGGTAATTAAAATAAAGCTTGTCAATCAAGTGCTCTGACTACCTTGAACTTAGTTGGCAGCAAGCATGTTTTTGGATTACTGCCATCAACATGATCGACTTTGCTTACAACATGGCATTACATTTAGTCCGACCAGGATCTGAAATTGATGTCTACACAATTACTAACTGAGAAATATTGCCTCTGTCTTACAACTCAATACACACAATGCAAAGATGTGCAGCTTTAACGTGTTCCAAAAAATGTCCCACTCTTAGATAGATATCCAAAATGTGTCAGTGGTTCCTAACATTTCATTCCATACTGTGCAGAGGGTGTTTCTATAAAACACCCACCATTTTCAGAAACACTGACACGTGGTGCTTGTCAAAAATATATAACAATACTATTAAACTGCCATCCTTTTCTATCATTCTTCAGTATTGTCAACCACACTGTTAAATGAGTGTTCTTGTGACCTAGATAAACAAAAACTAAGCACTGCTTTTTCCTCCCCTCCTGCCATGGCTGAAATTAGGAGCACAAATGGTCCTGCAGCTATAACAGAAACAGAAACGCATGAATTCACAAGGCGATTCTTTTCACGACAAAACCTTTCTGCTTCACCGCTGCGACAAGTCAGTGAACTGCAGGAAAACACACACATACACACTTTGTGACACAGAAAAACAGATGCACCCTCACCAGTTTAACTGTTGTATAAGACTCTAACCACTGACCTGAGTGCAGCTCAGAACTCTTTTTTGCTTTTTAACATTCATACCTTAAAACATATTATATTTTCTGTTGTTAAAGTAACTTCAAAATTGCTTTTCTTTTGTACTCCTGTTGTCTCTTGTTTTTACTGTGGTATGTTCCATGTTGTATATCTGAAACTTAATGCTAATGTGACCTTAGTCTAACACATTTGACATAAATAACGAATAATAGCAATACCTCCATGGTGTCGACAGTTTCGAAATGTATATTACACTGTAAAATAACATGAATGCACAAGCAATGCATTGTCACAAGACAATTACCTGTCACTCAAAAGTAATGTCTAATTAATTGTTAAATTGTAGTTTTTATTTCATAATTATCTGTACATATTTATTTAGTATGATAGTGATTTACATGCGATAGGGAGCTATATTTGTGCTGCACAAGACATGCTGATAAACATTAGATATAAACAGCTTATTGAAAATAGTGTGGATATAATGTGCAATCTGCCTATCCAAAGTGCTCTTGTCTTTTAAGTTATTATATTTAAGATGCTGTCAAACAAAAACCTGAAAGAAACACTCACGAAAAGTGTATTGCATCCCAACTTCTGTAAGAAGCACAATTAAAGTGAATAATGCAAATCTGGTAGACAGTTGCAAAGGAGAATAAAGTTGCAAAACTTTTAAAGACTGTCCGCAATAAACATATTGAAAAAATATTTCAGAAAATTGACCTGATGATTCATCAGGCCTTCATGTCTTCATTAATAACGTTTGACTGAAAATTAAACCTTTTCAATAAATTGAATGCTGACAGTGAAGCTGGTCTATACATTCTCTTCTATGAAGCACATATGAAAGAGATAATTGCCTTGAAACAAAAGCCAACAAACAAACAAATAACAACAAGCTGCCTGTAATTTCAAGCTTTCAACAATGTGTTGGTGTGTAAGCTGACACACATCGTAGGAGATTTTTTTGTATTTAATTATTTGTTATTATGATCACCATAACGGCAACCAAGAAAAACAGGAACAAGTTTTTCTTTTTGTCCTTCACTCATGTTCTTTAGAAATTATATATATATATAAAGTAATTAGTCACTGGAAAAAGGAAACAGAATTTATTACACAGGTTTATTTTTCATTAAATGCATATGGTTACACATTCTTCTATTCATTGCATGTAGTTCAAAGCTTTTATTGTGTCCCAGCCACAGGAAATCTTGTTATTTTCTGAAAAACATTAATGTAACATTACCAAAACCTGTCTGTGGTGCATTCCAAGTCAAAAATTTACTATATATATATTTTTTTTTTAACATAACATAAACAGAGGCTACAACAAATATACCATAAACAAAGCAAAAGAGTAACAGCTACATCAACTCAACACAATTCTCAGAAGATAAAATTATGAACATAGAAATCAGAAATGTTGACCATGCAGTTTTAATTAGAGACAAATCAGCTCATGTATTTGAATGATTATATCCTCTTTTAAAGTAACAGTCAAATGTTTACGTAAAATGTTTAAGGGGAAAGAGAAACTCCTAGCTTGTTTTTATATCATTAACATTTCTGTTTTGGTTAGCATGAAGATATTGAGGGGAAATGAGGAGTGAGGTTGGCTGGCATAAAATGTCATTTTTGTAATGCAACAAATTTTGGGAGATCATTAACTAGTGACAGACTAGATCAATGAAAAGAGAGAGGAAGTTACCATAAACAACTTCCCACTGAAAATAATTTCAGCCTTTGATAAAAACTGTCATCAAGCATACAAAATATGTGTTGATAAAATAATTACTTTATTTTTGCTTCTGTGATAATATTTTTGGAAAATATGCCAGAGGTGTAGGTCTATCTACAAGGTTAAGATTGTGTTCAAGGTCAGGTCGTGCAGGAATGAACTTGAGGTCATATATGCCTACAAAACTACAATAACAAGATGCATTGATAAAATATCCATGCACAAATACTTTTGTAGAAAAGAAAACACACTTCAAACATAGACAATCACTTCATGTATATTTCTAATAATTGTATAGAACCATAAAATAAATGCAATTATACGGTATTTGATAGTCAGAAGGTCATAATTAAATTCACAGCACAAGGGTTATGTTACACCATAAGCTATGGCCGACTATTATTTGACCACGTAACACGGATGCGGTGCCCCTGCCCTCACTTTCAGGCTACCTCTGTCTGCACTGATGCGCCTGAGTGTGTTCTTCTGATAGGCTGCACTTCTTTTCTTAAGTGTGTCAGTGTCTGTATTTGATCCGAAGCGGAAATCGCCTCTCCACGACCCAGTGGTCAAGAAAGGGTCATACCGATCATCTTTCAGCAAGGTCCCGCAACGGCTGAAATCTGTAAAACTGGGGGTGCAGTAGGTCGTGGGGAAAACGGGGAGACTAGCTGCGGTTGACCGGTAAACGTAACCACGCCGGCAAAGTTGAAAATAAAACACTCCGCTGATTAAAAGGATGAAAAGAGAAGAAACGGCAAACAGAGCGATGATCAAATACAGCGTTAAGTTATCGCTGTCCTGCGATTCATCTGCGAACTCAAAAAGTTCGCTTAAAACAGGTAGCCCGTCACCAAGCATTATGCTGATCGTCGCAGTGGCGGAGAGAGAATCGGGCCCGTTATCTGTCACTAAAACTACCAGAGTTTGTTTCGGTTCATCTTCTTCCATAAATGTTCGCACCGTTCTGACTTCTCCTGTGTGCAGATCTACCATGAACAGGTTAGGCTGCGTGGCTCTGATTATTCTGTAGGAAAGCCAGGCGTTATGACCAGAGTCAGCGTCCACTGCTACCACCTTAGTAACCAAGTAACCTCTCGGCGCCTTAATTGGCACCATATCTTCAGCGATGAACCCGGTTGTCTGAACAGGATACAGAACAACAGGTGGATTGTCATTTAGGTCCTTGATAAAAACATTCACAGTGCAGGTGGTGGAAAGTGGAGGCCCGCCTCCGTCTCGAGCTATCACCTTAATTTGGAAGTAAGCTGACTGTTCGTAATCAAAACGCCGTGATGTGAAAAGCTCCCCTGTATCTGAGTTGATGGTAAGGAAAGATGACGCTTCTGAGTTTGTGTCCTTTGATATCTGGTATAGTATTTTAGCATGAGATCCATCGTCACCGTCCTCTGCTTGGACTTTCATTACAAACGTGCCAACTAGTTGGTTTTCCAAAATGTTGGCATTGTACTCGCTCTGCATAAAAGTCGGGGGGTTATCATTTACATCAATAATCAGTATTGCTATAACTTTGACACTAGAGAGTGAAGGCGAGCCCGCATCTGTGGCCGTGACTGTGATGTTATACTCTGGTTGGAGTTCTCTGTCTAGGATTCCGTCAGTCACTAACATGTAATAGTTTTTTACCTCTGACGCTAATTTAAATGGAACATTGTCTGAGATTGCGCACGTGACGCGCCCACTGCTTCCAGTGTCCGGGTCATAAATATGAATCAGAGCAACCATAGTCCCTGGTTTAGAGTCCTCGGCCACGTTAGCAGAGGCTGATTTTATTTCGATCACAGGCCTATTGTCGTTCACGTCGATGACATCAATAATAAGTTTACAGTGAGAGGCCTGGCCGCCACCATCTTTAGCCTGAACATCCAGCTCATGCGAGCTGGCCTCTTCATAGTCAATAAGACCTGCCACCCAAACTTCTCCACTGAGAGGGTTAATTTCAATAACTCCTCCCATCTTGTCTGACAGGTGACTGAAGGAGTAGGTTATGTCCCCATAGACACCCTCGTCTAAGTCCGTGGCATTGAGCTTTGCTATGACAGTCCCTACGGCCCCGTTCTCCGGCACAGATGCTTTGTAAATTCGTTGGCTGAAAACTGGGACATTATCATTGGCGTCCAAAACACGGATAAGGATAGAAGCAGTTCCTGATCTGACTGGATTTCCGCCGTCAATTCCATTGATTTTCAGTACATGCTCAGCTTGTGCCTCCCGGTCCAAAGCCTTTTTCAGAACCAGCTCTGGATAAGCATTGCCGTTTATTTGGGTACTCATTTCCAGTGTAAAATGATCATTGGGGCTCAGTTTATATTCACAGACAGAGTTGGTGCCCAAATCGGGGTCATGCGCGCTCTCTAAGGGAAAGCGCCTCCCCAGAACTGTGGATTCCACTAAATCTAGTTGTATTTCCTGTGCAGCGAACAACGGGCTGTTGTCATTTATATCTGCAATATCCAGAACTATGCTGAATGCTTGAAGGGGATCTTCAAGTAAAAGCTGATACTGCAGGATGCAGGCAGTCGCTTGCGCGCAGAGCTCCTCTCGGTCTATCCGTTGGCTGATGAAAAGATTGCCGGACGCAGTGTCCAGTTCACATAGCTGGCTTGTTCCTTCTGCAACAACACGGGCTCGACGAGCATCAAGCTCCGTCACCTTCAGCCTCAGATCCCGGGCAACATTCCCGATAACCGAGCTCCTCTTCATCTCCTCTGGAAGAACATAACGGACTTCGCCAAACGAAACACCAAAAACGAGGCTAAATAATAAAAAATGCAGCGACCATTTTAAGTTTATTCGATGATCCATTGTTAAACATGCTTTCAGACAGAGATCACCTATCGCCATCATAGCTAAATCCTTAACAAATACATCCAAAATCGAACTGAAAATGCTGCTGTAATCCAACGGTTCCCTGCTTCTCTGCTGAGTTAATCATGCTCTATTAGGAAAGCTGTCAGCTCGAATTCCTCTCTCTCTATCCCCATTTCACCATTGCTTTCTCTCTCTGACTCTCTCACTCTCACTCACACAGGCGCACACAGGCGCAAACAGGCGCAAACAGGCGCGCACAGGCGCGCGCGCGCGCGCACACACACACACACACACACACACACACACACACACACACACACACACACACACACACACACAAGCACACACAGTTTCTCCCTCGCTCCCTCACACACCGACGCAAACACAACTGCGCATGCATACAGCCCTCGGCTCTAACCCAATACTCTGGTTCCACTGACACAGATAGAGTGAGACACGAGCATCCATGAGTCAGACATTGTAAAAGAGCGTCACCAAGAGATTGAGAGAATAATTGCAGCGGTTTTCAGCATTATTTTGAGGAGGTTATCAAAATAAGGCCACGCAAATTCAGCTTCTGGGAACTCAACGTTATACGATATGAATATTGTCATCAAGTATGAAGCAACTGGGATGGACACAGTGAAGGAAAGACCTAAACAGTGTCATGTAAATCTTCCTGGAACTGGGGTGGGCTTGCAACACCACACTCACTCTATTATAAAAGCGGTAAGTTGAAAAACTACCTCCTTTGTCACTGAAGAGGATGAACTATGACTCCAGTTCCTTTCTGGATTTGTTTCCTGCACCAGAGTTACGTCTACAAAAATATCACTGGGGCATAATTATCCAAGACTCAGACACATTCTGATTCAAGAAGCTGTGGTGGGGGTCAGATAGCTAACATTACTTGATTATATTAATTCATATATATATATATATATGTGTGTGTGTGTGTGTGTGTGTGTGTGTGTGTGTGTGTGTGTGTGTGTGTGTGTGTTTAGCTATATTTTTTAACCTATTATAGGTTCTTACACAAGCTTCTAAACACAATCAGTATTATCTTATTTTTTAATTGTCTAAACGTAAAAATAAGATTAAAAAAAAAAAAAAACGGTCCATGCAGGTTAGGATGAGTCTCATGTCAAGGGACGGAAAACGACTTACATTCAATTGAACAGCAAATTATATTACTTGAAAACTAAATCAAAGACAGCAACAATAAAGGGAAAAATTAAGAATAAAATGGCATTCAAATATATGTAATAACTCAAACTCACAAAAAAGTGGCAACAGAAGTAATGACAGATCAAGTGACCGAGAAGTGTTCAGCACCAAGGACAGAGACACCAGCCATAACGTTCAGATATTCTTGTGGTTATAATTAGACATAATAGCAAAGTGCACTTGCGTGTGCGTGTGTATTTAAAAAACAAAATGTTGAATACGTTTTACACATCTGGGACAGCTTATATGAAGCATGTTCCTACCTCAGGAGAAGCATCGCAATCTCCAAATACATCGGCAAAGTCTGATGGACTTTTCCTCAGAGTCTGGTCAGCAGGCAGCGTGTTTTCATTGTAAGACGTCACAAACTTAAAGTCACTGGTTCTAGAACCTGTTGTCAGGTAGGCGTCATAGTTGTAAGCGCTGCGTAAAGTTCCTGTGCCGTCAACATCTGCGTAATTAGGAGGGAGATAAGCGCTGGGGATGGCTACTGCTCCGTCAAACAACAGTCTGGGCTTTCTCCTGCGACAAAACCTCACACCGAGAATGATGATGATGAAGGTCAGAAAAAAGGTGGACACAGATACCAGCGCGATGATCAGGTAAGAGGTCAATTTGGAATTCTTCTCATCATAAGAAATATCTTTCAGTTCTGGCACCTCAGCCAAATTATCAGAAATAAGTAAATATATGGAACAGGTGGCAGACAGAGAGGGCTGTCCGTTATCTTTCACTGACACAATAAGGTTCTGTTTCATGCTGTCAGATTCAGAAATGTCCCGCTGGATCCTGATCTCTCCGCCGTGGACACCAATAGTGAAAAGTCCCGGATCAGTGGATTTGACTATATGATAGGACAGCCAGGCGTTCTGTCCGGAGTCCGCGTCCACCGCTATCACTTTGGACACCAGAGAGCCTCCGTGTGCAGATTTGGGGATCAGCTCGGTCATGAAGGAGTTGCCCTCCGGGGCGGGGTACAGTATCTGAGGAGAGTTGTCGTTCACATCCGATATGAACACACTGACAGTCACGTTGCTGCTGAGCGGAGGAGAACCGTTGTCTCTGGCCATCACGTGGACTTTAAAACTCCTGAACTGTTCATAATCAAACGACCTCACAGCGTGGATCACCCCCGTGTCTCCGTTAACAGACAGATAGGAGGACACCGGGGCACCGTTCACCTCACCAGGTAACAGAGAATAAATCACTGTACCGTTTTGTCTCCAGTCGGGGTCTCGAGCAGTAACGGAACATAAAGTGGAGCCAGGTTTGTTATTTTCAGTCACATATGTGCTGTACGACTGTTCCTCAAACACAGGTGGGTTGTCGTTGATGTCAGCTACAGATAACTGAACAGTTTTAGAGGAGGACAGAGGTGGAGAGCCTTCGTCAGTGGCAGTGATTGTAATGTTGTAATCAGACACTAGTTCACGGTCCACTTGTCCTGTGGTCACCAGAGAATAATAGTTTTTAATAGACGGGACCAACTTAAAAGGGACACCCTGCTGAATGGAGCAGCGGACCTGTCGGTTATTCTCAGAGTCTCTGTCCTGCACGTTAATGATGCCCACCTCTGTACCAGGTGATATGTTTTCTGGTATAGGATTGGTCAGTGATTTCAGATTTACAACAGGAGCGTTATCATTGACATCAGTAACAGAAATCATTACCTTGGCGTAAGATGACAGCCCCAACCCATCTTTAGCTTTAACACGTATTTCAAATGATGTGGTTGTTTCATAATCGACAGAGCCAATTACTCGTATGTCACCTGCTTTACGATCAATACTAAATATCTTCTTCACCTCTTCACTAACATGTCCAAAGTCATAAGTCACCTCTCCATTGACTCCCTCATCTGCATCAGTTGCGCTCACTGTAACCACTACGGTGTCTAAAGGAGAGTTTTCAGGCAGACTGGCTTTATAAACGGCCTGACTGAACACTGGGGCGTTATCATTAGCATCCAGCACAGTGACGTGTATGACTACTGTACCTGATCTCTGAGGGGAGCCACCATCTAGAGCTGTAAGGAGCAAATTTATTTCTTGTTGTTTTTCACGATCAAGCTCTTTATCAAGAACAAGCTCTATTGTGTTTCCAGTAACAGCCAAAATGAAATGATCGTTCTTTTTAAGGCTGTACTGCTGAACTGAATTTTGTCCTACATCCTCATCGTGCGCCTCCTCGATCACATAACGAGCTCCCCTCACTGCCGACTCTCGAATTTCTAAATTGATCAATTCTTCGTTAAATTGCGGCGAGTTGTCGTTAATATCTTGGATGTGAAGGCTAATGCGATGGAGCTCGAGAGGATTCTCCAATACGAGCTCGTGTTTCAAGACGCACGAAGCCTTTTCGCCACAAAGCCCCTCTCGGTCAATCCTGTCGGCCACAACCAGTTCTCCGTTGTTCAGGTTTATGTCACAGTAACGTTTATCAGTCCCGTCGGTGTCGATGCGGGCTCTTCTGCTGGACAGCGCGCCCGTCACCAGCCCGAGATCCTTGGCAATATTTCCAATAACTGATCCTCGTTTCATCTCCTCTGGGAAAGAATAGCTCATGTCTCCATATGCGACATAGAACCAAGAAACAAAGAAATAAATCCAGCACGTTTGGAACAATATTATTTTCGGCTCCATCATTAACGACAAGTTAAAAACAGGTTGAAGAATGAAGAAAAAACAACACGAACAGCAACTCCAATTCCAGGGTGGGTGTCCGTGTCTATACGCAATAGAACTAAAATTTGTGTCCACACGAAAGGACGGAGCAATTCAAACATCTTAAGGCTGGTGTAGAGCGCCACCGTGAGTTAGGTTAACAAAACCACTGACACGTAATAATTACACGAAACATACAAACAATGTGTTCGTAAAAGTTCGTTTTGTTTATATATATAAAACTGAGACTACTTTCTACGTCTTTAAATCCCCCGTTTAAACTTGTTGGTGGTGTTTCCAACTCAATCATTCGTTTATGTCAAGTCAATCAATGTTATTGTAAAATCCAGTCCTCCAAATTGCACTGAGTTTTCAAAGAAACAAAAAAAAAAAGGAATGTATATATATTCAGTTTGACAGCCCATTTGCTCTGTTTAATTTTATATCTTGTACAAAAATCACTTTCAGAGACATGCTGCATATTTTCATGCAAATGCTTCAAACATGAGCTCAAAAGCTTGACATGAAGGAGATTTGTGAGCACGACTCATACTCGACTGAGGGTCTGCAGCAAACAAACTGTTAATTAAATGCAGAGTTTGAATATTTGTTTTGATGCAGGAGCAGAGTGATAAAATGTCCTTTATAAGAAAGAAAAAAAAAAACTTCATGCAGACAAATTCTCTGTTGGATTTCTCTTTTTGTTCAAGAAAAAAAATGCCACAACCCTCAATGCCCACTTGTATTTCTGAAGACAGACTTCTATAACACTGTAGATCTACAAATACAATGTTGATTTAAAGTGGTTACCAGACCTTACTATGCCATATCCAGTTGAAGCAGACATTGCAAAGAAGTAGAACACTTCCCGAGATAGCGGATACAGCTTTTCAGTGAATATCAACAAGACAACAGCAGCTGCATTAAATCCAGCCCTTACTATGATGAAGATAATAACACAACCAGATAAAGCAGCAGACCCTAGACACAATTAATGAAGACTAATCACTGAAAAGAAACTCAATATACAGAACAAAATCATCAGAATTGCTGATACCAGAATCATCACACTTGCAAAACGATGTGGCTTACCTGGCAGGGAAAACACCTCATTCTGTCACCATGATAGAGGAACTCTACCCCTGTGTAACTCAGACAGCACTTTGGTGACTTCTATTCTGTTAAGTGACACCTTGAGAAAAAGGTGTTATTGGTCTACAGCACCAGAGAAAATAAGGATCTTCACAGTGAAGTAAAGTCACATGAAAAGAAGCTCAATTAAACAGATGTTAAAATAAATTACAATGGACTGAATTCAAACATAATTGCCTAAAGTAAGGACCATTTACCTAAAGATCCAGCACTGGACAATATGCATCAGTCATTCAGTGTATATAAATTAGTCTCCTTGATATCATTTACACAAATTCCCAAGACTTAAGCATAAGACAAATATGTACATTAACCTTGTTCATGTGGCAGACAATTCTATCCAAAGATACATACAAAGGACAAATAATCTAGGCCACTAGATCAAGAAGGTACAAAGAATAAGTGTCACAAAGTTCAGTTTGAAATTTCACCCGACAAGTGGCACAAGGTTGCAGATGTATGAAGTGAAGACATAAATGCACAAGAAGTGAGATGTTTTTAGTTGCTTTGTGTGTGTGTGTGTGTGTTTAAGAGGAGAAAGCCATAAAAAGAGATGACTGCGACAAACATTTAGCACAACAGTGTCATACTGAAAATGATATGATAGCAAGTATTAACATTCTGAACACGTATCGGAGAGAACAACATAGAATGTAGTTGGCACAGGTAGAATCTGTCAAACTTAATCACTGAAACTCAGTGACATGGCACCATTTACGCTCCAGCTGATCAGCAGTGCAAAAGTTACTTTTATTGAAACTTCAGTAATAATTTCACTACAGCACTGCATGCATTTTTTTTTCAGATGTTATGAGATATTGTATTACACTAGTGCAAAAGTTAATAAAAGCTTTTGATAAGATTAGAGGAATAAACATACAAGAAATGAATGTGACTGTCAAAACTTCAACTGAATAATAAACTGACTTTATGCTCACCAAATACCCATAACGTCGTAAAATATAATTCCCAACTAGGTGCACAATATCCATGATATTAATCTAACTTGCTTCATGGAGCATTTGAAAATGTAACTCAACAGGAATTTATCTAATAAAACTAAAGTCATACCCTGACAATATAGAAATAAAAGTGACTATGCTGAAAATAAACGGATTATCGAAACAAACAAAAAAAGCTTCTTAAGGATGCTAATTGAAATTAAAGAACCTTTTGCATTAGTTCATTTAAAAACTAACAGACGCAAAAGGACAATTATACACAGCGTAAGTTGAAAGCAATATCTTGAGTTTAGAAATTAAATATGAACTTTATTCAAATGTTTGAAAGTAGATGTGCATGGGATTGTTTTTCTAAAACTTTTGATAAAATTATTGCATGTGAATTCAAGCCTCTAAAAAGCCACCCATATCTCCAAACGCACCAACAAAGTCTGTTGGACTTTTTCTGAGAATCTGGTCAGTATGTTGTCATTGTGAGGTGATACATACATAAAGATACCGCCATCATATTTACTTGCATGATTGTAACTCTTAGAAAAGTACTGATAAATTATGTGACATGACTTTTGTCAGTACAATTTCAAAAGCTACAATAATTCAAAGTCTTTTGGAAAATTGTAATAATGACTGTATATGATGGTTCAAACAAATACTGTCAAGGAAACGTAGTGGGATTTGTGAAATCAAAACTAAATCATGTCAGAGGACTGTCTGTTTAAAGTTATTTTTATGTTTGAAAATCAATTTCACAGGCAAAACTATTCATTCCTGAAAAGACCCTTCTAATTCTCCAAACTCATAAGGTCTGTTGTTATTGAAAAAGCTACATGTCCATACTATAATACCTGAAGGCAATAAGTGACACCGGTTCCTACCTCAGGAGAGCTATCACAATCAGCAAAGGCATCAGCGAAGTCTGATGGACTTTTCCTCAGAGTCTGGTCAGCAGGCAGCGTGTTGTCATTGTAAGACGTCACAAACTTAAAGTCACTGGTTCTAGAACCTGTTGTCAGGTAGGCGTCATAGTTGTAAGCGCTGCGTAAAGTTCCTGTGCCGTCAACATCTGCGTAATTAGGAGGGAGATAAGCGCTGGGGATGGCAACTGCTCCGTCAAACAACAGTCTGGGCTTTCTCCTGCGACAAAACCTCACACCGAGGATGATGATGATGAAGGTCAGAAAAAAGGTGGACACAGACACCAGCGCGATGATCAGATAAGAGGTCAATTTGGAATTCTTCTCATCGTAAGAAATATCTTTCAGTTCTGGCACCTCAGCCAAATTATCAGAAATAAGTAAATATATGGAACAGGTGGCAGACAGAGAGGGCTGTCCGTTATCTTTCACTGACACAATAAGGTTCTGTTTCATGCTGTCAGATTCAGAAATGTCCCGCTGGATCCTGATCTCTCCGCTGTGGAGACCAATAGTGAAAAGTCCCGGATCAGTGGATTTGACTATATGATAGGACAGCCAGGCGTTCTGTCCGGAGTCCGCGTCCACCGCTATCACTTTGGACACCAGAGAGCCTCCGTGTGCAGCTTTGGGGACCAGCTCGGTCATGAAGGAGTTGCCCTCCGGGGCGGGGTACAGTATCTGAGGAGAGTTGTCGTTCACATCCGTTATGAACACACTGACGGTCACGTTGCTGCTGAGCGGAGGAGAACCGTTGTCTCTGGCCATCACGTGGACTTTAAAACTCCTGAACTGTTCATAATCAAACGACCTCACAGCGTGGATCACCCCCGTGTCTCCGTTAACAGACAGATAGGAGGACACCGGGGCACCGTTCACCTCACCAGGTAACAGAGAATAAATCACTGTACCGTTTTGTCTCCAGTCGGGGTCTCGAGCAGTAACGGAACATAAAGTGGAGCCAGGTTTGTTATTTTCAGTCACATATGTGCTGTACGACTGTTCCTCAAACACAGGTGGGTTGTCGTTGATGTCAGCTACAGATAACTGAACAGTTTTAGAGGAGGACAGAGGTGGAGAGCCTTCGTCAGTGGCAGTGATTGTAATGTTGTAATCAGACACTAGTTCACGGTCCACTTGTCCTGTGGTCACCAGAGAATAATAGTTTTTAATAGACGGGACCAACTTAAAAGGGACACCCTGCTGAATGGAGCAGCGGACCTGTCGGTTATTCTCAGAGTCTCTGTCCTGCACGTTAATGATGCCCACCTCTGTACCAGGTGATATGTTTTCTGGTATAGGATTGGTCATTGATTTCAGATTTACAACAGGAGCGTTGTCATTGACATCGGTAACAGAAATCATTACCTTGGCGTAAGATGACAGCCCCAGCCCATCTTTAGCTTTAACACGTATTTCAAATGATGTGGTTGTTTCATAATCGACAGAGCCAATTACTCGTATGTCACCTGCTTTACGATCAATACTAAATATCTTCTTCACCTCTTCACTAACATGTCCAAAGTCATAAGTCACCTCTCCATTGACTCCCTCATCTGCATCAGTTGCGCTCACTGTAACCACTACGGTGTCTAAAGGAGAGTTTTCAGGCAGACTGGCTTTATAAACGGCCTGACTGAACACTGGGGCGTTATCATTAGCATCCAGCACAGTGACGTGTATGACGACTGTACCTGATCTCTGAGGGGAGCCACCATCTAGAGCTGTAAGGAGCAAATTTATTTCTTGTTGTTTTTCACGATCAAGCTCTTTATCAAGAACAAGCTCTATTGTGTTTCCAGTAACAGCCAAAATGAAATGATCGTTCTTTTTAAGGCTGTACTGCTGAACTGAATTTTGTCCTACATCCTCATCGTGCGCCTCCTCGATCACATAACGAGCTCCCCTCAATGCCGACTCTTGAATTTCTAAATTGATCAATTCTTCGTTGAATTGCGGCGAGTTGTCGTTAATATCTTGGATGTGAAGGCTAATGCGATGGAGCTCGAGAGGATTCTCCAATACGAGCTCGTGTTTCAAGACGCACGAAGCCTTTTCGCCACAAAGCCCCTCTCGGTCAATCCTGTCGGCCACAACCAGTTCTCCGTTGTTCAGGTTTATGTCACAGTAACGTTTATCAGTCCCGTCGGTGTCGATGCGGGCTCTTCTGCTGGACAGCGCGCCCGTCACCAGCCCGAGATCCTTGGCAATATTTCCAATAACTGATCCTCGTTTCATCTCCTCTGGGAAAGAATAGCTCATGTCTCCATACGCGGTATGCCAAAAAAGAAGGAAATAGAAGCTGCACAACTGAAGCGCGATAACTTTTGAATCCATCGTCTATGTTGAGTGCCTAATAAGTTACAAAAATCAAAGCTTCAAGCATAATTCAAAGACCTAACACGAATGGCAAAAGCAAATCAGCGCGATTGTGCCTTTATCTGGAGCAGTGAATGGGCGTCCAAGACCTTCAGTCCATAAAGGATAGACACTAAATCATTTAAGGCTGGTGCATAGCGACACCGTGAGTTAAGTTTGATGATAACACTGGCTCAAAAGTTCTTCTAAAACAACATTTAAATTGATTGTAGCCTACATAACTTTGTTAGTTATTCCTCTAATAAAAACAGAAGGTCAATTCACATTGGTGTTTACAACATTTGCAACTACAGTCACCCACAATCAGTAAGGAGACCATTTCAAAAAGTACTACTCCAATGAGTTAAGTCCAATAAAGAAAACCTGCACTTTTTTATACCATACTTATATATGTAACATACATATATTCAAAGTCTTGTAAATGAGTTGAAGCTGCCAAACTGTCAGAGCCACCACACTTAATAAGCATGCCTTGTATTTAAAAATATGAACATCTACTATGGAAAATAATATTTTTCAGATGCAACAACATTGCCAAGCACATCAACTACTCTTGAGCATATATCTGCATCTCAGCTGTAAATAGACAATTACCTAATAATCCTGTAAAAGGGGGTGTTGATTTCAATGTATGTCATTCTATCTCCATTACATGTGTCTGAGAAGAAGATCAGATTGTAGTCAATCTCCAGTGTATGTGGTCTGGGAAAATATGCACAACTGAAAGGCTTCAGTCACCATAACCATGACTGAGCTGATATTTTGGCAGAGAGAGAATGTTGTATTCAATATGCTTTTGCTAAAGTAAATTGCAGTCAAAATGTAGTTGGACGGACATGACTGCAGAGAGCGGTTATTGATATTTATCTAAAACTATGTGAATGTTTGTAACACCACCCCTTAGTTGCCATAAAAGTTTGGTACTGAACACTTATCTTCCGTAGGGGTGAGAAGTGCCCCATCTTTTTTCCACCATAAATTTCAGGGTAACATATCTACAAAAACCTTAAAAAGTACTGCAGTTCAAGACAAACATTTGTGTACAGTGTGTGGTGTTGTCAAATTCATACCTTCTCCTGACCAAGTACTTTCTCAGCCCCACACATCACTCAAACTACTGACTTGCATTCATAACATTGCGTGCAAAACAGAGTTACGTAACTAAATCCAATGCATGAGTTTCACTGACTGAACTATACTGCAAGTTTGAAGGCATTTGCTGTATTACAGAGTTTTAATCACTCCTAAATTAAATACACTTGGATTAAATCCATGCCTGTAGTGTCTATGTAACCAGAATAATTTAATCTGGGATTTTAATTATTATGTTTTGGAACTATGTTACTGTCCACTTAAGTAGGGTCGACAGGTTGTCATATAGCCGTTTTCCTCTGTACACAGAAAAGTGCGAGGAGAGTCATCTCTTCCTTAATATACTGTCTTTGTTACTCCATGCACAGAGATCGATAGAAGTGATCATCCATCTCTCAATAGAGGATCTTTTTTTTTTTTTTCCCGTCGTCTGTGCTTCGGTGTGGTAGGAGTTGTGAGCAGGATAAGATTAATCAGATTCCGCTAAAGAAAAGTTCACAACTTTAAATTGAATGTTGAACGACGAGCCATTGAAGAGCTTCAGTTTCGCCAACAGATCCTTAGAACTTTGAACATTTGATATCCTGGTGAGTTTATTGAAGTTCAATGCTTTTTTTTTTTTTCTGTTGCATGCTAGCTTCGTTAACAGGAATGCTCGACGATATTTAGAAGTACGTTGTGTATTTTGCAAAAACCAGTCAGGATAAATCTGAAGGGGATACAGAAAACATTCCTGAAGAGGTAATGATTGTAATTGAATGCCTTGAGTTATGCATGTTCGCTAATTAGTTGTTATATTGTGTGTGATGTTTACAGCCATGCGGGTTGCAGGCCCAGTTGAGTAAATTTAATTAGTAATGAACTATTGTCCTGCACATGTGCATAGGCTGTTTTTAATTTTTTTTATATATAATAGCTTCTTCGTTGGAACCAGAGGTACCGTCCATCCACCGTCCTGCCTGCCACCACTCACCCCATCTTCATCCATCTTACGGTCTACCTTCACCTGAGAGAATCCTCATCTCAGCTGGACATCACAGTTCATCTGGAGTCCATTTCGCTGGACATTGTTGTGCACAGGGGGGGCGGTAGGACATTTGGGAACTCAACTCTTTCTTTTATACCTTTTTTTTTTTTCAATTTCGTTTATTCCTGAGACCTCAGAGGTTTTTGATTTTCATATTACCTGCTTAGACACTTTTTGATGTGTGGAATTGTCAATTTGTTGTAGTAGTGGTTATTGTATTGTGTTCTAATTAAACCTGTTGTTGTAAGTGTAATTCGGGGTGGGTATTTCTTGTCTGTGCAGCAGTCAGACGAGTGATAGATTAACCAGTCTCCTCATCGAACCTGGATGGGATTTGATAATTCCCCTATTTTCTGTCTATTCTGCACTGCCTCTAAAGCAACAGCTGCACGGGGGTTACATCTAGAAAGGCTGACATCATCTTGTTTGTGACTCGACCCAGCAACGCTGTTTGTGTCACCACTTGGCCTGACATTCAAAAACCAGCTTCAATGTCTTGACAAATATTTCATTTTACAGGTTCGTAATGTGCATGAGGTTTATGAGTTCATATTAATATGTCTAAATTCTGACTAAAAACGTCTATTACCAATGGCTTCGGACACAAAGCTGGCAATAATGAAGAGAACAATTTAATGAAGAGAGCAATTTAACACAAAAATCAAGTCAGAAAAGGACACTATTCAAAGACTAACTACCACAAGCATACACCAAACTGATTTGTAATGACTACAGTTGGTTAAAATCTACACAAGGTGAAAAGAAAACTTGACCAACTTAACTCCTTGTAGCTGTTTCTTAATTCTCAGGAAAAAAAATCTAAATGGATATTTTGTAAAAAAATAAATAAATCGTGAGACAGGATGCAGTTTGGTAGTGAGTATCCCTCAAACATACAGACAGTAGATTGTCAGAATCTAATAAAGCGTCTTTATAGAAAATTCAGAGGCTTCCCCATGTAATCACTACTTTAACCGACACGCTGGAGATATCATCATCAGATAGCCACATGTAACGACGGAGTACATTTTTCAAAGAAACAACTCATTGATTATTCCTCTACATGAATATCTATCTTTAACTGTGGTCATGTCAAACACAACAATCTCAAACGAGACAAAAACAATTAAGCACTTTACATGTTCTTAAAAACAAATGGCTTTCAATATAAAGGCCTACAAAAATGTTGTCTTCCACTTGTAGAGTAGATATAACATAACAGAGGTTTCCGGTCATTCAAGTGATAGAAGGGACTAAAGTCTGAGACCACTTAGAAAATATGACATTTAAATGTACCCCTGAGGTAATCACATAGTTCAAGTATCAAAAAATATTTTAAAACACAAGATGTTATGACAGTAAAGTAAAGACATATTTTGGATTTATGATTATTTCTCGGTCAACAAACAATTTGATTCAAATTTGTGGTGCAGACAATGTTTGAAGAAAAGGTCAGATTTCCTTGAGTTGTAACCTTCCATGTAGCAGAGTTCAGATTACATTCAGGTAGATTTGATCAACTCATCAGGCTTGTGCGAATAAATCAACTCTCAGCCATTGTTCACCTGTTGTATATCAGGCTGAGCCTCAAGTTACCAGCAGAACATTGCTAACAAAGTAGCATTGTTATAATGGAAAAACATGGCATCAGAAGTATGTGGAAGTGTCAGAAGTCAGTGTTATTCTAAGCACATGGGGCTTTGTCAGCATTAAATCAAGGCCAGACTGACAGTTCCTAAGGGGGAAGTGCATCGCACACTATAATACTTTGTGAAAACTGGATCAAGGACCATCAGGCAGAACAAAAGTGAGCACAACATCAGAGGATTAATACATCAATTTTTTGTTCACAGAGAAAAAAGCAACTTCATCACAGATACAGAATCTTTGTGCAACTTCAATTAGCAAAACTACTGTCAAAAGAAGGATGTCCCATACTGGCCTCAAGTAGCAAAGGCTAAACCACTTATCAGGAGGTAAAACAATGCGATGACATTCCATCATTTTGATAATGGAAAAAAAATGTCACTGTAGAATCCAAGACTAAGATTTCTGGCAGTAATGGCATGTAAGGAGATCAATAAGAGAGAGAAAGATACTGCGCCATATCAAAGCTAGAGTGGAACATGGTGGTGGGAAAGATCAAGTCTTGTTACTCTGGAGTTTGACACCTGCACTAAATCTACTCCACCCTGAACAAGGAGGAGAAGCACTGTATTCTTCAGAGACATGCTACAACCTCTGGTTTGCATCTTTGTGGAGAAGAATTCATACCGCAGCAGGATAATGTGCCCAAACATGCCTTAAAACTTTGCAAGAACTACTTGAAGACCAAAGACGACCAAGGATTGCTAACTGTCATGGACTTTCCTCCACTGTTACGTGAACTCAACCCAGTTGAACTCTTATGGGACACTTGAAGGCAAAACAAACACAAATATCCCGGACACAACAAGAAGCTCTTTGAAACATTGTCGAATCATCCTGAAATAATATGGATTATCGGATTTTGTATAAACGTGTGCTGTCCATGCAGCTGTCCTGGCACACAGGACCAAATAAAAAAAATTATGAAATCCAAGTAAGAGATTCCATACCATATATTAAAGCTGATAACTCAGAGTCAGTTAGACTATGGTATCAAGCTGATAGAGATTATTACTGTATTGTTATTAAAGCATTTGTTTCTGCTATGATTTAAGGGTGCAAACAGTTGTATTTGATTTGTTTAGACATAGACCACATCATTCTGTACATCTGTGTTATTATTATTCATGTTTCCACTGTAAAAAATTTAAAAAAAATAACTAACAGCAATACAAAAAATGATGTCTCAAAAATGTACTTTTAACTTTTAAGGAGGACATACACATTCAAAACAGCAGATCCACCATGAATCAACAATCACTAATAAAACCAAAACCAAAAAGCAACTATTTCACACCTCCTTGATAAACTTTGATAACTGTCTTAACTAAGTCTTAAAGAGCAACTGGAATATGATGTGTCATGACTTTTGCCAGTACCAATGAGGCCTATACACTTGATAATAAAGCTGTTTAAAAAAAAATAAAAAAAGACTATGAGATGGGTAAAATTGTAAGTTTACCAAAAATATTAAAAGCAGAAAAAAGTCACAAAAGCTTGGTGGGATTTATGAAACAAAAACTGAATGCCCTTTAAAAACTGCAAGTTTAAATATATTTTTAGAACTAAAATTGGATGCTAAATGCTATGCACAGCAGAGAGGACCCAAAATCGTCAGCAAAGTCCGTTGTTATTGATAAGGCTATATGTCCAGGCATACTATAAAACGTTATGGAAATAAGTGAAACCTGTTCCTACCTCAGGAGAGCTATCACAGTCTCCGAAAGCATCAACAAAGTCTGATGGACTTTTCCTCAGAGTCTGGTCAGCAGGCAGCGTGTTTTCATTGTAAGACGTCACAAACTTAAAGTCACTGGTTCTAGAACCTGTTGTCAGGTAGGCGTCATAGTTGTAAGCGCTGCGTAAAGTTCCTGTGCCGTCAACATCTGCGTAATTAGGAGGGAGATAAGCGCTGGGGATGGCAACTGCTCCGTCAAACAACAGTCTGGGCTTTCTCCTGCGACAAAACCTCACACCGAGGATGATGATGATGAAGGTCAGAAAAAAGGTGGACACAGACACCAGCGCGATGATCAGGTAAGAGGTCAATTTGGAATTCTTCTCATCATAAGAAATATCTTTCAGTTCTGGCACCTCAGCCAAATTATCAGAAATAAGTAAATATATGGAACAGGTGGCAGAGAGAGAGGGCTGTCCGTTATCTTTCACTGACACAATAAGGTTCTGTTTCATGCTGTCAGATTCAGAAATGTCCCGCTGGGTCCTGATCTCTCCGCTGTGGAGACCAATAGTGAAAAGTCCCGGATCAGTGGATTTGACTATATGATAGGACAGCCAGGCGTTCTGTCCGGAGTCCGCGTCCACCGCTATCACTTTGGACACCAGAGAGCCTCCGTGTGCAGCTTTGGGGACCAGCTCGGTCATGAAGGAGTTGCCCTCCGGGGCGGGGTACAGTATCTGAGGAGAGTTGTCGTTCACATCCGATATGAACACACTGACGGTCACGTTGCTGCTGAGCGGAGGAGAACCGTTGTCTCTGGCCATCACGTGGACTTTAAAACTCCTGAACTGTTCATAATCAAACGACCTCACAGCGTGGATCACCCCCGTGTCTCCGTTAACAGACAGATAGGAGGACACCGGGGCACCGTTCACCTCACCAGGTAACAGAGAATAAATCACTGTCCCGTTTTGTCTCCAGTCGGGGTCTCGAGCAGTAACGGAACATAAAGTGGAGCCAGGTTTGTTATTTTCAGTCACATATGTGCTGTACGACTGTTCCTCAAACACAGGTGGGTTGTCGTTGATGTCAGCTACAGATAACTGAACAGTTTTAGAGGAGGACAGAGGTGGAGAGCCCTCGTCAGTGGCAGTGATTGTAATGTTGTAATCAGACACTAGTTCACGGTCCAGTTGTCCTGTGGTCACCAGAGAATAATAGTTTTTAATAGAAGGGACCAATTTAAAAGGGACACCCTGCTGAATGGAGCAGCGGACCTGTTGGTTGTTATCAGAATCTGCATCCTGCACGTTAATGATGCCCACCTCTGTACCAGGTGACACGTTCTCAGGTATGGGGTTAGACAGAGATTTTACATAGATTACAGGTATGTTGTCATTGACATCAATGACATCTACGGTTACCTTTGTGTATGACGATAATCCGAACCCATCCTTTACTTTAACGCGTAACTCATACATTGTAAAAGTTTCAAAGTCAATCGCACCATTAAGTTTGATTTCGCCATTTTTACGGTCAATACGAAAAACTCTCTTCACCTCTTCACTAACATGTCCAAAGTCATAAGTCACCTCTCCATTGACTCCCTCATCTGCATCAGTTGCGCTCACTGTAACCACTACAGTGTCTAAAGGAGAGTTTTCAGGCAGACTGGCTTTATAAACGGCCTGACTGAACACTGGGGCGTTATCATTAGCATCCAGCACAGTGACGTGTATGACTACTGTACCTGATCTCTGAGGGGAGCCACCATCTAGAGCTGTAAGGAGCAAATTTATCTCTTGTTGTTTTTCACGATCAAGCTCTTTATCAAGAACAAGCTCTATTGCGTTTCCAGTAACAGCCAAAATGAAATGATCGTTCTTTTTAAGGTTGTACTGCTGAACTGAATTTTGTCCTACATCCTCATCGTGCGCCTCCTCGATCACATAACGAGCTCCCCTCAATGCCGACTCTTGAATTTCTAAATTGATCCATTCTTCGTTAAATTGAGGTGAGTTGTCATTAACATCTTGAATGTGAAGACTAAAAGGATGCAGTTCCAGTGGATTCTCCAGTACAAGGTCGCGTTTTATCACACAGCTCAGCTTTTCTCCACAAAGCTCCTCTCGGTCAATCCTGTCTGCAACAATTAAATCTCCTGTGCTGAGGTTGATGTCACAATATCGTTTACGATTCCCTGCGTCGTCAACACGGGCATTTCTGGAAGACAGTTTACTCGGGTCCAGCTTAATATCCTTCGCTATGTTCCCAATAAGAGATCCGCGCTTGATTTCCTCCTGAAAGGAATAGCTCGCGTCACCATTCGCACCATGCCACAATAAAAATAAAACGAAGCAGCTGATTTGGCGCCCCATTATGGCAATGCGTTTGGCACACAACAACAGTCCTCGATTAAATTTGAAATTCAAGACGGATTGTGCAGTTGAATCAAAAGACATTCGACAGCACTCCACAGTTAGTCCGACTGCATCGTAGGAACATCAGGAACTGAAACATTATCCTTTCATTGGTCTACGCCACACCAGAGGGTGGATTGGAAATACTTCCCGTCGGCTGGCTAATAGCGACACCACGAGTGGACTGAAGAAATAACAGACTGTATAAAATGAAACATTCAAATAAGTAGAAGTGAAAATATTATCATAGTGCAAGATATATTTTAAAATGATAGTGGAAACGCCTTAAGTGACAAGACATTATATGCAGTCATAACACAGCAGGCAGGAGATGAAAAAAAAAAAAAAAAACGGTTATCAGTTTTGCTATAATTTCCAAAGTCAAACCCCGTGTCAAACGAAATATAAGTAAATATTTTGAGAGAAATTAAAAGAGTAAGAATACGTATAGACAATTAAAATAAAATGATTATAAACTATGTTTCTAACATAATAAATCTCCGACAGACTTCCACACTGGTTACATTAATCAACACCTTCTTACAATTGATTACAATTACTAATCCCACCATCTGAAAAATGTGAAGATACAATCAGATCCTGAAAATGTAAATGTCTTGTAAAAGAAACTGCATAAAATCAGCACTCACTAAAATATTGCCTCGCCGAGAGACAGAGGGAGAGCCTCTGCATGTCAGTGCAATAAAACAAAATACATTTATATTTCACGTGAAATTCAGTCTCAGTGACTTTAAAATGAACACAAAATGAAATAGCAGGAAGTCAAAACGACCGTTACGTCAACAGTCTAGTTGGCCCAAACCATCTGCGACCAATACAAGTTTTTGAAAATAATATTAAGTATTTGAAGTTTTTGACTGAATGTAACAAAAAAACAACAAAAAAACAACATTTCTTGTTCAGAGTAAATATTGAGCCTTAAGTAATCCTCAATAACGTAATATCTGTTTAATTGAAACCTTTCTGGCTGGATTGGTCCAAATCGTTGTAATTGTAGTAGGATATGTAGCAAACAATATTTCGAATGGCTATACAATTTAATGATGATAATTACTGTTCAATATCTTCTTGAGTACTAAATGGTGCAATCCCTTGTCCCTATCAGTTCTTTTCGATGTTATGAAAAATGGTTCATTCTACCACAACTTGTAACTTTTCCATCACATGATTGTCTCGTTTTGAATGACGGGTTGATTGACAGGTTGTCAAATCAAAAATAAAGCCTATATGGAGATTTATTGGACACATTTATTCAGAAGGCTATAGGAGCATAATAGAAAAGCCCAGGGAAATATGAGACACGTGTTCCTACCTCAGGAGAAGCATCACAATCTCCAAAAACATCAGCAAAGTCTGATGGACTTTTCCTCAGAGTCTGGTCAGCAGGCAGCGTGTTGTCATTGTAAGACGTCACAAACTTAAAGTCACTGGTTCTAGAACCTGTTGTCAGGTAGGCGTCATAGTTGTAAGCGCTGCGTAAAGTTCCTGTGCCGTCAACATCTGCGTAATTAGGAGGGAGATACGCGCTGGGGATGGCAACTGCTCCGTCAAACAACAGTCTGGGTTTTCTCCTGCGACAAAACCTCACACCGAGGATGATGATGATGAAGGTCAGAAAAAAGGTGGACACAGACACCAGCGCGATGATCAGGTAAGAGGTCAATTTGGAATTCTTCTCATCATAAGAAATATCTTTCAGTTCTGGCACCTCAGCCAAGTTATCAGAAATAAGTAAATACATGGAACAGGTGGCCGAGAGAGAGGGCTGTCCGTTATCTTTCACTGACACAATAAGGTTCTGTTTCATGCTGTCAGATTCAGAAATGTCCCGCTGGGTCCTGATCTCTCCGCTGTGGAGACCAATCGTGAAAAGTCCCGGATCAGTGGATTTGACTATATAATAGGACAGCCAGGCATTCTGTCCGGAGTCCGCGTCCACCGCTATCACTTTGGACACCAGAGAGCCTCCGTGTGCAGCTTTGGGGACCAGCTCGGTCATGAAGGAGTTGCCCTCCGGGGCGGGGTACAGTATCTGAGGAGAGTTGTCGTTCACATCCGATATGAAAACACTGACGGTCACGTTGCTGCTGAGCGGAGGAGAACCGTTGTCTCTGGCCATCACGTGGACTTTAAAACTCCTGAACTGTTCATAATCAAACGACCTCACAGCGTGGATCACCCCCGTGTCTCCGTTAACAGACAGATAGGAGGACACCGGGGCACCGTTCACCTCACCAGGTAACAGAGAATAAATCACTGTACCGTTTTGTCTCCAGTCGGGGTCTCGAGCAGTAACGGAACATAAAGTGGAGCCAGGTTTGTTATTTTCAGTCACATATGTGCTGTACGACTGTTCCTCAAACACAGGTGGGTTGTCGTTGATGTCAGCTACAGATAACTGAACAGTTTTAGAGGAGGACAGAGGTGGAGAGCCCTCGTCAGTGGCAGTGATTGTAATGTTGTAATCAGACACTAGTTCACGGTCCAGTTGTCCTGTGGTCACCAGAGAATAATAGTTTTTAATAGATGGAACCAACTTAAAAGGGACACCCTGCTGAATGGAGCAGCGGACCTGTCGGTTATTCTCAGAGTCTCTGTCCTGCACGTTAATGATTCCCACCTCTGTACCAGGTGACACGTTCTCAGGTATGAAGTTAGACAGAGATTCCAAGTGTATAAATGGAGCGTTGTCATTTATGTCCGTAATGTCAATAATTAACGTTGCATATGAGGCCATACCCATACCATCTTTAGCACTAATCTGCATTTCATAAGACGATTCCTTTTCATAATCAATAGGGCCAGCCACTTTAACTTCTCCTGTTTTGGGATTCAAAGAGAAAATTTGGTTTTCATCTGAAACATGGTCAATTCCATAAATTACTTCACCATTTACTCCTTCGTCTGCATCAGTAGCACTCACTGAGAGAACAACAGTATCTGAAGGAGAGTTTTCAGGCAGATTTGCTTTATAGACACTCTGACTAAACACTGGTACATTATCATTAGCATCCTGTACATTTACGTGTATGACTACAGTGCCTGATCTCTGAGGAGATCCACCATCAAAGGCTGTAAGCAACAACACAATCTCGTTTTTATCTTCCCTGTCTAATGCTTTGTCTAATACTAATTCACCATATTTTCGTCCACTGCCCTTTGATTTGATATTTAATTTGAAATGCTCATTCTCCTGAAGTGAGTAACTCTGAACAGCATTTTCGCCAATGTCTCCATCATGGGCCTCATCCAACTGAAAACGTGCACCTTTAACTGCCGATTCATGAATTTCCAATTTAAGTGATTCCTCCTTAAACTGTGGTGAATTGTCGTTGATGTCTTGGACGCGGATATTAATACGGTGCAGCTCTAAAGGATTTTCCAGAACAAGTTCCTGTTTTAGAACACACGACGCCTTTTTCGCACAAAGCCCTTCTCTGTCAATCCTTTCTTGTACAATCAGGTCTCCGGTATTTAGATTCACACCGCAGTACTTAACACTGCTGTCCTCCGTATTGATACGGGCCTTTCGAGCGGACAGTGTCCCCAAATCAAGTCCCAGATCCTTCGCGATATTTCCAATTACAGATCCGCCTTTCATCTCCTCCGGGATAGAGTAGCTCACGTCTCCATTGACGGGGTGGGAAGCAAAAAAAACAAAAGCAAGTCCGCAGTGAAGCGCAAATGTGCTGTATCCCATTGTTATGGCGAAGACAACACTGACAGACCGAAAGTATTACAGCTCAAATATATCAACGATACGACCGTGATTTCGTCCAATACACAAACAAGGGCACATAGCAGTCACACACGAGAGACCGCTTTTTCCAACTGCGAACAACAGCAGAATTGAATTCGTGGACACAGAAGGGTGGAGAATGGCTGAGCTTTCGCGTTTACTGGTACACACTGACACCATCAGTATTTTCTGAGGTACAACAAGACAATGAATTATTATTTGGAGAAAAGTTATTTTACGAATAACTAACTCTTACTGAAGAAAAAAAACACCGGCGTTGATTTAATAATTGACTCACTTATAATGGAAAGAAGAAACACTCATATTTAATTCCCCTCTCCCCTACTGGCTTCTCTCTTACTCTCAATACAATTAAGTATATTTCAGTATTTTATGACGTGCAAAAGTCTTTTTCCAGGTTTTCTACAGGACTATAAATTCATATATTGATATTGAATTAAAAATACAAACTCAAAACAAATGGAATAGCACGCCTGTGCGTCTTTTAAATGAAATTGGTAAAAAAGGAAAGCTGTCAAAATTAGTTTTACCGTGAGATATCAAATATAACTGGATTAAGACACGCCATCGACAAGGAGAAATAAATGAAAGTAATTCTTTCATGAGCTATCCCGAAAGACGTGTTGTTGAAGGCAAACACATTCCAATCATTTGAGCAATTTTGGCACCTATTATTTACTAATATCAAGGGGTAGGTAGATTGTTAATTACAAAATCACAGGGGGAAAAAAAAATAACTGCAAGATAAACCATTCCAAGAGTGTAACAAAGGAAGCAGTACATTGCTCCTGAAAATGTATTACTACAGCACAGAGGTTCAGCACCAGGGACAGAGACACAGAGGACAAGCAGCAGCTCCACTTTCAATACTCAGGCAAAGACAAAGAGGCCACGACAACTGAAAAAGCAGTTTTAAGAAGATTAAAAAAAACTACACAAGCTACTAGGAAAGAGGAGTCAAAATCACAATGTGTGTAGTCAAGAATAACAAACTAATAACCATGTATTTAAGTTTGTAACCACTTGTAACATATGAGGAATCAGTCCAATAAAAGGGGAAAAGAATACTAAAGCCAAACACACCTTGTACTCATGAAAGTGAGATGTTATCTGGGTTGTAAAGTTGATAATAGCTTAGACGATATGAAACAGCTGTTCCTACCTCAGGAGAAGCATCGCAACCTCCAAAAACATCAGCAAAGTCTGATGGACTTTTCCTCAGAGTCTGGTCAGCAGGCAGCGTGTTGTCATTGTAAGACGTCACAAACTTAAAGTCACTGGTTCTAGAACCTGTTGTCAGGTACGCGTCATAGTTGTAAGCGCTGCGTAAAGTTCCTGTGCCGTCAACATCTGCGTAATTAGGAGGGAGATACGCGCTGGGGATGGCAACTGCTCCGTCAAACAACAGTCTGGGCTTTCTCCTGCGACAAAACCTCACACCGAGGATGATGATGATGAAGGTCAGAAAAAAGGTGGACACCGACACAAGCGCGATGATCAGGTAAGACGTCAATTTGGAATTCTTCTCATCATAAGAAATATCTTTCAGTTCTGGCACCTCAGCCAAGTTATCAGAAATAAGTAAATATATGGAACAGGTGGCAGAGAGAGAGGGCTGTCCGTTATCTTTCACTGACACAATAAGGTTCTGTTTCATGCTGTCAGATTCAGAAATGTCCCGCTGGGTCCTGATCTCTCCGCTGTGGACACCAATAGTGAAAAGTCCCAGATCAGTGGATTTGACTATATGATAGGACAGCCAGGCGTTCTGTCCGGAGTCCGCGTCCACCGCTATCACTTTGGACACCAGAGAGCCTCCGTGTGCAGCTTTGGGGACCAGCTCGGTCATGAAGGAGTTGCCCTCCGGGGTGGGGTACAGTATCTGAGGAGAGTTGTCGTTCACATCCGATATGAACACACTGACGGTCACGTTGCTGCTGAGCGGAGGAGAACCATTGTCTCTGGCCATCACGTGGACTTTAAAACTCCTGAACTGTTCATAATCAAACGACCTCACAGCGTGGATCACCCCCGTGTCTCCGTTAACAGACAGATAGGAGGACACCGGGGCACCGTTCACCTCACCAGGTAACAGAGAATAAATCACTGTACCGTTTTGTCTCCAGTCGGGGTCTCGAGCAGTAACGGAACATAAAGTGGAGCCAGGTTTGTTATTTTCAGTCACATATGTGCTGTACGACTGTTCCTCAAACACAGGTGGGTTGTCGTTGATGTCAGCTACAGATAACTGAACAGTTTTAGAGGAGGACAGAGGTGGAGAGCCCTCGTCAGTGGCAGTGATTGTAATGTTGTAATCAGACACTAGTTCACGGTCCAGTTGTCCTGTGGTCACCAGAGAATAATAGTTTTTAATAGATGGAACCAACTTAAAAGGGACACCCTGCTGAATGGAGCAGCGGACCTGTCGGTTATTCTCAGAGTCTCTGTCCTGCACGTTAATGATTCCCACCTCTGTACCAGGTGACACGTTCTCAGGTATGAAGTTAGACAGAGATTCCAAGTGTATGACTGGAACGTTGTCATTTATGTCCGTAATATCAATAATTAACGTTGCATATGAGGCCAGACCCAAACCATCTTTAGCACTAATCTGCATTTCATAAGATGATTCCTTTTCATAATCAATAGCTCCAGCTACTTGAACTACTCCTGTTTTGGGATTCAAAGAGAAAATTTGGTTTTCATCTGAAACATGGTCAATTCCATAAATTACTTCACCATTTACTCCTTCGTCTGCATCAGTAGCACTCACTGAGAGAACAACAGTATCTAAAGGAGAGTTTTCAGCCAGACTTGCTTTATAGACACTCTGGCTAAACACTGGTACATTATCATTAGCATCCAGTACAGTGATGTGTATGACTACAGTGCCTGATCTCTGAGGAGATCCACCATCAAAGGCTGTAAGCAACAACACAATCTCTTTTTTATCTTCTCTGTCTAATTCTTTGTCTAAGACTAATTCACCGTATTTTCGTCCACTGCCCTTTGATTTTATATTTAGTTTGAAATGATCATTCTGCTGAAGTGAGTAGCCCTGAACAGAATTTTCTCCGATGTCTACATCATGGGCCTCATCCAGCTGAAAACGTGCACCTTTATCTGCCGATTCACGAATTTCCAATTTAAGTGATTCCTCCTTAAATTTTGGTGAATTGTCGTTAATGTCTTGGACGCGGATATTAAGACGGTGCAGCACTAAAGGATTTTCCAGAACAAATTCCTGTTTTAGAACACACGATGCCTTTTTCGCACAAAGCCCTTCTCTATCAATCCTTTCTTGTACAATCAGGTCTCCGGTATTTAGATTCACACCGCAGTACTTAACACTGCTGTCCTCCGTATTGATACGGGCCTTTCGAGCGGACAGTCTCCCCAAATCAAGTCCCAGATCCTTCGCGATATTTCCAATTATAGATCCGCGTTTCATCTCCTCCGGGATAGAGTAGCTCACGTCTCCATTGACGGGGTGGAAAGCAAAAAAAACAAAAGCAAGTCCGTAGTGGAGCACAAATGTGCTGGATCCCATTGTTAAGGCGAAGATATCACTTACAGACTGAAAGTATTAAAGCTCAAATATATCAACGATACGACCGTGATTTCGTCCAATACACAAACAAGGGCACATAGCAGTCATACACGAGAGACCGCTTTTTCCAACTGCGAACAACAGCAGAATTGAATTCGTGGACACAGAAGGGTGGAGAATGGCTGAGCTTTCGCGTTTACTGGCACACACTGACACCATGAGTATTTTCTGAGGTACAACAAGGCGATGAATTATTATTTGGAGAAAATTTATTTCAGGAATAACTAACTCTTACTGAAGAAAAAAAAAAAACACCGACGTTGATTTAATAATTGACTCACTTATAATGGAAAGAAGCAACAGTAATATTAAATTCCCCTCTCCCCTAGTCGTTTCTCTCTTACACTCAATACGATTAAGTATATTTCAGTAATTTATGACGTGCAAAAATCTTTTCCCACCTATTCTACAGACCTGTAACGTCACATATTGATATTCAATTACAAATACAAACTCAACTAATGGAGTCGCACATCTATGTGTCTTTTAAATGAAATTGGTTAAAAGAAAAGCTGTCAAAATTAGTTTTACCTTGACACATGAAACATAACTGGATTAAGACACACCATCGACAATGAGCAGTAATTGAAAGTAATTATGTCATGAGCTATCCCGAAAAACATATTGTTGAACACAAACACAGTCCGACCATTGGAGTGATTTTGGCACCTATTATTTACTAATATCTAGGGCTAGGTAGATTGTTAGTTACAAAATCTCAGGGGAAAAAAGTAACTGCAAGATAAACCGTTCCCACGGTGTAACAAAGGACCGGTACATTGCTCCTGAAAATGTATTACTACAGCACAGAGGTTAAGTACCAAGGACAGAGACACAGAGGACAAGCAGCAGCTCCATTTTCAAGACTCAGGCAAAGACAATGAGGCTACGATAACTGAAAAAGCAGTTTTAAGAAGATTAAAAACAACAACTTCAGAAGCTACGAGGAAAGAGGAGGCAAAATTGCAACATGTGTAGTTAAGAAAAACAAACTAATAATCATCCATTTAAGTTTGTAACCACTTGTAACGTGTGACAAATCAATTAAATAAAAGGGGAAAAGAATACTAAAGTCAAACACATCTTGTACTCATGAAAGTGAGACATTATCTGGGTTGTAAAGTTGGTAATAGCTTAGATGATATGAAACACTTGTTCCTACCTCGGGAGAAGCATCGCAATCTCCAAAAACATCAGCAAAGTCTGATGGACTTTTCCTCAGAGTCTGGTCAGCAGGCAGCGTGTTGTCATTGTAAGACGTCACAAACTTAAAGTCACTGGTTCTAGAACCTGTTGTCAGGTAGGCGTCATAGTTGTAAGCGCTGCGTAAAGTTCCTGTGCCGTCAACATCTGCGTAATTAGGAGGGAGATAAGCGCTGGGGATGGCAACTGCTCCGTCAAACAACAGTCTGGGCTTTCTCCTGCGACAAAACCTCACACCGAGATTGATGATGATGAAGGTCAGAAAAAAGGTGGACACCGACACCAGCGCGATGATCAGATAAGAGGTCAATTTGGAATTCTTCTCATCATAAGAAATATCTTTCAGTTCTGGCACCTCAGCCAAGTTATCAGAAATAAGTAAATATATGGAACAGGTGGCAGAGAGAGAGGGCTGTCCGTTATCTTTCACTGACACAATAAGGTTCTGTTTCATGCTGTCAGATTCAGAAATGTCCCGCTGGGTCCTGATCTCTCCGCTGTGGACACCAATAGTGAAAAGTCCCGGATCAGTGGATTTGATTATATGATAGGACAGCCAGGCGTTCTGTCCGGAGTCCGCGTCCACCGCTATCACTTTGGACACCAGAGAGCCTCCGTGTGCAGCTTTGGGGATCAGCTCGGTCATGAAGGAGTTGCCCTCCGGGGCGGGGTACAGTATCTGAGGAGAGTTGTCGTTCACATCCGATATGAACACACTGACGGTCACGTTGCTGCTGAGCGGAGGAGAACCGTTGTCTCTGGCCATCACGTGGACTTTAAAACTCCGGAACTGTTCATAATCAAACGACCTCACAGCGTGGATCACCCCCGTGTCTCCGTTAACAGACAGATAGGAGGACACCGGGGCACCGTTCACCTCACCAGGTAACAGAGAATAAATCACTGTACCGTTTTGTCTCCAGTCGGGGTCTCGAGCAGTAACGGAACATAAAGTGGAGCCAGGTTTGTTATTTTCAGTCACATATGTGCTGTACGACTGTTCCTCAAACACAGGTGGGTTGTCGTTGATGTCAGCTACAGATAACTGAACAGTTTTAGAGGAGGACAGAGGTGGAGAGCCCTCGTCAGTGGCAGTGATTGTAATGTTGTAATCAGACACTAGTTCACGGTCCAGTTGTCCTGTGGTCACCAGAGAATAATAGTTTTTAATAGATGGAACCAACTTAAAAGGGACACCCTGCTGAATGGAGCAGCGGACCTGTCGGTTATTCTCAGAGTCTCTGTCCTGCACGTTAATGATGCCCACCTCTGTACCAGGTGACACGTTCTCAGGTACGGGGTTAGACAGGGATTTCAGGTGTATAACTGGGGCGTTGTCATTTATGTCCGTAATGTCAATAATTAACGTTGCATATGAGGCCAGACCCAAACCATCTTTAGCACTAATCTGTATTTCATGAAATGATTTTTTTTCATAATCAATAGCTCCAGCTACTTTAACTTCTCCTGTTTTGGGATTCAAAGAGAAAATTTGGTTTTCATCTGAAACATGGTCAATTCCATAAATGACTTCACCATTTACTCCTTCGTCTGCATCAGTAGCACTCACTGAGAGAACAACAGTATCTAAAGGAGAGTTTTCAGGCAGATTTGCTTTATAGACACTCTGGCTAAACACTGGTTCATTATCATTAGCATCCAGTACAGTGATGTGTATGACCACAGTGCCTGATCTCTGAGGAGATCCACCATCAAAGGCTGTAAGCAACAACACAATCTCTTTTTTATCTTCTCTGTCTAATTCTTTGTCTAAGACTAATTCACCATATTTTCGTCCACTGCCCTTTGATTTTATATTTAGTTTGAAATGATCATTCTGCTGAAGTGAGTAGCCCTGAACAGCATTTTCTCCGATGTCTCCATCATGGGCCTCATCCAGCTGAAAACGTGCACCTTTATCTGCCGATTCACGAATTTCGAATTTAAGTGATTCCTCCTTAAATTGTGGTGAATTGTCGTTGATGTCTTGAACTCGGATATTAATACGGTGCAGCTCTAAAGGATTTTCCAGAACAAGTTCTTGTTTTAGAACACACGATTCCTTTTTCGCACAAAGCCCTTCTCTATCAATCCTTTCGTGTACAATCAGGTCTCCGGTATTTAGATTCACACCGCTGTACAGAACGTTGTTATCCTCAGAATCGATACGGGCCTTTCGAGCGGACAATCTCCCCAAATCCAGTCCCAGATCCTTCGCGATATTTCCAATTACAGATCCGCGTTTCATCTCCTCCGGGATAGAGTAGCTCACGTCTCCATTGACGGGACGGAAAGCAAGAAAAACAAAAGCAAGTCCGCAGTGGAGCGTAAATGCGTTGTATCCCATTGTTACAGCGAAACAAAGTACATACGCCTCAAAATATCACTCAGAAGTTAAACATGCTAATGATGCAATACAAATTGTAAGATTGCAGTCACACACGAAACGGGTTTTCTAACTGCGGTACAACAGCACAATCAGGCTTTGAATTCGTGGAGAGAGAAGGGTGGAGAATGGCTGTGACTTCGCGTTTGCTGGTAGACACTGACACCATGAGTATTTGTTCAGGTACAACAAAGATTATTTTATTTTACAAATAAGTTCCCTTAACTATCAAGATATTGTTAAATAAGTTTGTAATTAATTGATATGCTATTTTAAAGTTCCCTTCCAATGAGTGTTGAGTCAAGATAAGCGGATACACTTCTCCAAATAGCAGTGGAGAATACAGCAACACCATTTTTTTTTTAACAATTTGTCTGTTTCCAAACTACTTTGTAGTGTCCAAAAATAGACAAAGCACATGAACTATGTCTGAAATTGAAATGGGGCCAATTTCATTTGATGTTTCTGTTAATTTTTCATTTTATGAAAATAAATTACACATTTTGCATCATAATCTATGCCCAAAACTCTGAGATCAAGCCCTGATGAAAAGGGAGTGATATATTCTATTTATTTTCTGCACCATCTTGACATTCACCTTACTGGGCTGTGAGGGGAGTGCAAAAGAGGGAAATGTTAATTGTCCTCATGTGTGCCTTCTTTTCGTTGGAGTATAAAAAAACCACTTCACTTTGTAACTTTGCATATAAACAGCATGTGGAAATGTATTATCACATTTTAACCACCAAACATGAAACTTAAAAGACCACCATTGACTGATGCAGATTGTGAACCTAACTGTTCTGTGCTTTTAAAAGGTACCACAGGCTATTTTGTATTTGATGTACTACAGCAGTAAAAATACAGATCAATTTGTAGCAATCACACTGCTGCAAGAATTTTGACCAGGAAGAGGCAGTCCAATCTCTCAAGTCCTTGAGCGGAGGAAATACAGTGTGTATTTAATCCATGGCATGAGTTATCTCTCGGGTTTTGAAAACATTCAAGTTTTCCACGATCAACAGTTGTTTCAAATGTCAATGAAATACAGCTAAAATGTCATGTATGAATTCATAATAGAAATTCATCAAATACAACACTATTCAACTACCAGGACGACACTATACTATTGTTGCTAAATGCTTTGTGAACAATTGATTGCACCATATTGCATTTGATGTAATGTAAAGTGTCTGTAATAGTAGTATCTCCTACTAAACAATATAATGCATCTATCAAGGAATCGATTCTAGTAAAACAAAATCACAAAGACACTTGAGAACTATACCTAATGTCCATGAGGGAATGAATGAATGCATTTAACATGAAAGAATGCATGGGACGATGAAATAAGGAATGACACATTTTTTTATGGATGTAAAAATAATTTTACCTACAGAGAGCAAACTTAGTAGAGCATCACTCCCCTAACAAAACCAAGAGGCTTCAATTTAACTTTGTTCATTGTGTTCTAATACTGTGTTCATTCTCCTTGAAATTATGTTCACACCCGACTACATTGTTTCCCCTATAAAGTGTTATGGAAGTATAGTGGCTGACTGGAGGAGTTTAGAATATGTCCCCCCTCTCATTTGCTGCTGAAAATGAGTTGCGCATTAAAGTCCAAAGCATCTAAATGTTCGATCGTAGCCAAGTAATAAAGCAATAAAAACGATCATGCTCTTCCGTCACGCAAAAACAAACACATATCTATATAAAATAATAACACCAAAAAATGTATCTAACTTTGAAAGAGTGGTAATATGTTTTAAAAATGCTTAAAGTACGGTCCAAATCAACAATGCCCCAGAAGATGTAATGGAGTTCAGGACCAAGGACAGTGAAACAACTAACTTAATTTGAAGAGTTAGAAAGACAATAGAGCAAAATGAAAAATATAAAATCTCGCGATAATTTAGGACTGCTTTTTTCATCATGCCGAGAAGCAAATAATTGTTTGAAATGTAATGCTACCTCAGGAGAACCATTGCAATCTCACAACAGTTCAGCAAAGTCTGTTGGACTCGAACTCTGTCAGAAAAAAATCCGGCACCAAGGATAAAAGGGGCCCAATAAAAAAAGAAAAGATCATTCAGAGGTTGAAGGAAAATACCCCAAGCATACTTTATTTTTAACTTGAGAAAAGACACAAAATCACAGTATTACCTGAGACCAAAATCTATATCCTTCGACCACTCATAAATTGTTAAGATGTTCCTTTCGCCAGTATACAAAAAAAATTGCACTGAGAAGTGCAAAACTCTAACTTGAAAGTTCCATCCTTTTGTCAGGAAGCATAAAGTGGTTTTAACAAAGTGGAATATTTTCCTACCTCAGGAGAACCATCAGAATCTCGAAATACATCAACAAAGTCTGATGGACTTTTCCTCAGAGTCTGGTCAGCAGGCAGCGTGTTGTCATTGTAAGACGTCACAAACTTAAAGTCACTGGTTCTAGAACCTGTTGTCAGGTAGGCGTCATAGTTGTAAGCGCTGCGTAAAGTTCCTGTGCCGTCAACATCTGCGTAATTAGGAGGGAGATAAGCGCTGGGGATGGCAACTGCTCCGTCAAACAACAGCCTGGGCTTCCTCCTGCGACAAAACCTCACACCGAGGATTATGATGATAAAGGTCAGGAAAAAGGTGGACACAGACACCAGCGCGATGATCAGATAAGAGGTCAGTTTGGAATTCTTCTCATCATAAGAAATATCCTTCAGTTCTGGCACCTCAGCCAAATTATCAGAAATGAGTAAATATATGGAACAGGTGGCAGAGAGAGAGGGCTGTCCGTTATCTTTCACTGACACAATAAGGTTCTGTTTCATGCTGTCAGATTCAGAAATGTCCCGCTGGGTCCTGATCTCTCCGCTGTGGAGACCAATAGTGAAAAGTCCCGGATCAGTGGATTTGACTATATGATAGGACAGCCAGGCGTTCTGTCCGGAGTCCGCGTCCACCGCTATCACTTTGGACACCAGAGAGCCTCCGTGTGCAGCTTTGGGGACCAGCTCGGTCATGAAGGAGTTGCCCTCCGGGGCGGGGTACAGTATCTGAGGAGAGTTGTCGTTCACATCCGATATGAACACACTGACGGTCACGTTGCTGCTGAGCGGAGGAGAACCGTTGTCTCTGGCCATCACGTGCACTTTAAAACTCCTGAACTGTTCATAATCAAACGACCTCACAGCGTGGATCACCCCCGTGTCTCCGTTAACAGACAGGTAGGAGGACACCGGGGCACCGTTCACCTCACCAGGTAACAGAGAATAAATCACTGTACCGTTTTGTCTCCAGTCGGGGTCTCGAGCAGTAACGGAACATAAAGTGGAGCCAGGTTTGTTATTTTCAGTCACATATGTGCTGTACGACTGTTCCTCAAACACAGGTGGGTTGTCGTTGATGTCAGCTACAGATAACTGAACAGTTTTAGAGGAGGACAGAGGTGGAGAGCCCTCGTCAGTGGCAGTGATTGTAATGTTGTAATCAGACACTAGTTCACGGTCCAGTTGTCCTGTGGTCACCACAGAATAATAGTTTTTAATAGAAGGAACCAATTTAAAAGGGACACCCTGCTGAATGGAGCAGCGGACCTGTCGGTTATTCTCAGAGTCTCTGTCCTGCACGTTAATGATGCCCACCTCTGTACCAGGTGATATGTTCTCAGGTATGGATTTAGACAGGGATTTTACATATATGACTGGAGCGTTGTCATTCACATCAGTGATATCAATAATAACTTTTGCTTCAGAAGAGAGACCATAACCATCTTTGGCTTCAACAATCACTTCATATTTTGATCCTTCTTCATAATCTACGTCACCTGTTACAAGGATTTCTCCTGTTTTCTGATCAAGCGAAAAAAGCTTTCGTGATTTATCAGACAGTCGGCTAAATTCATATGTAACCTCTCCATTCACGCCTTCGTCTGTATCTGTTGCACTTACAGTAATAACTGGGGTTTTCAAAGGTGAGTTTTCAGGTAACCTGGCTGAATATACAGCTTCAGTAAACACGGGGGCGTTATCGTTAGCATCAAGCACGATGACGTGTATGACTACAGTCCCGGATCTCTGAAGAGATCCACCATCTACAGCTGTGAGCAATAATTTCATTTCCTGCTGCTCCTCTCGGTCTAACTCCTTATCCAAAACCAACTCACAATATTTACTGCCAGCTTTTGTCGTTTGACTACTGAACACAAAGTGAGCGTTTTGTTGCAAAGTGTAGCTTTGAACAGAATTCTGGCCGATGTCTGCATCATGTGCTGCATTAATACGATACCGAGCTCCTTTGTCAGCTGACTCTCTAATTTCCAGTTTTATAATATCCTTCGGGAAGATTGGTGCATTGTCATTTACGTCCTGCACCTGCAACGACAACCGGTGTAACTCCAGCGGATTCTCTAATAGCAGGTCGAATTTTAGAACACACGCAGGCCTTTCTCCACAATGCTCCTCTCTGTCTATTCTTTCCGCAACGAATAAATCTCCGTTTCTCAGGTTAATCCCGACATACTGTCTGTCGCTTCCTTCCATATCAACACGAGCTTTACGAGCAGACAGTTTCCCCAGCTCCAGTCCGAGATCCTTGGCGATATTTCCAATAACAGACCCGTGCTTCAGCTCCTCCTGGACGGAATAGCTCAGGTCTCCGCGTGCGTAATGCACCACAACAAAGAAAAAGACAAAGCCGTAGCTTTGAGGAACGTGCCGTCGATTCACCATCGTCAAACAGGACGACACGTGAAAACACGTTAACTCCAAGTGTTAAAAATACGTTTTTCGATCAATCACTGCTCTCTAAGGATTTGTCGCCGGTGTCGTAGACTGTGGAGAACACAGAGTGGTCGATCCCAATAATGGGTGGTGTGCAAAACGGGTTGAAAATCCAACTGCTTAGCTGGTCTATAGTGACACCGTGAGTACAAATGATATATAAGTTTTACAACCTAATTTAAATGCTGTTGACATTATCCGGTCGTTTGGTCTTAATATTCGAATCAAGATAGACTAAAATAAAGTATTACATTTGTAATTATGACTTATATTTACACTTTTTCTTTAGTGAAATTATGGTTTTGTCTGTTAAAATATTGAATAGAGAATATTGTTTCTCAACTTAAAGTTATCCATCTACAGCACACTATCAGTAAAAACACCCCCCAAGCATTAAAATATCAGAGCACAGGTAATTTTCTTCAGTGCGTCAACTCAGTATTTCAAGATGGCTTCGAAACTACCTGCTATCTATCCACCTGTCTTTCCTCTTGCTTTACTCTTTCTTTTAGTAAAATAACGAAATTTCAACTTTTCCATGGCACTTGCACAAATCTTTCTCAAGCAAAGATCAATACAGTCACTGACATATCGAATTAAAGAATACATGAAAAACTACAAACGAAAAACTAAAAGAAAACTGAGTCAGTGTTTTTTTTTATATTAAAGTGAATTAATTTACTGTGGGATATGAGCCAAAAGTGGACGACAAAACATCATGCATATAAAGGACTGTTAATAACAGTAAATGAGACTACCTCGTAAAAGAGATTTACTGAAAAAAACATGACTTTAGATTCTGAACGCAAATACTTTTCACTCGTTTAGCTGGTGTGATATTGGCCCCCTTATTTTTTCTGAATACGAAAGACAACTGTGACACAGAGGCAGATTGTCAAATTAAAAAATGGAACAAACGGGCACAAAAAAAAAGTTAAGAAATTCAACTGTAATATAAAACGTCACCAGGTGGAAAGTAAATTGCTCCTGAAACTTCATTAGGGAGGCAAAGAGGTTCAGCACCAAGGACAGAGACACAAAGAAAAAGCTGCAGTTCCACTCTAACAACACAGACTCAATAATGCAACGATAATTGATAGACCAGTTTCAGATATAAGATACGAAACAAACTTAAAAAGCAACTACTAAGGAGAAGATGCATGTGAATAGAACTCTTAGATGAAGTCTTGGTGAGTTATCGGCTTTTAGTAAGAACTGGAACTAATGACAATGCATTGAAACTGTAATGTCATGTAACATGAAAGAAGTTGTTCCTGGCTAACTTCAACATGTAGGTATTTGACATTGTCTATAATCAACGTTTATAAAATGAAAAAAATACACAAGAACTGCAAACAACATTTTTAGTTATGAAAGGTTCATAAGGGTATAGCTTAGACCATGGGTGACATCTGTTCCTACCTTAGGAGAAGAATCACAATCTCCAAAAACATCAGCAAAGTCTAATGGACTTTTCCTCAGAGTCTGGTCAGCAGGCAGCGTGTTGTCATTGTAAGACGTCACAAACTTAAAGTCACTGGTTCTAGAACCTGTTGTCAGGTAGGCGTCATAGTTGTAAGCGCTGCGTAAAGTTCCTGTGCCGTCAACATCTGCGTAATTAGGAGGGAGATAAGCGCTGGGGATGGCAACTGCTCCGTCAAACAACAGTCTGGGCTTTCTCCTGCGACAAAACCTCACACCGAGGATGATGATGATGAAGGTCAGAAAAAAGGTGGACACAGACACCAGCGCGATGATCAGATAAGAGGTCAATTTGGAATTCTTCTCATCATAAGAAATATCTTTCAGTTCTGGCACCTCAGCCAAGTTATCAGAAATAAGTAAATATATGGAACATGTGGCAGAGAGAGAGGGCTGTCCGTTATCTTTCACTGACACAATAAGGTTCTGTTTCATGCTGTCAGATTCAGAAATGTCCCGCTGGGTCCTGATCTCTCCGCTGTGGACACCAATGGTGAAAAGTCCCAGATCAGTGGATTTGACTATATGATAGGACAGCCAGGCGTTCTGTCCGGAGTCCGCGTCCACCGCTATCACTTTGGACACCAGAGAGCCTCCGTGTGCAGATTTGGGGATCAGCTCGGTCATGAAGGAGTTGCCCTCCGGCGCGGGGTACAGTATCTGAGGAGAGTTGTCGTTCATATCCGATATGAACACACTGACGGTCACGTTGCTGCTGAGCGGAGGAGAACCGTTGTCTCTGGCCATCACGTGGACTTTAAAACTCCTGAACTGTTCATAATCAAACGACCTCACAGCGTGGATCACCCCCGTGTCTCTGTTAACAGACAGATAGGAGGACACCGGGGCACCGTTCACCTCACCAGGTAACAGAGAATAAATCACTGTACCGTTTTGTCTCCAGTCGGGGTCTCGAGCAGTAACGGAACATAAAGTGGAGCCAGGTTTGTTATTTTCAGTCACATATGTGCTGTACGACTGTTCCTCAAACACAGGTGGGTTGTCGTTGATGTCAGCTACAGATAACTGAACAGTTTTAGAGGAGGACAGAGGAGGAGAGCCCTCGTCAGTGGCAGTGATTGTAATGTTGTAATCAGACACTAGTTCACGGTCCAGTTGTCCTGTGGTCACCAGAGAATAATAGTTTTTAATAGAAGGAACCAATTTGAAAGGGACACCCTGCTGAATGGAGCAGCGGACCTGTCGGTTATTCTCAGAGTCTCTGTCCTGCACGTTAATGATGCCCACCTCTGTACCAGGTGACACATTCTCAGGTATGGGGTTAGACAGGGATTTCAGGTGTATAACTGGAGCGTTGTCGTTTATGTCCGTAATGTCAATAATTAACGTTGCATATGAGGCCAGACCCAAACCGTCTTTAGCACTAATCTGCATTTCATAAGATGATTCCTTTTCATAATCAATAGCTGCAGCTACTTTAACTTCTCCTGTTTTGGAATCCAAAGAGAAAATATGGTTTTCATCTGAAACATGGTCAATTCCATAAATGACTTCACCATTTACTCCTTCGTCTGCGTCAGTAGCACTCACTGAGAGAACAACAGTATCTAAAGGAGAGTTTTCAGGCAGATTTGCTTTAAAGACACTCTGGCTAAACACTGGTACATTATCATTAGCATCCAGTACAGTGATGTGTATGACCACAGTGCCTGATCTCTGAGGAGATCCACCATCAAAGGCTGTAAGCAACAACACAATCTCTTTTTTATCTTCTCTGTCTAACTCTTTGTCTAAGACTAATTCACCATATTTGCGTCCACTGCCCTTTGATTTTATATTTAATTTGAAATGCTCATTTTGCTGAAGTGAGTAGCCCTGAACAGAATTTTCTCCAATGTCTCCATCATGGGCCTCATCCAGCTGAAAACTTGCACCTTTAAGTGCCGATTCCTGTATTTCGAATTTAAGTGATTCCTCCTTGAATTTTGGTGGATTGTCGTTAATGTCTTGGACGCGGATATTAATACGGTGCAGCTCTAAAGGATTTTCCAGAACAAGTTCCTGTTTTAGAACACACGATGCCTTTTTCGCACAAAGCCCTTCTCTGTCAATCCTTTCTTGTACAATCAGGTCTCCGGTATTTAGATTCACACCGCAGTACAGAATGTTGTTATCCTCAGAATCGATACGTGCCTTTCGAGCGGACAGTGTCCCCAAATCAAGTCCCAGATCCTTCGCGAAATTTCCAATTATAGATCCGCGTTTCATCTCCTCCGGGATAGAGTAGCTCACGTCTCCTTTGACGGGGTGGGAAGCAAAAAAAACAAAAGCAAGTCCGCAGTGGAGCGCAAATGTGCTGTATTCCATTGTTATGGCGAAGATAATACTTACAGACTGAAAGTATTATCGCTCAAATATATCAACGATACGACCGTGATTTCGTCCAATACACAAACAAGGGCACAAAGCAGTCATACACGAGAGACCGCTTTTTCCAACTGCGAACAACAGCAGAATTGAATTCGTGGACACAGAAGGATGGAGAATGACTGAGCATTCGCGTTTACTGGTACACACTGACACCATGAGTATTTTCTGAGGTAAAACAAGTCGATGAATTATTATTTGGTGAAAAGATTTTTTTACGAATAATTAACTCTTACTGAATAAAAAAACACCAGCGTTGATTTTATAATTGACTCACTTGTAATGGAAAGAAGCAACACTAATATTAAATCCCCCTCTCCCCTACTCGCTTCTCTATTTATCTCAATATGATTAAGTATATTTCAGTATTTTATGACGTGCAAAAATATTTTTCCCGCTTTTCTGTAGACCTGTAAAGTCACACATTGATATTCAATTAAAAATACAAACTCAAAACTAATGGAGTAGCACGTCTGTGTGTCTTTTAAATTAAATTGATAAAAAAAAAGAAAAGCTGTCAAAATGTATTTTACTGTGAGACATAAAACATAACTGGATTAAGACACACCATCGACAAGGAGCAGTAAATGAAAGTAATTAGTTCATAAGCTGTCCTGAAAAACATGTTGAATGCAAACACATTCCGTTCATTTAACTGGAGCGATTTTGGCAAAAAATATTGTCCTAATATCAGAGGCGAGGTAGATTATAAATTACAAAATACAACAAGTCGCAGGGAGAAAAAAGTATAACTGCCAGATAAACTGTTCCCACAGTGAAACCAAGGAAGCAGTGCATTGCTCCTGAAAAAGTAATACTACGGACAGAGGATCAGCCCCAAAGACAGAGACACGGAGGACAAGCTGCAGCTCCAACTTCAAAGACACAGGCAGAGACAATGGTGTTACGATAGTTGAAAAAAAACGTTATGAAATGAGTAAAAAAAAAAAAAAAACTTCACAAGCTACTAGGAAAGAGAAGGCAAAATCGTAATGTCTAGTTAAGAATAACATACTAATAACCATGCATTTAAGTTTGTAACCACTTGTAACGTATAAAGGATACGTCCAGGGAACTTTAACTTACACGGTTTCAAAACCATCGTTAGTAAAAGGGGAAAAGAATACTAAAACTAAACATATTTTGTACATGTTAATTTTGGCTATTATCTTGGTCGTGAAATTGTTAATAGGTTAGACAATATGGAACACTTGTTCCTACCTCAGGAGAAGCATCACAATCTCCAAAAACATCAGCAAAGTCTGATGGACTTTTCCTCAGAGTCTGGTCAGCAGGCAGCGTGTTGTCATTGTAAGACGTCACAAACTTAAAGTCACTGGTTCTAGAACCTGTTGTCAGGTAGGCGTCATAGTTGTAAGCGCTGCGTAAAGTTCCTGTGCCGTCAACATCTGCGTAATTAGGAGGGAGATAAGCGCTGGGGATGGCAACTGCTCCGTCAAACAACAGTCTGGGCTTTCTCCTGCGACAAAACCTCACACCGAGGATGATGATGATGAAGGTCAGAAAAAAGGTGGACACCGACACCAGCGCGATAATCAGATAAGAGGTCAATTTGGAATTCTTCTCATCATAAGAAATATCTTTCAGTTCTGGCACCTCAGCCAAATTATCAGAAATGAGTAAATATATGGAACAGGTGGCAGAGAGAGAGGGCTGTCCGTTATCTTTCACTGACACAATAAGGTTCTGTTTCATGCTGTCAGATTCAGAAATGTCCCGCTGGGTCCTGATCTCTCCGCTGTGGACACCAATCGTGAAAAGTCCCGGATCAGTGGATTTGATTATATGATAGGACAGCCAGGCGTTCTGTCCGGAGTCCGCGTCCACCGCTATCACTTTGGACACCAGAGAGCCTCCGTGTGCAGCTTTGGGGACCAGCTCGGTCATGAAGGAGTTGCCCTCCGGGGCGGGGTACAGTATCTGAGGAGAGTTGTCGTTCACATCCGATATGAAAACACTGACGGTCACGTTGCTGCTGAGCGGAGGAGAACCGTTGTCTCTGGCCATCACGTGCACTTTAAAACTCCTGAATTGTTCATAATCAAACGACCTCACAGCGTGGATCACCCCCGTGTCTCCGTTAACAGACAGATAGGAGGACACCGGGGCACCGTTCACCTCACCAGGTAACAGAGAATAAATCACTGTACCGTTTTGTCTCCAGTCGGGGTCTCGAGCAGTAACGGAACATAAAGTGGAGCCAGGTTTGTTATTTTCAGTCACATATGTGCTGTACGACTGTTCCTCAAACACAGGTGGGTTGTCGTTGATGTCAGCTACAGATAACTGAACAGTTTTAGAGGAGGACAGAGGTGGAGAGCCCTCGTCAGTGGCAGTGATTGTAATGTTGTAATCAGACACTAGTTCACGGTCCAGTTGTCCTGTGGTCACCAGAGAATAATAGTTTTTAATAGAAGGGACCAATTTAAAAGGGACACCCTGCTGAATGGAGCAGCGGACCTGTCGGTTATTCTCAGAGTCTCTGTCCTGCACGTTAATGATGCCCACCTCTGTACCAGGTGACACGTTCTCAGGTATGAGGTTAGACAGGGATTCCAAGTGTATAAATGGAGCATTGTCGTTTATGTCCGTAATGTCAATAATTAACGTTGCATATGAGGCCAGACCCAAACCATCTTTAGCACTAATCTGCATTTCATAAGATGATTCCTTTTCATAATCAATAGCTCCAGCTACTTTAACTTCTCCTGTTTTGGGATTCAAAGAGAAAATTTGGTTTCCATCTGAAACATGGTCAATTCCATATGTTACTTCACCATAAATTCCTTCGTCTGCATCAGTAGCACTCACTGAGAGAACAACAGTATCTGAAGGAGAGTTTTCAGCCAGACTTGCTTTATAGACACTCTGGCTAAACACTGGTTCATTATCATTAGCATCCAGTACAGTAACGTGTATAACTACAGTGCCTGATCTCTGAGGAGATCCACCATCAAAGGCTGTAAGCAACAACACAATCTCTTTTTTATCTTCCCTGTCTAATTCTTTTTCTAAGACTAATTCACCATATTTTCGTCCACTGCCCTTTGATTTGATATTTAATTTGAAATGCTCATTCTGCTGAAGTGAGTAGCCCTGAACAGCATTTTCTCCGATGTCTCCATCATGGGCCTCATCCAGCTGAAAACGTGCACCTTTATCTGCCGACTCCTGTATTTCGAATTTAAGTGATTCCTCTTTGAATTGTGGTGAATTGTCGTTGATGTCTTGGACACGGATATTAATACGGTGCAGCTCTAAAGGATTTTCCAGAACAAGTTCCTGTTTCAGAACACACGATGCCTTTTTCGCACAAAGCCCTTCTCTGTCAATCCTTTCTTGTACAATCAGGTCTCCGGTATTTAGATTCACACCACAGTACTTAACACTGCTGTCCTCCGTATTGATACGGGCCTTTCGAGCGGACAGTGTCCCCAAATCAAGTCCCAGATCCTTCGCGATATTTCCAATTACAGATCCGCGTTTCATCTCCTCCGGGATATTGTAGCTCACGTCTCCATTGACGTGGTGGAAATAAAAAAAACCAAAAGCAAGTCCGCAGTACAGCGCAAATGTGCTGTATCCCATTGTTATGGCGAAGATAATACTTACAGACTGAAAGTATTATAGCTCAAATATATCAACGATACAGCCGTGATTTCGTCCAATACACAAAAAAGTCACATAGCAGTCATACACGAGACGGTTTTTCTCAACTGCAGTACAACAGCAGAATTGAATTCGTGAACACAGAAGGGTGGATAATGGATGAGCTTTCGCGTTTACTGGTACACACTGACACCATGAGTATTTTCTGAGGTACAACAAAGCAATGAATTATTATTTCGACAACGATTTTTGCGAATATCTAACTCTTAATGAAGAAAAAAACACCAGCGCTGATTTGATAATTGATTCACTTGTAATGGAAAGAAGCAACACTAATATTAAATTTCGCACTCCCCTATCCACTCGCCTCTATGTTTCTCTCAATATGATTAAGTATATTTCAGTATTTTATGAAATGCCAAAATCGTTTATCCAGCTTTTCTACAGACCTCTAAAGTCACAAATTGATATTCAATTAAAAATACAAACTCAAATCTAATGGAGTAGCGCGTCTGTGTGTCTGTTAAATTAAATTGGTAAAAAAAAGAAAAGCTGTCAAAATGTATTTTACTGTGAGACATAAAACATAACTGGATTAACACACACCATCGACAAGGAGCAGTACATGAAAGTAATTCGTTCATGAGCTGTCCTGAAAAACATGTTGTTGAACGCAACACATTCTGTTCATTGGAGCGATTTTGCCATCTTTTTTTGTTCTGTTTTTTTCCACTCACATCAAAAGCGAAGTGGAGTTTTAATTGCAAAATACAACAAACAAGTCTCCGAGAAAAAAAAGTAACTGTAAGATTCCCCATGGTGTAAATAAGGAAGCGGTACATTGCTCCTGTAATTGCATTACTACAGCACAGAGGTTGAGCACCAAGGACAGAGACACATGACAAGCTGAAGCTCTACTTTCAAGAAAATGGCAGAGACAATGATGCTGCAATAATTGAAAAATCAGTTTTAAAAAGAGGATAACAGTCTTCATGAGCTACGAGGAAAGAGGAAGCAAAATCTCAACGTGTGTAGTTAACAATAACAAACTAATAACCATGCATTGAAGTTTGTAACCACTTTTAATTTATGAGGAATCAATCCAATAAAAGTGAAAAAGAACAAGAAAGCTAGACACATTTTGTACTCATGAAAGTGAGGCATTATCTTGGTCGTAAAGTTGATAATAGCTTAGACGATATTAAACAGCTGTTCCTACCTCAGGAGAAGCATCACAATCTCCAAAAACATCAGCAAAGTCTGATGGACTTTTCCTCAGAGTCTGGTCAGCAGGCAGCGTGTTGTCATTGTAAGACGTCACAAACTTAAAGTCACTGGTTCTAGAACCTGTTGTCAGGTAGGCGTCATAGTTGTAAGCGCTGCGTAAAGTTCCTGTGCCGTCAACATCTGCGTAATTAGGAGGGAGATAAGCGCTGGGGATGGCAACTGCTCCGTCAAACAACAGCCTGGGCTTTCTCCTGCGACAAAACCTCACACCGAGGATTATGATGATAAAGGTCAGGAAAAAGGTGGACACAGACACCAGCGCGATGATCAGATAAGAGGTCAGTTTGGAACTCTTCTCATCATAAGAAATATCTTTCAGTTCTGGCACCTCAGCCAAGTTATCAGAAATAAGTAAATACATGGAACAGGTGGCAGAGAGAGAGGGCTGTCCGTTATCTTTCACTGACACAATAAGGTTCTGTTTCATGCTGTCAGATTCAGAAATGTCCCGCTGGGTCCTGATCTCTCCACTGTGGACACCAATGGTGAAAAGTCCCGGATCTGTGGATTTGACTATATGATAGGACAGCCAGGCGTTCTGTCCGGAGTCCGCGTCCACCGCTATCACTTTGGACACCAGAGAGCCTCCGTGTGCAGCTTTGGGGACCAGCTCGGTCATGAAGGAGTTGCCCTCCGGGGCGGGGTACAGTATCTGAGGAGAGTTGTCGTTCACATCCGATATGAAAACACTGACGGTCACGTTGCTGCTGAGCGGAGGAGAACCGTTGTCTCTGGCCATCACGTGGACTTTAAAACTCCTAAACTGTTCATAATCAAACGACCTCACAGCGTGGATCACCCCCGTGTCTCCGTTAACGGACAGATAGGAGGACACCGGGGCAGCGTTCACCTCACCAGGTAACAGAGAATAAATCACTGTACCGTTTTGTCTCCAGTCGGGGTCTCGAGCAGTAACGGAACATAAAGTGGAGCCAGGTTTGTTATTTTCAGTCACATATGTGCTGTACGACTGTTCCTCAAACACAGGTGGGTTGTCGTTGATGTCAGCTACAGATAACTGAACAGTTTTAGAGGAGGACAGAGGTGGAGAGCCCTCGTCAGTGGCGGTGATTGTAATGTTGTAATCAGATACGAGTTCACGGTCCAGTTGTCCTGTGGTCACCAGAGAATAATAGTTTTTAATAGAAGGGACCAATTTGAAAGGGACACCCTGCTGAATGGAGCAGCGGACCTGTCGGTTATTCTCAGAGTCTCTGTCCTGCACGTTAATGATTCCCACCTCTGTACCAGGTGACACGTTCTCAGGTACGGGGTTAGACAGGGATTTCAGGTGAATAACTGGGGCGTTGTCGTTTATGTCCGTAACTTCAATAATTAACGTTGCATAGGAAACCAATCCCAGACCATCTCTGGCGCTAATTTGCATTTCATAGGATGATACTTTCTCATAATCAATAGCTCCAGCTACTCTCACCTCTCCCGTTTTCGGGTGTAAAGAAAACACGTCGCTATTTTCATCTGAAACATGATCAAATCCGTAAGTTATTTCACTATTTAAACCATCGTCTGCATCAGTAGCACTCACTGAGAGAACAACAGTATCTAAAGGAGAGTTTTCAGGCAGACTTGCTTTATAGACACTCTGGCCAAACACTGGTTCATTATCATTAGCATCCAGTACAGTAACACGTATGACCACAGTGCCTGATCTCTGAGGAGATCCACCATCAAAGGCTGTAAGCAACAACACAATCTCGTTTTTATCTTCCCTGTCTAATTCTTTTTCTAAGACTAGTTCACAGTATTTCCGTCCTCCTGCCTTTGTGTTCACATTTAATTTGAAATGATCATTCTGCTGAAGTGAGTAGCCCTGAACAGCATTTTCTCCGATGTCTCCATCGTGTGCTTCTCCCAGCAGAAAACGCTCACCTTTATCTGCCGATTCCCGTATTTCAAATTTAAGTGATTCCTCCTTAAATTGTGGTGAATTATCATTAATGTCTTGAACTCGGATATTAATACGGTGCAACTCTAAAGGATTTTCCAGAACAAGTTCCTGTTTTAGAACACACGATGCCTTTTTTCCACAAAGCCCTTCTCTGTCAATCCTTTCTTGTACAATCAGGTTTCCGGTATTGAGGTTAACCCCGCAGTATTGCACGTTGTTATCTTCAACATCAATACGGGCCTTGCGAGCAGATAACCTGCCCAAATCCAGTCCCAGATCCTTCGCGATATTTCCAATTACAGATCCGCGTTTCATCTCCTCCGTGATAGAGTAGCTGACGTCTCCAAAAACCGGGTGGAGGGAAAGAAAAATAAAAGCAAGGCCGCAATGCAGCGCAAATGTGCCGCATCCCATTGTTTCTTAAGGTTAAAACCCTGACTGCTTCGATGTAAAACTATTTCAGATCAGTGACTTCCCCTCGTGGAGCCGACAAAACCTTCAAATTGCGGTGACATCAAGAAGCGTTAAGTAAGCTACAGCACAAAACAAGGTGGCTTTGAATTCGTTGCCACAGGAGGGTGGAGAATGATCGTTCATTCTCGTTTGTTGGTCCATACTGACACCATGAGTATTCTTTTAGGTATAACACCGCCACATGATTATCATTGGGGGTGTTTAAAAACAGACAAGCTCAGAGAACCTTGTCAAACAAAACGACAACAACAGCAGCTATACCACATTTGGATAACTTATTCTTAGTTCCGGGTGTCTTCGCCCCACTTGTGACAAAGCAACAAAAACGTCAGAATCAACATCAAAACATGCGTTTCAAAACAAGCTGTATGTTTTGAAATCATTTTGTTATGTCAGATTTTAGACAATATACAAACTAAAAGTGGGAGCAGTTTCATTTTTGGTTTCTGTAATGGTTTCCTGTCATCTCAAATCTGATTCTGCCACATGAAAAGCTAAATATTTCATTAATGCTTTCATTTCCCTCACTAGACAGGTGCAGGGGGCAGAGAAGATTTAGGAGAGCTAAGTATGACATTTTGAGATTCCAGGAGATATTGAGTGAACGTAGCAGTGTAGGAAGTGAAAGTTACATGCTAAGCAGCGTAGCATGTAAATCTTTAGCGTAGGTTTGCACCTGGATAAAAAAAAAAAAGGTGGAACTCTTTTGGTGAACTTTGAGTGAACGTAGCAGTGTAGGAAGTGAAAGTGAAAGTGAAAGTGTAAATCTTTAGCGTAGGTTTGCACCTGGATAAAAAAAAAAAAGGTGGAACTCTTTTGGTGAACTTTGAGTGAACGTAGCAGTGTAGGAAGTGAAAGTTACATGCTAAGCAGCGTAACATGTAAATCTTTAGCGTAGGTTTGCACCTGGATAAAAAAAAAAAAGGTGGAACTCTTTTGGAGATGTTGTCATTGGGACAAACTCTGTCGGGAGTTTATTCCCAATTAAGTAAATTATCCTGGCTGTTTTTTTTTTTAGGGTTACTTCAAGTGACGACGAGCTGCTTCGTCTGCTGTTCTGTCTGGATCTTCACCGCTGCTCGTGGTTGGTGTACCGTATCAAGGGGCGGTAGGAACTAAATCAGAGAAACTTAAAGAAGAATTTAATATTATTTGCACTACTTTTTTCTTTATTTAGATCTTAAAGTTGTTGGGTTTTTTTTATCCAAAATGAGGAAAAAAAGTCGTTTCGAAGACATTAATGGTGAAACTTCCAAAGATATGAATAAGATACATACTTTGACTGATAACTTTAAAGGACTAAAACAGACTATTAGTTACAAATAACTGAATTAATTTCGGTTTAACATAGTTCAGAGGGTTATACTTGATTTGAGAGTTGAGTTTATTTGTCATTAGCATGTAATTCCATGGCTGTACATTCAATTATTGTTGCATTGTAATTTAAGTTAAGTGGAATGATTTTTTTTTTGTTAAAAGTTGAAGTTTGAGTTAATGCAAGATTTAAAGGTATTGTTCAAGTGGAATAAACAAATCTATTCCGAATGATGATTGTTCAAAAAGAATGTGACATCTTGAAGGAGACAAAAACATCATAAATGGATCTCTCTCTTATGGAGAAGTTTGTATGAATACTTTTCTCAACTCTGGTGAGCAAACAAATGTTGTTGTTTTTTCCAATTTGTATTGTTGTCACTGTTGTTCATCTTTGAAGAGTATTTTTTCAGGTAAAGCTTTCAGAGCTGTTATTTTCTGTTTAACTCAGATATGTATTTGAAGGAAGGCTGACCAAAAGTTGTGATAAGGCCCAAGTAAACATTACTGTCTTTTCATCTAACATGTCAGAACAGTGATCAAATAAGTACAATATCTGATTTTGAAAAAAGAACAGCGTTTCTGCAAGGGGCTTTGTGGTGGCAAGTCATAGCATTTTAAGTAATAGTTTTTAGTTTTTTTTATGTTTCTCCCCCTCTCATGTGAACACAATTTTACTGTATTATCACCCCTAAAGTTAAAGTCCTATGACATTACCTGTAACCCTTCCAAAAAACCTTTGTAAAACACAATTTTTACTTATGTTGCAAACTCATCAAGTAAATGAATTAGTTAAGAGCTCCTGACTGTGAGGGGTAATTTTAAAAGAATACGCTTGAGTTTTCTACAGTATTCAGGGATGTGCACACTAAAGATGATATTGCACATGGTAGTTACCTCATGAAAAAATAACTACTAAATAGTACGGAGACAGAAAGAAAATATACTGTCAACAAGAATAGGCTACCACACTGATTTAAAGGGGGAAAAAATAATGTAAGACAAAACACAGTTCAGCACCAAGGACAGAGGAAAAAGGACAGTTTTTAAATTTCTCTCCATGATGGAGTTTAAACGAAAATCACCTTTTCAAAGGTTATTTGAGAAAAGAGCACCAAAAGACAGTATTTCTCAAAGAAAAAAAAATCTGTATATTTCGAGCGACATCATTCAAGAGAACACTCATAATATGTCTATTTAACCACCACGGAAAAGAGCAATGCAACTGAAAGGGGCGAAATTAGTTTTAACAAAACTGAACATGTTCCTACCTCAGGAGAAGCATCACAATCTCCAAAAACATCAGCAAAGTCTGATGGACTTTTCCTCAGAGTCTGGTCAGCAGGCAACGTGTTGTCATTGTAAGACGTCACAAACTTAAAGTCACTGGTTCTAGAACCTGTTGTCAGGTAGGCGTCATAGTTGTAAGCGCTGCGTAAAGTTCCTGTGCCGTCAACATCTGCGTAATTAGGAGGGAGATAAGCGCTGGGGATGGCAACTGCTCCGTCAAACAACAGTCTGGGCTTTCTCCTGCGACAAAACCTCACACCGAGGATGATGATGATGAAGGTAAGAAAAAAGGTGGACACAGACACCAGCGCGATGATCAGATAAGAGGTCAATTTGGAATTCTTCTCATCATAAGAAATATCTTTCAGTTCTGGCACCTCAGCCAAGTTATCAGAAATAAGTAAATACATGGAACAGGTGGCAGAGAGAGAGGGCTGTCCGTTATCTTTCACTGACACAATAAGGTTCTGTTTCATGCTGTCAGATTCAGAAATGTCCCGCTGGGTCCTGATCTCTCCACTGTGGACACCAATGGTGAAAAGTCCCGGATCTGTGGATTTGACTATATGATAGGACAGCCAGGCGTTCTGTCCGGAGTCCGCGTCCACCGCTATCACTTTGGACACCAGAGAGCCTCCGTGTGCAGCTTTGGGGACCAGCTCGGTCATGAAGGAGTTGCCCTCCGGGGCGGGGTACAGTATCTGAGGAGAGTTGTCGTTCACATCCGATATGAACACACTGACGGTCACGTTGCTGCTGAGCGGAGGAGAACCGTTGTCTCTGGCCATCACGTGGACTTTAAAACTCCTGAACTGTTCATAATCAAACGACCTCACAGCGTGGATCACCCCCGTGTCTCCGTTAACAGACAGATATGAGGACACCGGGGCACCGTTCACCTCACCAGGTAACAGAGAATAAATCACTGTACCGTTTTGTCTCCAGTCGGGGTCTCGAGCAGTAACAGAACATAAAGTGGAGCCAGGTTTGTTATTTTCAGTCACATATGTGCTGTACGACTGTTCCTCAAACACAGGTGGGTTGTCGTTGATGTCAGCTACAGATAACTGAACAGTTTTAGAGGAGGACAGAGGTGGAGAGCCCTCGTCAGTGGCAGTGATTGTAATGTTGTAATCAGACACTAGTTCACGGTCCAGTTGTCCTGTGGTCACCAGAGAATAATAGTTTTTAATAGAAGGAACCAATTTAAAAGGGACACCCTGCTGAATGGAGCAGCGGACCTGTCGGTTATTCTCAGAGTCTCTGTCCTGCACGTTAATGATTCCCACCTCTGTACCAGGTGACACGTTCTCAGGTATGGAATTAGACAGGGATTTTACATATATGACTGGAGCGTTGTCATTCACATCAGTGACATCAATAATAACTTTTGCTTCTGAAGAGAGACCATAACCATCTTTGGCTTCAACAATCACTTCATATTTCGATCCTTCTTCGTAATCTACGTCACCTGTTACAAGGATTTCTCCTGTTTTCTGATCAAGTGAAAAAAGCTTTTGTGATTTATCAGACAGTCGGCTAAATTCATATGTAACTTCTCCATTCACGCCTTCGTCTGCATCTGATGCACTTACAGTGATAACTGGGGTTTTCAAAGGTGAGTTTTCAGGTAACCTGGCTGAATATACAGCTTCAGTAAACACGGGGGCGTTATCATTAGCATCAAGCACGATGACGTGTATGACTACAGTCCCGGATCTCTGAGGAGATCCACCATCTACAGCAGTGAGCAATAATCTCATTTCCTGCTGCTCCTCTCGGTCTAACTCCTTATCCAAAACCAACTCCCCACATTTACTGCCAGCTTTTGTCGTCTGACTACTGAAAACAAAGTGAGCGTTTTGTTGCAAAGTGTAGCTTTGAACAGAATTCTGGCCGATGTCTGCATCATGTGCTGCATTAATACGATACCGAGCTCCTTTGGCAGCTGACTCTCTAATTTCCAGCTTTATAATATCCTTCGGGAAGATTGGTGCATTGTCGTTTACGTCCTGCACCTGCAACGACAACCGGTGTAACTCCAGCGGATTCTCTAATACCAGGTCGAATTTGAGAACACACGCAGGCCTTTCTCCACAATGCTCCTCTCTGTCCATTCTTTCCGCAACGAATAAATCTCCGCTTCTCAGGTTAATCCCGACATACTGTCTGTCGCTCCCATCCAAATCAACACGAGCTTTACGAGCAGACAGTTTCCCCAGCTCCAGTCCGAGATCCTTGGCGATATTTCCAATAACAGACCCGTGCTTCAGCTCCTCCTGGACGGAATAGCTCAGGTCTCCGCGTGCGTAATGCACCACAACAAAGAAAAAGACAAAGCCGTAGCTTTGAGGAACGTGCCGTCGATTCACCATCGTCAAACAGGACTACACGTGAAAACACGTTAGCTCCAAGTGTTAAAAAATAGTTTTTCGATCAATCAGTGCTCTCTAACGATTTGTCGCCGATGTTGTAGACTGTGGAGAGCACACTGGTCGATCCCAATAATGGGTGGTGTGCAAGGCGGGTAGAACATTCAACTGCTTAGCTGGTCTACAGTGACACCGTGAGTACAAATGACATATAAAAGTTTTGGCGCAGTATTGTACATTTTCTAAATGCATTATCATATGTTTGCCTTTATGGTTCAGTTAAAGTACAAACAAACAATTGAATACGTTTTAATATGATTTTTAAAACTGCAATGAGTAATTCTGAGATTATTTTTCTTAACGTTTTCTTCGGTCAAAGTGAATTCCTTAATTACTGTGTGAAAAATGTTTTATGAAGAAGATTGTATCCTCAACTGAACTACCTCAAGCATTTTGAAGTGATAACGGCAAAATCATTACCTAAATGTTAATCAATAGATGGACGCGTATTATTTGTGTTGCAAACAAAGGGATTCCAGATCCTCTAGAAACTATTCTCTCTCCCTCCTTGTCTCTCTGTCTCTCTCAGGATAATAAATTAGATTTAAGATGATGTTCTGTTCATGGAATGTCGACAAAAATACCTCGAACTTTTCCAAAGACCAATAAAACAATATATAAAAAAAGTAACTGAATGTACATATATATATCTATATATCTATCTATCTATATATAGATATATATATAGATATATATATATATCTATATATATATATAAATATAAAACAAGAAAATAAAAAGAGGAGGGCATCAGGGTGACTTTAATCTGGCTCTTAAAGTACAAAATAGGCGTTTGACGCCAACCTGAGTTTGGGATTTTAAACATAAAGGTAATAACAATTCTTCCTGCCAAGATTATTAACTACTGAAAGCAAATAAAAGTAAATCGTTCATGAGATTATTTTCTAAATATCAAAACTCTGTGAAACACACAAACCATTTCCACACCTTCAACATTTCACACTTTTTTTTTTTCAAATTGTTTTACCTCAATGAATACGCCAGTAATTCCGAGGTACCTTGTTACTTCCCAAATGAAGCAAAAATGTCTCCGGTAAAAATAAAGTTAAACTGCAATCCGAAAAATGCGTAAAATGAGAAGTCAAAGATAGATGTCAGTTGCTCCTATATGTCAATCACAACCACAATTCAACAAGTTCAGTACCATGGACAGAGAAACAAACATCAAACTTCAGCTCAACTCAAATGCTAAAGGGAGAAACGATGCTGCTGTGGTAACGGACAGACAAGTTCTGTTCAATGGAAACAAAAAAAACAAGTTTCGCAACCTCCAGTGAAGAGAATGAAAAATGAAAAAAAGTGGGAATTTACGGTGAACTCTTGATGAATTAACACATGTAATGTGAGCTTTAAGAAAGAAAACAAAATTATAAGCAATGAAGCATGTGGCATCCTGACACATGAAATGAATTTACACGAGTTCTTTTTCTAACATCGATATTGAAAGAGCAAAACAAAAAAGATCATGAAATTATGAAAGTACCATCTGGTTCATTTAACTGCAAATGGCTAAACGATATGTGAAACCTGTTCCTACCTCAGGAGAAGAATCACGATCTCCAAACGCATCAACAAAGTCTGATGGACTTTTCCTCAGAGTCTGGTTAGCAGGCAGCGTGTTGTCATTGTAAGACGTCACAAACTTAAAGTCACTGGTTCTAGAACCTGTTGTCAGGTAGGCGTCATAGTTGTAAGCGCTGCGTAAAGTTCCTGTGCCGTCAACATCTGCGTAATTAGGAGGGAGATAAGCGCTGGGGATGGCAACTGCTCCGTCAAACAACAGTCTGGGCTTTCTCCTGCGACAAAACCTCACACCGAGGATGATGATGATGAAGGTCAGAAAAAAGGTGGACACAGACACCAGCGCGATGATCAAATAAGAGGTCAATTTGGAATTCTTCTCATCATGAGAAATATCTTTCAGTTCTGGCACCTCAGCCAAATTATCAGAAATAAGTAAATACATGGAACAAGTGGCAGAGAGAGAGGGCTGTCCGTTATCTTTCACTGACACAATAAGGTTCTGTTTCATGCTGTCAGATTCAGAAATGTCCCGCTGGATCCTGATCTCTCCGCTGTGGACACCAATAGTGAAAAGTCCCGGATCAGTGGATTTGACTATATGATAGGACAGCCAGGCGTTCTGTCCGGAGTCCGCGTCCACCGCTATCACTTTGGACACCAGAGAGCCTCCGTGTGCAGCTTTGGGGACCAGCTCGGTCATGAAGGAGTTGCCCTCCGGGGCGGGGTACAGTATCTGAGGAGAGTTGTCGTTCACATCCGATATGAAAACACTGACGGTCACGTTGCTGCTGAGCGGAGGAGAACCGTTGTCTCTGGCCATCACGTGGACTTTAAAACTCCTGAATTGTTCATAATCAAACGACCTCACAGCGTGGATCACCCCCGTGTCTCCGTTAACAGACAGATAGGAGGACACCGGGGCACCGTTCACCTCACCAGGTAACAGAGAATAAATCACTGTACCGTTTTGTCTCCAGTCGGGGTCTCGAGCAGTAACGGAACATAAAGTGGAGCCAGGTTTGTTATTTTCAGTCACATATGTGCTGTACGACTGTTCCTCAAACACAGGTGGGTTGTCGTTGATGTCAGCTACAGATAATTGAACAGTTTTAGAGGAGGACAGAGGTGGAGAGCCCTCGTCAGTGGCAGTGATTGTAATGTTGTAATCAGACACTAATTCACGGTCCAGTTGTCCTGTGGTCACCAGAGAATAATAATTTTTAATAGAAGGGACCAATTTAAAAGGGACACCCTGCTGAATGGAGCAGCGGACCTGTCGGTTATTCTCAGAGTCTCTGTCCTGCACGTTAATGATGCCCACCTCTGTACCAGGTGACACATTCTCAGGTATGGGATTAGACAGAGATTTCAGGTGTATAACTGGGGCGTTGTCATTTATGTCCGTAATGTCAATAATTAACGTTGCATATGAGGCCAGACCCAAACCATCTTTAGCACTAATCTGCATTTCATACGACGATTCCTTTTCATAATCAATAGGTCCTGCTACTTTAACTTCTCCTGTTTTGGGATTCAAAGAGAAAATTTGGTTTTCATCTGAAACATGGTCAATTCCATAAGTGACTTCACCATTCACTCCTTCGTCTGCATCAGTAGCACTCACTGAGAGAACAACAGTATCTAAAGGGGAGTTTTCAGGCAGACTTGCTTTATAGACACTCTGGCTAAACACTGGTATATTATCATTAGCATCCAGTACAGTGATGTGTATGACTACAGTGCCTGATCTCTGAGGAGATCCACCATCAAAGGCTGTAAGCAACAACATAATCTCATTTTTATCTTCCCTGTTTAATTCTTTGTCTAAGACTAATTCACCATATTTCCGTCCAATGCCCTTTGATTTTATATTTAGTTTGAAATGATCATTCTGCTGAAGTGAGTAGCCCTGAACAGCATTTTCTCCAATGTCTCCATCATGGGCCTCATCCAGCTGAAAACTTTCACCTTTGTCTGCCGATTCCTGTATTTCGAATTTAAGTGATTCCTCCTTAAATTTTGGTGAATTGTCGTTAATGTCTTGGACGCGGATATTAATACGGTGCAGCTCTAAAGGATTTTCCAGAACAAGTTCCTGTTTTAGAACACACGATGCCTTTTTCGCACAAAGCCCTTCTCTGTCAATCCTTTCTTGTACAATCAGGTCTCCGGTATTTAGATTCACACCACAGTACAGAATGTTGTTATCCTCAGAATCGATACGGGCCTTTCGAGCGGACAGTGTCCCCAAATCAAGTCCCAGATCCTTCGCGATATTTCCAATTACAGATCCGCGTTTCATCTCCTCCGGGATAGAGTAGCTGACGTCTCCATTGACGGGGTGGAAAGCAAAAAAAACAATTGCAAGTCCGCAGTACAGCGCAAATGTGCTGAATCCCATTGTTATAGCGAGGATAATACTTACAAACTGAAAGTATTATAGCTCAAATATATCAACGATACGACCGTGATTTCGTCCAATACACAAACAAGGGCACAAAGCAGTCATACAAGAGAGACCGCTTTTCCCAACTGCGAACAACAGCAGAATTGAATTCGTGGACACAGAAGGGTGGAGAATGACTGAGCATTCGCGTTTACTGGTACACACTGACACCATGAGTATTTTCTGAGGTACAACGAGGCAATAAATTATTATTTGGAGCATATTTAAAAAACGAATCACTAACTCTTACTGAAGAAAAAATACCAGTTTTGATTTTATAATTGACTCACCTGTAATGGAAAGAAGGGACACTAAAAATCTCCCTCTCCCCTACTCGCTTCTCTATTTCTCTCAATGCGATTAAATATATATTTCAGTATTTTATGACGTGCAAAAATATTTTTCCAGCTTTTCTATAGACCTGTATAGTCACATTGATATTCAATTAAAAATACAAACTCAAAACTAATGGAGTAGCACGTCTGTGTGTCTTTTAAATTAAATTGATAAAAAGAAAAGTTGACAAAATGTATTTTACTCTGAGCCATAAAACATAACTGGATTAAGACACACCATCGACAAATAGCAGTAAATGAAAGTAATTCGTTCATGAGCTGTCCTGAAAAACATGTTGTTGAATGCAAACACATTCCGTTCATTTAACTGGAGCGACTTTGAATAAACATATTTTCCTAATATCAGAGGCTAGGTAGATTATAAATTACAAAATACAACAAACAAGTCGCAGGGAGAAAAAAGTATAACTGCCAGATAAATTGTTCCCACAGTGAAACCAAGTAAGCAGTGCATTGCTCCTGAAAATGTATTACAACAGGACAGAGGATCAGCCCCAAAGACAGAGACACGGAGGACAAGCTGCAGCTCCAACTTTAAAGACACAGGCAGAGACAATGATGTTACGATATTTGAAAAAAAAAAAAAAAAAAGTAATGAAATGAAATGAATAAAAAAAAAAAAAAAAAACTTCAAAAGCTTCTAGGAAAGAGGAGGCAAAATCGTAATGTGTAGTTAAGAATAACATACTAATAACCATGCATTTAAGTTTGTAACCACCTGTAACGTATAAAGGA